>NW_016813202.1:4095742-4109428 GCF_001698545.2 Rhinopithecus bieti
GAGACGGAGTCTCGCTCTGTCACCCAGGCTGGAGTGCAGTGGCTGGATCTCAGCTCACTGCAAGCTCCGCCTCCCGGGTTCACGCCATTCACCTGCCTCAGCCTCCGAGTAGCTGGGACTACAGGCGCCCGCCACCTCGCCCGGCTAGTTTTTTGTATTTTTAGTAGAGATGGGGTTTCACCGTGTTAGCCAGGATGGTCTCGATCTCCTGACCTCGTGATCCACCCGTCTCGACCTCCCAAAGTGCTGGGATTACAGGCTTGAGCCACCGCGCCCGGCCAAGCCGCATCTCTTTATCCCTCACCTCCCCTAACCCACAGCACACTGTGCTCCAGCCACAGTGAACCTCTCAGTGTTCCCCAAATGCACCAGGCCCTTGATGTCCTTGCACAGTCTTTTCCTCAACCAGAAATGGCTTTGCCTCCTTCACAGGCTGCAGTTAACAGTCCAGACTCTAAAACAAAAATACCTGGTTTCAAAGTCCAGCTCTGTTTAAACTTGGTAGTTTCTCAGTTGCTCTGTGCCTCGGTTTTGTCATCTGTAGCATACAGGTAATTGTCATAGTACCCTAGAATGCTGTTGTAAGGATTAAACGCTTTCATATTTGTGAAGCGCTTTCAACAGCATCCAGAACGTGGCAAACGACAGCATTTAAGTGCTAGTTTTTGCCATTGCCTGTTGATGCAACCAATTCTTATTCTTCAAGACTCAAACATCACTTTCTCAAATTTCATGAATATATCATTCCCATTTCTTCTTATTTTCAGTTTACTATGCATATGTTTGAAGGCAATCGTTAGCTCTCATTTTCAGGAATAATCTTTACAGCCTTGGTCTTGGAGCAAAAATTCAGGCTGAAAACTCAAGAGTTCTTCAACCCTTTGTTACTTCCTCCCCATGCTGCACAGAAGGGACTTCCCTGTCCCGCAGGTGAAGACGGTGGGGGTGTCCTCTGCATCTGCAGAGGCAGTGGAAGTGTGGCTGTCCCACGGGCAACCTGCAGTATTAAATTGGGTTAAGGATCCTCAAGAGCAAGGGCCCACTAAGAATGAATTTCCTTCCGCCTTCTCCATTTTTCCAAGCCTCTCCCATTCACTGTTTCCAACTGCAGAAGTGCAAGGGGTTGCACAGTGAACAAAACTGCCAATATTTTAAAGGTATTAATAGAGAAACTGGCTCTTCCTGGCTTGCTGCTTCCCTGAAATGTGACTTTTGGCATGTCACTTCGTCTCTTGGGGCTTTGGTTTCCTCAGTGGCCCAAAGTCTGGATGTGTCGCCAGAGCTCTAAGTTCACTCCTGATCTGGTTTCCAGAATAGGCCAAGTCTGTGACTCTAGAGGACCTTTACCTCAAGGCAATTCAGAAAGCAGTCACATTCTGCAGACAATGACAGCCACAAAACTCTTCACGTTTCGTGTTTCTGGTCACCACATGGGATTAGAAGACGTTTCAATGCAGAAAATTGCAATAAGTTCTTGTGAACAGAGCTCTACTATTAATTCATTCAGAAGATATATTTATTGAGAGCATGCCACGGGCCGGGTGCTAGGGATGCGGTAGTAAAACAAACTGAACACCTGCTCTCATGGCGTTGGTATTCTAGTTGGGGAAATGAATCATAAACAACATTGATTAGAAATAATTTCTTCTCTAAAAAGAAAAAAGTAGGCCGGGCATGGTGGCTCCTGCCTGTAATCCCAGAATTTTGGGAGGCTGAGGCCGGCAGATCACTTGAGGTCAGGAGTTTGAGACCAGCCTGGGCAACATGGTAAAACCCCATCTCTACTAAATATACAAAAGTTAGCCAGGCATGGTGCCTGTAATCCCAGCTACTCAGCAGGCTGAGGTAGGAGAATCGCTTGAACCTGGGAGGTGGAGTCTGCAGTGAGCCAAGATTGCGCCACTGCACTCCAGGCTGGGTGATGGACCCCGTCTCAGAAAAAAAAAAAAGACAAAAGAAAAAAGTAAAGGAAGGGGCATATGAAACGTTGAGCAGGGTAATTACCACCAGGAAAAGCATCGTCACATTCCTCATCAATTTTTGCCCTGAAAAGTAAACATAATAGTATACAGCCGATGAATGTGGTACAAAAAACAATTGTTTGCCCAATAAGTGTCCATAAACACACACACACACACACACACACAGTTGTGAACAGATGCTGACAACAAGACCAGGAGCTGTAAAAATAGCAAGTACTTCCTGCTGGCTAAAAATGGTGATCATAAGGAAATAGAGTTAAGTTCCACAGAGCCTCCACTGTTGGTAAAGTTGGTGGATTACAGTGTGTGTCTGTGTGTGTGCGCCCATGTTTGTGCATCCACACGTATGTACATGGTAGAGAGAGAGAGAGAGAGAGGATCCATAGGTACTGCTCTCTTCCACTAAAGAAATTCTCCACAAAGTTTGCAGGAAGATGTAATTGTATTCACAGCAATACAATTAGAAGTATTATTAACAGCTTTAATTTTTGTCTTGATTGAGGTTTCAGCTGATTCGAAAATCTTTAAGCATGGGTGAGATGTGAATGATCAGTACTAGCCAGATCAGAAGATTTAAATGATTGTTCACAGTAATCATCTCTAGTGACTTTACAAAACACGGACATGAACATTTACTCTATTGTTTTGTAAGAAGCCTTCTTCCCGGCATCTCCTTGAGTGAGATAAGCCCACATGCAGCCATTATCTACGCAAGCCAGGGCTGAGGTGTGTGCATGGGCAAGGATTTAGAAAAGGAAAGTTGGACTTTCTGCAAGGTGAGCAAAATTCATGTAGAAAGCTTTTGGAGAAAAGAAGCTTGGTCAATATGAACTATAAAACTGAATACCAGGATACACTCTGCAGCAAATCAAAAACTGTAATAGTTAGTTTATTCCACCCATAGTCAGATGGTTATTTTCTTCTATGCATCAGAAAGTAGTTCTCTCCTCCCCACCCCCTGCAAACTGAAAAGATGAAATGAGATATTTTCACATGATGATGTATTGCTGGCAATTTTCTTTACTGTAAGATCCTGCATCAACTATAGTCTCATTAAATTTGCATAATAGAGGAATTTCTTTTTAGATTGCCAATTTATCATAATATTCAGGTAAATCCAGTAAGGTTCATGGTGTACCTGACACAGAAAATGTTATCAGTTGCCTGCCCCTGTAAAATTTCACCTAACTTACCCTCACAATTCTCTTTCCAGGATAATCAAGACATATACAAAAGGGTGAGTACCGCCCAGCCCAGTACAAGGGCATGCAGCATCGATGTTTAGAGCAAGTGACACTCAATACTAATATCACTTTCTTTTCTTATTTAGTTTTTGTTTCACTACTCCAGAACTCAGGAGGCAACACATCCAATTAAAACTGGGGTCAGTATTTTATCATAATCATCTGTCTGTAAAAGTGGCTCTCCTCTGCATGTCGTCTGTCCCTTCTTAATACGTACAGACAAGTAGAAAAGCTGGGGCCTCTGGACATCCTCTGCGTAGTAGCTTCCCAGGAGCTTTTCCCTGGGACTGCAGAGATTCTCTTTCTCCCTCTGGGGTGGGGGGTGGTAGATGGCCAACTTATCTGAGAAGGTGGAGAATAAATTATAGAAAAGGAAAAATAAGTAGGAAATAACTTTTTGTTATGCACTTAAACAGAAGTACAGGAAGAGCCTGGTAAACACTGTGTTCTGTTAATATTGTTTGTTCTTACCATCTGTTTTTAAATTTGTGCTTTGTGATGTGTGTGGTACCATCCCCCAGTAGTGATACATGGATGAACATCTTCCGTGGCTGTTGCGATGTGTATGTGCAATGGGAGTAGTAACCATCATCTCTAACTTTCTTCCTACAGATTTGAGTTACCCTCGGGAGCAACTTGTGTGGGTGAATTTCTATGGGGTATGAGTTGAGGAATATTGGAGAGGTCATAGAATATATATATGTGTGTGTGTGTGTGTATACATATATATATGTGTGTGTATATATATGTGTGTGTGCGTGTGTGTGTGTGTGTGTATATATATATATATATATTTGAGACAGAGTCTTGCTCTGTCACCCAGGCTGGAGTGCAGTGGTGCAATCTCAGCTTACTGTAACCTCCACCTCTGGGGTTCAAGCGATTCTCCTGTCTCAGCCTCCCAAGTAGCTGGGATTACAGGCATGCACCACCATGCCTGGCTAATGTTTGTATTTTTAGTAGAGACAGGGTTTCACCATGTTGGCCAGGTTGGTCTCAAACTCCTGACCTCAGGTGATTCGCCCGCCTCAGCCTCCCAAAGTGCTGGGATTACAGGCGTGAGCCACCATGCCCAGCCAGAATATAACTTTTAAACCCAGTCATAGCAAGTAAAACTTTACCACTAGAAAGTCTCTTACTTATATATTCAAGGCTCTCCAAGTCTTAAGAGGATCCTTAAAAAAGCAAATAACCAGGAAAAAAAATGTTTCCGCTAAGAATCAATCAGTATTACAGATGTAGGAATAGGGCTCAGGTAAGGAGGGGGATTTTTTAGACAGAGTTTCGCTCCTGTTGCCCAGGCTGGAGTGCAGTGACACGATCTCGGCTCACTGCAACCTCCGCCTCCCGGCTTCAAGCCATGATCTCTTGCTTTAGCCTCCCAAGTAGCTGGGACTACAAGCACGCGCCACTACGTCTGGCTAATTTTGTATTTTCAGTAAAGATGGGCTTTCACCATGTTGGCCAGGTTGGTCTCGAACTCCTGACCTCAGGTGATCCACCCACCTTGGCCTCCCAAAGTGCTTGGCCTCCCACTGCATCCGGCCAAGGAGGTGGATATTATCAAAACCAACAAGGGCACCACGAAAGGAGGAAGAATAATGGAAAGGAAAAAAAACCTGTAACACGAATCAAATTTTACTCTAAACCAAAGCAGACAGGGAGGATTCATGAGGACTAGATGAGGACAGGTGTGTAC
The DNA here is from genome assembly GCF_001698545.2 of Rhinopithecus bieti. Taxonomy (NCBI): domain Eukaryota; kingdom Metazoa; phylum Chordata; class Mammalia; order Primates; family Cercopithecidae; genus Rhinopithecus; species Rhinopithecus bieti. Next base: position 4,100,668 of record NW_016813202.1, read on the forward strand.
ACCTGGGTGTGCACGGCAGTCACAGACAAGATCAGGAAACCAGAAGTACCTGGGGAGGGTTACAGGGGCTGCCCTCCACCTTTTCCCTTGGACGAGGAGGGCACCCCTGGGGATGGAGAAAGAATACATGTGGAGCTGCTTCTAGCACAAGGCGCTCCGCTCCAGGAGCACAGAGTGCTGAGGGTTAATGCAGAGAAAAGTCCAATTTACCCTAAGGGAATATTTTTAAGGGTTGTGCTGGAATTGAAACCTGTTCTCAAGGCAAGCGGCTCTTTATTGAAAACATAAAATTTCAGGCTTCGGCTCGAAAATGGATTTTACTCTGAAAATTAAACCCATTTGTAAGGGAAGTGAGTAGAAAGGAATGCGCATAGCCCTGGGCTCTCAAAATACCCCTCGGTGGATGTCCCCCTGTCTGACCCTCTCTGCGTCTCTCTGTTGCAGTTTCCTCCAGTGCATCCTCTAATGCATCTGGCTGCCAAGCTCGCCACCAGACGGATGAAGAGATTTCTGCAGCGAGTACGTGCTTTTATTCTTCCACCATAGTTTTATGCCACTCACAGTTCATTGAATCATGGTAAAGCATGCTGTCACCTTGGGGCTCACTGTCATTCTCTCCTCAAATCTCAATCTCCACCTTGGCAGGGAGTGCCGAGCAGAACTGCTGATCTTTTGACCTCCCTAGGCCTCAGTTTCCTCCACTGAAACCCCATGAGGTGGCTTGAAGGGCCCGGGGAGAGACCCCATGGCCCAGCCTGCTTCCATCCCTCTCCTCTTCGGCTCCTTTCATCCTGAAGTTGTGTCTTGGTTTTGTACTTTTTTTCAGTCCCCTGTCTCTTTCCCCTGACACGAAACTTGCCCTGGAGATAGCTTCTGCTTCCCTATGGCCCTATCTGCTCGTTGTCCATTTGTCAGAGCTTTCTTCTTTAGTTTTTTAATTTAGAAATTACCAGCTGAACCTGTTCAATGGTAATCAAAGTTTTGTTTCATGGTAGCAAAAATAAACAAACAAATAGTGAGAGAGAAAATTTATTTTGAACCCCCTGCCCAGATAGGGTGATCGGCTCATCCCAGTTTGTCCAGGACTTTCCTAGTTTTAGCTCTGAAGATCCCAGGACCCCAAGTGCTTAGAAAACTGGTTGGCCATCCTGGGCACCAGCAGCAGTTTGTCCCATCCCCTGCTAACCGCAAGCCTCCGGGTCCAGTCTGATTCCATTCTTACACCAGGTTCACAGGCAATGAACAAGCTGAAGAAGCCAAAATGGCTAATCCTTTAAAAGTGTCTGAAGCTTTGCAATGTGCCCGTTTCAAAGTTGGCGCTGTTAGGAGGAGCAAGCAAACTTAACGTACTTGGATACAGATGGTAACTCAGCCAAGATGACAAGTTTGCCTTCTTGAGTAGGAGCTTGCTAGAGAAGATCACAGCAGTGATCCCACCATTTGCCATGCTTTCCACCTCCTCTTTTGCGCCAGACTTCTGACTACCTTAGAAGGAAGCCAGGGACGGCAGGATCACTGTAAGACCACTGCCAGGTCATGATGTGGTTCCTGTTGAATTTACCCGCGTCTCATTTCCTTGCAGGGTTCGGGGACTGCTGCAGTGGACTTCACCAAGAAGGTACACAAGAGCCTTGGAGACTGTAACCCCCCCAAAGAAAGCCCTACCTGAGAAGGGTGGGGAAGTCCTTGGAGCCAGCCACCCTGCAGCCCCTCCAGACCACTTCTGGGCAGAGCTAGTCTCAAAAGGACCCTGAGAATCTTTTGTGGCTGAGCAATTCAGTTCAGGTCTCCCTGGGGGCAGACAGGAACATGGGGCAATGCCTCTGGCTGTTCAGATTTCACCTCCAGCCCCACAGATGAGTCACCTGGAGCCAGCTGCTGCTGAGGTCTTGCTTTCTCTCGCTCAGGAGCCCACATGCCACTGTACATACTCCAACAGAGGCACTGCCAGAGCACAAACCCCAAACACTGGTGGTTCTCAAACGTGGCCATGCATCAGGGTCACCTGGCTAAAATTCAGATTGCCCCCAAAGATTCAGTGGGTCTGGATTGGGGCAAAGAGTTTGTGTTTCTTACAAGTTCCTAGAGGTTGTTGGTGCCACTGGTCCGGGACCACCCTTTTTTGAAAACTGTCCCTATAGACATTTTTGAAGAACTTGTAATGCAACATGGTTGCATAATGGCTTATGTTTTTATGTTGCAGGATCACGCTGCCACCTGGGGACGACCCTTTTTCCTTTTCAGGGTATAGCATGTTTTCTCACCTTTGCTTTCTAACCTCGATTCACTGCAGCCATCCCAATCGTGGAGTGACTGCAAACAGCAGAGCCAGGACCCCTTGGTGAATTGGTGGATAATTATGGGGACTCTCTCACCCTTCACTGGGTATCACTGCAATCAAAATCTCCTCCTACAAGCTTGTAAAGGCAAGGGTCCAACAGGAGGAGAGGCTGAGAGCACCAGAGTAGGCGTAAGGGAGTTCTGCTGACAGACAGACACAGGGTAGACCAGAATCTGAGCCCGTGTTTTAGAGCATTAGGGTCCAGGATTCATGGCCCCAAAAACACATGGCAGGAGGAGCTTAGGCACCATCCTCTCCTCCTTCCTGGGTAACAGAAATTCTTGCAAGGGTCAGAGGGTCGAAGAGTTATCTTTTAGATTTTAATCGGCCATTCACTAGCTGTGCTCCACCTTTGAGATTCTCAGTATCTGCATAGAAAAATGAGCAAGTCAGACTAGATCCATGCCCCCAGAAACTGCATTCTGTGAATCACTGGCGCTAAAAGGTACCCTGCAAAAGTCAGAAAAGATTGGAAAACACTGCACCCGACATTCACAAAGACTCACAATACACCCTGGCCCATCGCAGGCTGTAAGAAGTCCTGCAGAACACAACCTGTGTCTCTTGGCTTAAGCGTTTGTTTCCCGAACATAGGGACTGTGGAGCTGTTTCCCACCCCTGTCTCACTCCCATGGGTCTGTATGACCTACTCGTTTCCTGGAAAGTGCTTTGAGAACAGTCCATCTCCATGACGTCTCCAGACTGGGCAGTCCTGTGCTGGATGGTTTGTGGAACCTCCTACCACATAAGCATAGGCTCAAGGGTGGGATGATGGGTAAGTGACAGTGTTGGGATCCTAGGAGCAGCGAGGTTCCTGGAGCACTGTCCCAGAGGACCTCCAGACTGGTGCTAGCCCAGGGCGAGAGCTTCCCAGGTGAGTCCCCATGGAAGGCAGTGAAATCCCTGTTAGAAGAATGAGGCCTTAGGGTTCAATAGAGAGAAGAGCCGAATCAAGATAAGGCTGCAGAGAATTGTGTCTCAGTATCCATAAGTTGCTCCTTTTTTTTTCCAGCCCAGGAATGGCAGAAACACTGAAGATGAGGCCCAGTAGGTAGTCCAAGGTCAGCTTCATCACAGTTTTTCTCTTTCAAGCAAATTTTATGTGTCTGACTGGAGAGAGTGAGAGGCAGCCACGGGGGGACCATTGTTTAAGAAAGGAGGACCCTGCATAACCCCAAGGACTCTGCCCCTTCCCTTTTCCTGCACACAGGACCACAGAGATCCCCACCCCAGCCTAGCAGATGCAGGCTATCTGGGCAATATTGCAGCCTTCACTTCCATGCCCAGCTCTTTGGAGGCATGTTGTCTCCAGCTGTCACTGTGATGGGGATATAGGCTCATTGCAGCCCAGCTGGGCCCTCCGTGACTTCTCACCTGGCCCCCTTGATAAGGAAACACCACCCTGTCATGCTTGGGTGGTGCACCAAGGAGTTCTGGAAGCTACCAGGCTCGCTACACTGACAGCATTTCTAAGTACGGCCAGGCAAGGCTGTTTCCCCCTTCCAATGGTGCTCTGAGATCCAGAGTTTTAATTTGGAGCGATTCCTTGGCCTTCAGCCCTGTGGAAGAGGAAGTGAATCCTCAAGGGCAGCTCCGGGCCTTCTCTGTCTCTCATGAGGATGTGGTCCCAAGGATATGAGGCCGCTGTCCTATGGATGCTGCCAGCAGGGGCCAGCGGTCAGAGTCCCAGCAGTCCAAGGTGTCTGAGAAAGCTGTCACACTGCTGGGAAATGGCACTACCCAGCAAACACAAGGCAAAGATGTTCCCTGAGGCCATAGTGCTTACACCAACCTAATGGCCTGATGAGATACAGCAAAACCAAATCTTACAAGTACTGATTGTGGGAAAAGCAACCTGGGCCTTTATGACATGTCAAACTGAGGTCTAATTGTGAAATATGCTACATAATAACCTGCCCATGGGCTTTGTCTTGATTCTGAGAATGATTTCACCTGAGCAGTACATTTTTCTTTTCTTTTTTAGGATTCAATGGTGAAAGAAAGCTGGATCTGATGAGGCCATCCAGGGATTATGTTGAACAAATATCAAATTTCTTTCCATGAACAGTATTTAAAGATATTTCTCTTGCTCTATGTTCACTAGATATTCAGCTTCATAAAAGTAAAGTAGCATTGTGTGATATTATGAAATACATGTTTGGTCTTTGTCCATATTTCTTGACATACAAGTTCTAAAATTCTTGACAATTTCAAAACGTTCAGTGTCTCTTTATATACTGATGATTGGCAGTGGCTGCCAGCCTCTAGGTAGCTTTGGGGTGGGGCTGGTCACCAGGAAGACCAAGGCAGGACTAGAGGATTGGGACTTTCAGCCCAACCCCAGTCTCCAGGGAGAAGAGGCACTGAAAGTTGAATTGGTCACCAGTGGCCAATGTTTTCATCAGTCGTGCCTATTGTGAAATGAAACAATTCAGACTTAAGGCTACTGGAACATTAAATGATTTGAACCTTGAGAGAGATGTGACTGTGTGGCCTCAGTCGTGTAACATGCAGCTGCCACTACGGCTTCTCCAACTATAAATGAACTCTCTTCCTTATTTTTTGTTCTGTAATCTGTAAAATGACTAAGAAAGACTGAATGGCACCAGAGATAAGACCCCTTCGCTCTTAATTACTGATCTGTGTTAGATATTAACTTCTTCCTTTATTGCCTTGCACTCAACTCAGACCAGATGACGCAGAAGACCCCATGACTATTACACCCTCAATGTGGAATGTTAAATACCCATCCCGAAAAAGAACACAGCCTATAACCCGTCCAGTTGCCTTAACTATGCACTAACCTTGTACGGACAGTGTTAAAATCCTATTGAACTTCCTGAAACCTTGCCAATATCAACAACTCTCAAACCTCTCCACTGGATATATACCCAGTAATGAGATTGCTGGGCTGAATGATAGCTGTTTTTAGTTCTTTAAAAAATCTCCAAACTGCTTTCCACAGTTGCTGTCCTAATGTACATTCTCACCAACAGTTTGTAAGTGTTCCCATTTCTCCACAGCTTCAACAGCATCTGTTGTTTTTTGACTTTTTATAATACCCATTCTGACTGACGTGAGATGGTGTCTCATTGTGGTTTTAATTTGCATTTTTTCTGATCCAGATGTTGAGCATTTTCTCAGATGTTTATTGGCCACTTGTATGTCTTCTTTTGAGAAGTGTCTGTTCATGTCTTTTGCCCATTTCTTAATGGAGTTATTTGTTTTTTGCTCATTCCATTGTTTAGGTTCCTTATAGATTCTGGATATTAGACCTTCATTGGATGCATAGTTTTTGAATATTTTCTCCCATTTTGTGGGTTGTCTGTTTACGCCCAATAGTTTCTTTCGCTGTGCAGAAACTCTTTAGTTTAATTAGGTTGAGAGGGAGGAGATTTGTAAAGTCTAAGCTCTCACTGTAGACTCTGATTGAGGGTCTGAAGAAGCAGGATCAGTCCTGTGCCAGCTGCTGTTTCTTGTCACTCGAGGGAGTTGTTATGGCATTTTCCAGCTGCAGCATGACCTTGGGAGAAAATCGCATTATCTGTGATCATTGCAACTCACTTTATCTGAGCCTATTCTCCCAGCTGGATTAACAGCTGAGTTGCTTTTACTTCTTTCAGTTCAAACTTCTTTTTACTCTTTAAGTCCTGCACAGTTTTAACTGTTTCAGTTAATTGGATTTAGTCAAATATTAAATATTCCCTTTTAAATCGTGTTAAAGCTGAATATCCACACCTCCCTCTGCCACTGATCATGAACTACACACAGGATCAAAGACCCTGCATATCCTAATTAGGCCATATGCAGAATAACTGTAGGTGGTTCATTAAAACCATTGGAACTAATAAAATTCAGACTAAAATCAGAGGTGACTTATTCTCTGCAAAAGTGGAACATCTACCTGCTGCAGCATGACCAGCTTCTCATGACTGATTTTCTCTAATGAGGCCCTAAAGCATTCACTAAGAGAAGTACTTACGTGCTCTTTATCTCTCATTTCTTAAAAAAGAAACTAGAAAATCACTTAGAAGTTGGGCATATTAGAAGCCCAACTATTATAGCTGATAAAAAAAACAACTCTACTTCAGTGGTTCTCCAATGTTAACCTGCTTCTGAAACACCTACAGAGGTTGCTACAACCCAGAGTGCTACATTCCACCCATAGAGATTCTGATTCATTAGGTCTGGAGTGGGGCTCAAGAATCTGCACTATGAAGAAGTTCCCAGGTAATGCTGATGATGCTCTTGCAAGCACCACACTCTGAGAATCACTTCTCTAACTCAGATCCTCCTCTGTACTTCTACCTTCCACACTTTTGCACTTTCTGTTTTTCCTGCTTGAAATGCCCTCGCTGCTGTCCACTTGACTGATTGCTTGCTTTAATTTAAATCACACATGACACATCCTTCCTTGGCCATTGTATTAGTTATTTATTGCTGCATAACAAAAGGCCCCAGGGAAGGACCTCCAGAATGGTAGTGTGAGGTATGCAGGAAAGCCACTCCTTGAGAAACATCTATTTATCTGGTCAAAATTAGCAAACGCAAACATTTAAAATCTCTGGAGATTGAGCAAAAAGTTTATAATAAATTGAGAAGGATTAACTCTATAAAATCTGTGGAAACTCAGTAAGAACAGTGGAAGCTGACAGTATTCAAGCTAGGGACTGTATCCATCTCCCTATAGCCCTGTTTCCTGGGAGAACTGTTCCAGTGGGCCCAGCAACCAAGTGGCAGTTCACATAATCCTAGCTCCCTGAGTAGGAAGAGCTCTTCAAGGAGGTTTTGGTAGATAGTGAACTTCGGCAGATCACATTTTTTTAAAATCGTGCTGCAGAAGGCCTGTCTCAAGTGGGTGGTGGTCACTGGGTAGCACCTACTTCTTTATCCTCAATTCCCACTATGTAGACAGGATTCTAGCAAGGCAGCTGTTGAAAAGAGTAACCTCATTTCCAACTGAGCTCTCTAATGTGACAGAGCTGCTCTGGTGGGCTCAGCAGATGAATGGCAACTGTTTTCACTCCCAGATTCCCAGGGCTGGAGATCTAGTGTGAGCAGATTTGGAACAACCTTTGAATTCCAGCACATCTCATTCTCCAGGACTCTGTGCAGCAGAAGATCTATACTGAGGAATAGCAACAGCGTGGGCACTAGTTTTCAGCATTCTCTCTGCAACCCCTGACACATATCTCCTTCTCCATAGGGAGGACCCAGATGGGACAGGTAGAGTCCTCCACCCCTCTTTCTAGCTCCTGCTTTATAACATATATAGCACAGAGGGAAATCAGAGAAAACCTCAAAGACAGGCAACATCTTGCTTTTTCTAAAGGGACTTATTTCAATTGGATCAGACTATGAAGCAATTTACATTCCAGGGTGTTGTCAAAAACAGCAATCACATAGTCAGTTTAATGAGATCCACCAGAAACTTAATGAGAAGATCAGGAAAGGAGACAGTAAAACATATTACATTTGAAACCACAGTAATCCCCAGTGGACAGAAAGACTATATTGCATGCCCAAGCTGGCATCACCTCTGTGATTACATCAGACTCTGTAGATTGTGGAAAAACTGGACTTCATTGAACTAGTCCAGCCAAGTTGCCAAACAAGTAAGCAAGAACAATTCGGGTTGGGGGAGAGATCAATATCCAGAGTGGCTACAACGTAACATCTGAACTGTCCCATTTTCAACAAAAATTATAAAAAATGCAAAGAAACAGAAAAACGTGACACACACAGGAGGAAAGAAAACAGGAAATAAAAACTGTCTTTGAGAAGGTCCAGATGCTGGAACTGGCAGATAAAGAACTTCAAAACAACTATTATAAATATGTTCAAAGATATAAAGGAAAGCATGCGCCGGGCGCGGTGGCTCAAGCCTGTAATCCCAGCACTTTGGGAGGCCGAGATGGGCGGATCACGAGGTCAGGAGATCGAGACCATCCTGGCTAACATGGTGAAACCCCGTCTCTACTAAAATACAAAAAAAAAAACTAGCCAGGCGAGGTGGCGGTGCCTGTAGTCCCAGCTACTCGGGAGGCTGAGGCAGGAGAATGGCGTGAACCCGGGAGGCGGAGCTTGCAGTGAGCTGAGATCTGGCCACTGCACTCCAGCCTGGGTGACAGAGCGAGACTCTGTCTCAAAAAAAAAAAAAAAAAAAAAAAAAAAAAAAAAAAAAAAAAAAAAAAAGGAAAGCATGCTTAAAGATTAAAGGAAGGTATGAGAGGCCAATGTCTCACTAAATAGAAAATATCACCCAGGTGTGGTGGGTCATGTCTGTAATCCCAGCACTTTGGGAGGCTGAGGTGGGCAGATCACAAGGTCAAGAGATCAAGACCATCCTGGCCAACATGGTGAAACCCCATCTCTATTAAAAATACAAAAATTAGCTGGGCATGGTGGTGTACGCCTGTA
>NW_016813202.1:4109744-4116123 GCF_001698545.2 Rhinopithecus bieti
AGACTCTGTCATATATATATATATATATATATATATATATATATATATATATGCCAATATAAATCATTTCTTGAAACCCAAATAGAAATTCTGGAGTTCAAAAATACAATAACTGAAATGAAAAAAAATCATCGGAGGGGCTCAACAATAGATTTACGCTGACAGAAAATAGAATCAGTGCACTTTAAGATTGATTGATATAAATTACGTGATTTGGTGAATAAAGGCAATAAAATCATGACAAAAAATAAAAAGACTAAAAGAAACATGGGAGACTATTAAACACATCGACATATGTGAAATGGAAGTACCAAAAGCGGGGGGGAAAGGAGGGGAAAAAATTTCACAAAAATATTTCCAAAACTTTCCAAAATTTAATGGAAAGCATGTACCTATACAGCTAAGCAGCTCAATGAACTCCAAGTAAGATAAAGTCAAGGATCTCTATCAACACTGTTAATCATAGTCACAATGTTAAAATACAAAGACAAAGAAGAAAATCTTGAAATTAGCAAGAAAAAAAATGAATCATCACATACAAAGAAAACCCAAGATTGTCAGCTGATTCATTGTCAGAAACAATGAAGGCAGAAGGCAATAGGATGGCATAGTCAAAGAGCTGAAAGAAAAATCATGTCTAAGGGAACTACAAAACACTGCTGAAAGAAATCATCAACGACACCAACAAATGGAAACACATCCCATGCTCATGGATGGGTAGAATCAATATTGTGAAGGTGACCATACAGTCAAAAGCAATCTACAGACTGAATACAATTCCCATCAAAATACCATCATCGTTCATCACAGAACTAGAAAAAACAACTCTAAAATTCATATGGAAACAAAAAAGAGAGCCTGCCATAGCCAAAGCAAGACTAAGCAAAAAGAACAAATCTGGAGGTAGCACATTATCTGACTTCAAACTATACTACAAAGCTATAGTTACCAAAACAGCATGGTACTGGTATAAAAATAGGCATGTAGACTGATGGAACAGAATAGAGAACCCAGAAGTAAAGCCAAATATGTACAGCCAACTGATATTTGACAAAGCAAACAAAAACATAAAGTGAGGAAAAGACACCCCATTCAACAAATGGTACTGGGATAATTTGCAAGCCACATGTAGAAGAATAAAACTGGATCCTTAATTCTCATTTTATACAAAAATAAGCTCAAGATGGATCAAAGAATTAAACCTGAGACCTGAAACCACAAAAATTCTAGATGATAACACTGTAAAACCTATTCTAGACATTGGCTTAGGCAAAGAGTTCATGACCAAGAATCCAAAAGCAAATGCAACAAAAAAAATAATAAATACATGGGGTCTAATTAAACTAAAAAGCTTCTGCATGGCAAAATAAATAATCAGCAGAATAAACAGACAACCCACAGAGTGGGGAAAATATTCACAAACTATGCATCCAACAAAAGACTAATATCTAGAATCTACAAGAAACTCAAACAAATCAGCAAGAAAAAAAACAAATAATCCCATCAAAAAGTGGGCAATAGACAATTCTCAAAGGAAGATATATATATGGCCAACAACCATATGAAAAAATGCCCAACATCACCAATTACCAGGGAAATGCGAATTAAAACATTTTTAATTAGATAAAATGAGATACCACCTTGCTCCTGCAAAAATGGCCATAACTTAAAAATCAAAAAATAATAGATATTGACATGGATGTGGTGAAAAGGGAACACTTTTACACTGCTGGTGGGAATGTAAACTACAACCACTGTGGAAAACAGTATGGAGATTCCTTAAAGAACTAAAAGTGGAGCTACCATTTGACCCAGCAGTCCCACTATTGGGCATCTATCTAAAGGAAAATAAGTCATTATTATAGGAAAAAGACATTTACACACACGTTTATAGCAGCACTAATTTGCAATTGTAAAAATATGAAACCAGCCTAAACGCCCATCAATAAATGAGTGGATAATGAAATGTGGTGTATATACATACCATGGAATACTACTCAGCCATAAAAAGAAACAAAATAATGGCATTCACAGCAACCTGAACGGAGCTAGAGATCATTATTCTAAGAGAAGTATCTCAGAAATGAAAAACTAAATATTGTATGCTTTCACTTGTAAGTGGGAGCTAAGCTATGAGGACGCAAAGGCATAAGAATGATATCATGGACTTTGCAGACTTGAGGGGAAGAATGGGAGTGGGGTGACGGATAAAAGATTACACATTGGGTATAGCATATACTGCTCAGATGACAGGTGCACCAATATCTTAGAAATCACCACTAAAGAACTTATCCATGTAACTAAAATAACAATGATGATGATGATGATGATGATGTCAGCAAGGAATCCTATGTCTAGAAAAACTATTTTTCAAACATGGATATAAAATAGGCAGAGCATAGAGGATTTTTAGGGCAGTGAAACTATTCTAGATGCTATTATGATTGTGAATACATGTCATTATACATTTATCGAAACCCATAGAATGTACAACACCAAGAGTGAACTGTAATGCAAACTATGGACTTTGGGTGATAATGATGTGTTAATGTAGGTTCACCAGTTGTAACAAATGTACCACTCTGGTGCAGAATGTCAATAGTGAGGGAAGTTGTGCATTTGGGGACACAGGAGTATATGAGAACTATCTCTAATGTCCATTCAATTTTGCTGTGAACCTAAAACTGCCTAGAAAATAACATTTATTAATTATTTAAATGGAGGTAAAATAAAGACATTTAGAATGTAATGTAATGTAAATTAATGGAATTAATTAATTAATGTAAATTAATCTAATGTAATGTAATGTATAAATAAACAAAAACTGAGAGAATTTATTTTGATCAGACCCATCTTACAAGATACATTCATATGGTTTGGATTTGTGTCCCTGCCCAAATTTAATGACAAATTGCAATCCCAAATGTTGGAGGTGGGGCCTGGTGGGAGGTAATTGAATCATGGGGGTGGTTTCTCATGAATGGTTTAGCACCATCCCCTCGGTGCTCTTCCAGGGAGAGTGCATGAGTTCTTAGGAGACCTGGTTGTTTAAAAGTGTGTAGCACCTTCCCACCTTCTCTTGCTCCTGCTCCTGCTGGGTAAGACGTATCTCTTCCCCTCTTCCCCTTTTGCCATCATTGTAAGTTTCCTGAGGCCTTCCCAGAAGTTGAGCAGATACCTGCCCAGCATCATACTTCCTATACAACTTGTGAAACATAAGCCAATTAAATATCTTTATCAATTACCCAGTCCCAGTATTTCTTTATAGCAATGCAAGAACAGACTAATACATACATTACACTACATTCTTCAGGCTGAAAGCAAGGGAAACAGACTGAAATCCAAACTCAGACTGAAAAACAGAGTACTGTTAAAGGTAACTATGTAGGTAGTTACAAAATAGAGTATGTTAGAATAGTTCTTCTCCTTTATTCTTTTAACTTATTTAAAAACAATTATATCAAATAATAGTATATAATAGTATCAACAAGCCTATAGCATATAGAAAAATAATATATTTAACAATAATAGCACAAAGGAGATTAATGGGAACAAAGCTGTATTATTGTAAGGAATGACATTAGATGCTACCTGGAATCCACAGGAAGAAATTAAGAGAATAAGAAATGGTAAATAAGAAGTTAAATATAATGAGCTCCATATACACATTCTCATTCTCCCTTCTATTCCTTTCTATTTAGTTTTTTAAAAGGCATTAAATTACACAGGGAAATCATTGTAAAAATGTATGGCTGAGTCTATAACATACATAGATTCAATATGTCTAAAAATAATAGTACAAAAGGGAAAAGAAGAAATAGAAATATACAGAAGCAAATTTTCTAAATGTCACTGAAATAAAGTTGTCAGAAATCTGAGGTAGGTCTGTTAAGATATATATTGTAAACACTTACCTAGAGACACTTACCTAGAGTGATCACAAAGAAAACAACTAAAATCACTAAAGGAATTAAAATGGTTACTATAAAATATTCTCTTGGCTGGGCATGGTGGCTCACACCTGTAATCCCAACACTTCGGGAGGTCAAGGCAGGTGGATCGTTTGAGTTCAGGAGTTCGGGAGGGACCAGCCTGCCCAACACGGCAAAACCCCATCTCTACTAAAATTACAAAAATTAGCTGGGCACGGTGGTGCGTGCCTGTAACCCAACTAGTAGGGAGGCTGAGGCAGGAGAATCATTTGAATCCAGGAGGCAAAGGTTGCAGTAAGCCAAGATCGTGCCACTGCATTCCACCCCACCCTGGGCAACAGAGCAAGACGGTGTCTCAAAAAAAAATTATATATGTATACAAACACATATCCTCTTAATTCAAAAGAAAGCAATAAAGGGAGACCAGAAAAACTGAAAAGATATTAGATGTATAGAAACAAAAAGCAAAATGGTAGAGGTAAATCTAACCATATTAATAATGATATTCAATTCAGATAGATTAAATAATTTCATCCAACACAGAGATTGTCAAATAGTATTTTTAAAAATTCAACTATATGCTAGCTATAGGAGACACACACTAGACTCAAAGATACACATAGTTTAAAAGTAAGAGGTTAGAAAAGGGTATATCATGCAAACAGCCACTATAAGAGAGCTGGGATGATTACACTAATTATCAGACAAAACAGACTTTAAGAAAAAAATTATTACTAGAGGAAAAGTGCCTGTTTTATAATGAAAAGTGTTAATCCATCAGGAAGGTATAGCAAATGTAAAGATATATGCATCTAACACCACAGTTCCAAAATACATGAAGCAAAAATGGACAAAATTGAAGGGATAAATAGACATTTCAACAGCAATAGAAATTTTAATATTCCACTTTCAATAATGAATAAAGCAACTAAGCAGAATATCAACAAGGACATAGAAGACTTGAGTAACACTATAAACAAAATAGACATAAAAGAGATCCATAGACTTTCTACCCTCTAACAGTAAATCACATTCTTCATAAGCACACATGGAACAGTCTCCAAGGTAGACCATATGGTAGTTCAAAAAACAAGTCTCAGTAACTTTAAAGGAATTTCTATTATACAAGGTATGTTTTCTCACCATAATGGAATTAAACTAAAAAATCATAATAGAAGGAAATTTTAGAAATTCACAAATATGTAAAAACTAAACAGCATACTCCTAAGTAACTGATGATTCAAAGAAGAAATCTGAATAGACATATAATGAATAAAGAGATTGGATTAATAAATTTAAAATTTGACCAGGTGCAGTGGTTCATGCCTGTAATCCCAGCACTTTAGGAGGCCGAGGCAGGTGGATCACGAGGTCAGGAGTTTGAGACCATCCTGGCCAACATGGTGAAACCCCACCTCTACTAAAAATACAAAAAACATTAGCTGGGTGTGGTGGCACGTGACTGTAATCTCAGTTCCTTGGTAGGCTGAGGCAGGAAAATCACTTGAACCAGGGAGTCAGAGGTTGCAGTGAGCCGAGATCACGCCACTGCACTCCAGCCTGGTGATTGAGTGAGACTCAGTCTCAAAATAAAATAAATCTAAAACTTCCCTGCAAAAAAAACCCCACAAGTCCAGATGGCTTCACTGGGGAATTCTATCAAACATCTAAATAAGAATAAAAGTCATTCACAAACTCTTCCAAAAAATATAAGAAGAGCGAACACCTCCTAATTCATTCTATGACACCGCTATTACCCCAAAACGCAAACCAAAGATATCACAAGAAAAGAAAACTACAGACTAATATCCTTTATGATTACAGATTTTTAAAATTTCCATAAGATGCTAGAAAACCAAATCCAGTTCTATCTAAATAAGATTATACGGGGGCAGAGCAAGATGGCCGAATAGGAACAACTCCAGTCTCCAACTCCCAGCGCAAGCAACACAGAAGACTGGTGATTTCTGCATTTTCAACTGAGGTACTGGGGTCATCTCACTGGGGAGTGCCGGACAATCGGTGCTGGTCAGCTGCTGCAGCCTGACCAGCGAGAGCTGAAGCAGGGTGAGGCATTGCCTCACCTGGGAAGCGCAAGGGGAAGGGAATCCCTTTTCCTAGCCAGGGGAACTGAGACATACAACACCTGGAAAATCGGGTAATTCCCACCCCAATACTGTGCTTTAAGCAAACGGGCACACGAGGAGAATATATCCCACACCTGGCCAGGAGGGTCCCACGGCCACGGAGCCTCCCTCATGCCTAGCACAGCAGTCTGCGATCTAACCGCAAGGCAGCAGCAGGGCGGGGGGGGGGGCGCCCGCCATTGCTGAGGCTTAAGTAGGTAAACAAAGCCGCTGGGAAGCTCGAACTGGGTGGAGCTCACAGCAGCTCAAGGAAGCCTGCCTGTCTCTGTAGACTCCACCTCTGGGGACAGCGCACAGCTA
>NW_016813202.1:4119554-4151238 GCF_001698545.2 Rhinopithecus bieti
AAAGTATAATAAAAAAAAAATTAAAAAATTAAAAAAAAAAAAAAAGATTATACACCATGATCAATGAGTTTTATCCCTGGAATGCAACGTTGGTTTACCATCACAAAATCAATCAACATCAGCCATCCTATTAATAAAGGACGAAAGTCACATGATCAACTTCATCAATGCAGGAAAATAACATTTAACAAAATCCAATACCCTCCTATGATTAAAAACTATCAGCAATATAAGCAATGGAAAGAAATTTCCTCAAAAATATAAATCTACAAAAAACTCACAGCTATGCAACGGGGAAATAACGAATTACTTCTCTTTAAAGTGAGGAACAACACAATAATATCTATCCTCAACATGTCTATCAACATCGAGGTGGAGGATCTAGCCAGGGCAAGTGAGCAAGAAAAAGAAATAAAAAACATCCATTTTTCTTGTTCCAGAACAAGACAGCACAGAATCACACTTTCTCCCCTCTAAATACTACTAGATGCCCTGGAAATTATAACAGGCAAGGCTAAAAGGACTCTGAATGCTGGAAAGAACAACGTAGACTGGCTAGGAACCATATGACTTGAGAAGTGACACCATGGAGATGTCCCTAGGTTTTATTTTTATTTATCATTTACTTCTGGACTGTACACTGGAGAAACCTACCCAGAACTGTACATAGGCATAAACATAAATTCTGAGAAAAACCTTAACTCTGCCCAAAGGATCAGGAAATAAGATGTCTAACAAAGACCTAGTGAGAAGACTCCATCCTCATTCTATAACCAGGGCACTGGTAAGCTGGCCAAGCCACCAATAGCAGTAGCAAAGTCCTGGGCCATACAGTCACATCTACACCACCAGAATACTGGTGGGGAGCTCAATCCTTCAAGGAGATATTGCAATCCTAAATGCATATACATCAAAAAACAGAGCTTCAAAATATATAAAGCAAAAACCGAGAGCTCCAAGAAAACAGACAAATCCATGATTATAGTTGAGAAATTTAACACCCACTCAGAAATTGATAGAATTACTTGACAGAAAATCAGTAAGAATATAGGGAAACTGAGGACGACAGCAAGTGGGAGAAGCAGGGTTAGTAGAGGGAGCACTATGTCTGTGGAAGTCTCCCGGGCAGCCTCTGTGGAGGAGCAGAAGGAAATGGAAGACACAGTGACTAGTCCAGAGAAAGCTGAAGAAGCAAAATTAAAAGCAAGATATCCTCATCTGGGACAAATGCCTGCAGCTTCAGATTTCTTAAGGAAATGATTGCAGAAAGGGCAAAAATATTTTGATTCTGGGGATTACAACATGGCTAAAGCAAAGATGAAGAACAAGCAACTTCCTACTGCAGCTCTGGAGAAGAAAGAGGTCACTGGTGACCACATTCCCACTCCAGAGGACCTTCCTCAATGGAAACCATCCCTTGTTGCTAGCAAGCTGGCTGACTGAAAGACTGAACTGCATGAATCTGCTAATTCCCATTACTGCATGAATCTGCTAATTCCCATTTCTCCTTAATATGTTACTTATCTACTTTTTATTTCCTTTCGTTCACTCAGTCATTTGAGACGGACAGCTTTGCAGGTAACAGTAGTGTGTGCTGCTATTGTGGAATATACATGTGTAGATTTTTTGATTAGTTTAACAGTGCACTGGAGAAGAGGACATGTTAGAGCAACATAAGTAAGTCATCTACTTGAAAATAATTGCATATATTACCTAACTCCTAGTGTAGTACTGGTTCTAACAAGTAACAAGCAAGTTTTAAATTTTTAATGTTTTGGCTTTCGTTACTTCATCTTAATTATAGCTTTGTATGTTACTCTTATTTAATATAATCTCTATCATATTGATTTCTTCTATATTTTGGATTTTGTAAAACAGAAGTTTAAGATCACAAGTTAGAAGAAAGGTCACATATTTTAAACACAACTAGATGGGGCTCCAAAAGATTTCTATCTCTGTGCTTGAACTTGAATGGCCTTAAACCTGTTTCGGCTTTAACAGTAGAATTTTACTTGGGCAATATTTGCCCATTCTGGTGTAACTTATGTGACTCTAGTGCTTAACAGCTGCCGTTGAAGCTAATATTCTTATTCAGTTCTGTAAAGTTAAAATACCTTTTGTTGTTGAAGATGTGAATAAACTATGCATGTGCATTGACTGTTGAATTCACTTTTGTGTCACTTTTGTAAATACAACAGTTTTGCACAAAAAAAATTTTAAAAGAATATAGGGAAACTGAAAACATCATCAATAGAATCTAACTGATGTTTATAGAACATGCCATTCAACAGTAGCAGGCTGTGAAACATATTTCTCAAATGTTCATGAAATATTCACCAAGACTGACCATATTTTGAGTCATAAAACAAACCTGAACAAATTTAAAAGACATGAAATCATACAGAATAAATTATCTGACTACAATGGAATCAAACTAGAAATAAATAATAGAAAACATACACAAAATTTTCAAACACTTGAAAATTAAACAACATACCTCTCAATAGTCCAAAGATCAAAGACAAAATTTCAAAGAAAATAAAAAGGTATATAGAGGCAAGGCATGTTAGCTCACTCCTGTAATTCCAGCATCCGTGGAGGTCGAAGCAGGAGGATTGATTGAACCCAGGAGTTCAAGACCAGCCTAGGCACAACAAAGTGAGACCTCGTCTCTACAAAAAATCAAAAAATTAGCTGGAAGTGGTGGTATGGGCCTGTGGTCCCAGCTACATGTGAGGCTGAGGCAGAAGGATCACTTGAGCTCAGGAGGTTAAGGCTGCAGTGAGCCAAGGTCACACTACTGCACTCCAGCCTGGGTGGCAGAGCAAGACCCTGTCTCAAAAAACAAACACAAAAATAAAAATTTTAAAAGTACATAGAACTGAGTGAAAATGAAAACACAATATATCAAAATTTCTGAGATGCATGTAAAGCAGTGCTGAGAGAAAATTTAGCACACTAAGTGCTTAGATTAGAAAAGATCTCAAATTAATAATTTCAGGTTTTATTTCAAGAAACTAGGCAAAGAAGAGAAAATAAGCCCAAATCAAGCAGAAGGAAGAGAATACTAAAGATTAGGCCAGAAATCCATGGAATTGAAAACAGAAAACATAGAAAATTAGTGAAACAAAAGCTGGCTCTCCTAAAAAAAAAAAAAAAAAAAAATATAAGAGATTAAAAAATTTATAGANCACTACTGCACTCCAGCCTGGGTGGCAGAGCAAGACCCTGTCTCAAAAAACAAACACAAAAATAAAAATTTTAAAAGTACATAGAACTGAGTGAAAATGAAAACACAATATATCAAAATTTCTGAGATGCATGTAAAGCAGTGCTGAGAGAAAAATTTAGCACACTAAGTGCTTAGATTAGAAAAAGATCTCAAATTAATAATTTCAGGTTTTATTTCAAGAAACTAGGCAAAGAAGAGAAAAATAAGCCCAAATCAAGCAGAAGGAAGAGAATACTAAAGATTAGGCCAGAAATCCATGGAATTGAAAACAGAAAAACATAGAAAATTAGTGAAACAAAAAGCTGGCTCTCCTAAAAAAAAAAAAAAAAAAAAATCATTGAGATTGATAAACTTCTAGTAATATTTTAAAAACTCTAGCCTGAGAATTGGAATTTTTAAAAAATTCCCTAAGGGATTCTAATGTGCACCCAAAATTGAGACCTACTGGTAAGATCTTCAGGCCTGTTGACATGCTCCTTGGCCTGATGAGAGAAGAGATTTGCATACATAAAAAAACATTGTATATATCCAACGGTTTCACCATTAAGAAAATACTGAGCCTGGCCGGGTGCGGTGGCTTATGACCGTAATCCCAGCACTTTGGGAGGCCGAGGATGGGGGATCACTTGAGGTCAGGAGTTCGAAACCATCCTGGCCAACATGGTGAAACCCTGTCTCTACTAAAAATACAAAAAATTAGCTGGACGTGGTGGGCCTGTAGTCCCAGCTACTCGGGAGGCTGAGGCAGAAGAATTGCGTGAACCCAGGAGGCAGAGGTTGCAGTGAGCTGAGATCACATCACTGCACTGCAGCCTGGCGACAGAGCGAGACTCCATCTCAAAAAGAAAAAAGAAAGAAAATACTGAGCCCTCCCCATAGACATGATATCAATTAAATTCTAGATTGTATGGTAACACAGTTTATTTCTCTCTGGCCTGCATTTTTTTATTATAAAATGGGAATGATAATACTTATCTTGAATGACTATTGCTAAGATTGAATAAGTGATATGTACAAAATGTCCAGCCCAGTGCCTAACAGGCAAATGTTTTTGGCTGCCTAGTAGTGGAAACCCCAACACAATGGACAATTGTTGTCTCACAGAAGAGCAGCCCTGAAGGTTAACCTCAAAGATGCAGGATCTTCCCAGCTTTGGGCTCCTCCATCCTCAGCAGGTCAAGACTTAACTCTTGGGTTTGCAAAACGTCATCAAAAGCAGCCAAGACAATATTGGCCTGAAGAACAAATCTTTCCTCTCCTTGTGCTGCCTGCAACAAAATCCTGCCCCAAACTACCCAGCTGTCTGTCTCATTGGCTACAATGGAATCCACCTTATTTTTAAATTATTCCCTAGTAAGGGGGATTATGTCCCCATAAATAGCTTAGACGAGAGGGAGACTTTTTAAAAAAATATGATAGCCTGAGAAATTGGGAGTAAATTGTTTGGGGGTTGGGACCTGGCCATAGGTGAATTTGAAAGCTCTGAGGGGATTTTAATGAGAATCCATGGCTGAGAACCACTGGCTTTCATGCCTATTAATACCATCATGGCTCAGCTGGTGAGAGAGACTGCAGTCAACCGCCTGCACTAGCCGCCACAGTGGCTTCATGTTAGAGCCTCCCATCCTGGAAGAGTGGAGATTGACTTAGAGCTTTGCTACTCAAAGTGAGGTTCATGGACAAGCAACATCAGCATCAACACAGAGTTTGTTTGAAATGCAGAATCTCAACCAGGCGTGGTGGCTCACACCTGTGATCCCGGCACTTTGGGAAGCTGAGGAGGTGAATCACTTGAGCCCAGGAGTTTGAGACCAGCCTGGGCAACACAGTGAGACCTCATCTTTACAAAAAATTAAAAAATTAGCCGAGTGTGGTGGCATGCACCTGGTCTCAGCTACTTGGGAGGCTGAGGTGGAAGGATCTCTTGGGCCTGGGAGATCAAGGCTACAGTGAACTATGATTGCACCAGTACACACCAGCCTGGGCGACAGGGTGAGAATCTGTCTCAAAGCAGCTACAACAGAAATCCAGATTTTTGATCCCCAACACAGATCTACTGAAATCAGAGTCTGAATTTTCACAAAATCTTCAAATGATTCTTATGGCCATTTAAAGATGAGAAGCACTGGTATAAAAGACACTTCTGCAGAATTTTGGTGTTGCATCTCACTTGTCCGAACCTTGCAATTACTACACAAATCATTTCTAAATCTTACCTCCCGTAACTCCCTGGGTTCATCTAACCGTGACTCCTAATGCCTCACTGCCTGGGGGCAGTCCGTCTGACCCCTCTTAGCCTGTCTGCCTCTATCTCACTTTGAGAGGTAGACACAACCCATCCTTCTAGGCATCTGACATGCGACTCCACCAGGGGGTGGATGTCATGTGGTTATTGTCTCAATAAGCATGTGACACTACCTACCACAGGTCAAAATACCTATGAGACGCTTTGAAGAGTCAGAACTGAAGAACACATTGTATTTGTCAGGGTTCTCTAGAGGGACAGAACTAATAGGATGGATATATATATATGAAGTTCATTAAGGAATATTGACTCACACGATCACAAGGTGAAGTCCCATATTAGAGGCCATCTGCAAGCTGAGGAGTGAGGAAGCCAGTCCAAGTCCAAAAACCTCAAAAGTAGGGAAACCGGCAATGCAGCCTTCAGTCTGTGGCCAAAGGCCTGAGAGCACCTGCAAACCACTGGTGTAAGTTCAAGAGTCTAAAACCTGAAGAACTTGGACTCTAATGTTCGAGGGCAGAGAGCTCCAGCATAGGAGAAAGACGAAGGCCGGACAACTCAGCAAGTCTAGTCCTTCCAACTTCTGCCTTCTTTATTCTACCAGTGCTGGCAGCTATTAAATGGTGCCCACCCAGATTCAGGGTGGGTCTGTCTCTCCTAGTCCACTGACTCAAATGTTAATGTTTAGGAGATTGGAAGTCCTGGGTATCAGACGGTATTAGTCCATTTTCACACTGCTATAAAGATACTACCCAAGACCGGGTAATTTATAATGAAAGAGGTTTAATTGACTCACAGATCCACATGACTGTGGAGGCCTCGGGAAACTTACAATTATGGCAGAAGAGGAAGCAAGGACCTTCTTCACATGGTGGCAGGAGACAAAGAGTGAGGAGCGAAGGGGAAGAGCCCCTTAAAACCATCAAATCTCGGCCGGGCACGATGGCTCATGCCTGTAATCTCAGCACTTTGGGAGGCCAAGATGGGCGGATCATGAGGTCAGGAGATCGAGATCATCCTGGCTAACATGGTGAAACCCCGACTCTACTAAAAATACAAAAAAATTAGCAGGCATGGTGGCAGGTGCCTGTAGTCCCAGCTACTCGGGAGGCTGAGGCAGGAGAATGGCGTGAACCCGGGAGGCAGAGCTTGCAGCAAGCCGAGATTGCGCCACCGCACTCCAGACTGAGCGACAGAGCGAGACTTGGTCTCAAAAAAAAAAAAAAAAAATCTCATGAGAACTCACTATCACAAAAACAGCATGGAGGAAACCGCCCCCATGATCCAATCACCTCCCACCAGGTCTCTCTGTAGACACATGGGGATTATGGGGATTACAATTCAAGATGATATTTGGGCGGGGACAAGCCAAACCATATCACAGACCTAACCTACTTTACTCCTTTCAGCATATGGTTCTCTAATGGCCACATCTGCATTCAATAAAATGAATAAAATGTTATGAATAAAACATAATGGATATGTTCAAAGAACTTTTAGGCTAGCCTAGAAAACATTTACAAATACAACTAATTGAATAAACTCCATTCTCTCCATTTCAAATGTACATTGCTTGACGAATTTACGTACAGTCTTGTTTGACCAAAATCCGTAAGAGTTTGGTGCAAACTTAAGGCCCTGGCTCAACTATTACTCACTCTCTCAAATCTGTAATGGAAGCAGCTTTCACACCGTGAAATGTTCTCCCATGCTAGGAGTGTGCTCTTGTCTTAGCAAGTGGCAAACACAAGCATTCTGAGTCTCACTGATGTCTTGACCTTGCCCAGTCTCGCAAGAATGTGCTAATGAATTGTGAAGTGTTCAAAATTGAGTCAAATGAAGAGAAGCAACAAAGCTGCTGCAATTGCAAACTTGAGAGAAAGTTTTGTGTCTGGGAGCCAGGTACTGGGGAGGTGGCAGGAAAAATTAAAAAAGAAAGCACTGGCTGGGCGCGGTGGCTCAAGCCTGTAATCCCAGCACTTTGGGAGGCCGAGACGGGCGGATCACGAGGTCAGGAGATCGAGACCATCCTGGCTAACATGGTGAAACCCCTTCTCTACTAAAAAATACAAAAAACTAGCCGGGCGAGGTGGCGGGCGCCTGTAGTCCCAGCTACTCGGGAGGCTGAGGCAGGAGAATGGCGTAAACCCGGGAGCCGGAGTTTGCAGGGAGCTGAGATCTGGCCACTCCCCCCCAGCCTGGGTGAAAGAGCGAGACTCCTTCTCAAAAAAAAAAAAAAGAAAGCACTTCCTTTAGAGCACTTATAATTCCTCTTGTGCCTGCAGGTGTAGCAATTTCAGACTTGTCATATATATATGTATGTATATGTATATATGTATGTGTGTATATTTAAATGTGCTTTAAATGTGCCATTGTACTTCTTAATAGCTTTTTAACTTAATTTGTCATCTTCAGGTAATTTTAGTTTTTTTTAAATGGAATGCTACCACTAAACTTATTAATCCTCCGCTTTGTCCTCTTCTCTTCTCTTCTCCTCTTTTTTCTTTTCTTTTTTTGAGATGGAGTCTTTCCCTGTTGCCCAGGCTGGAGTGCAGTGGCATGATCTCAGCTCACTGCAACCTCTGCCTCCTGGATTCAAGTGATTCTCCTGTCTTAGCCTCCCAAGTAGCTTGGATTACAGGTGTGCAGCACCACATCTGGTTAATTTTTGTAGTTTTAGTAGAGACAACATTTCACCCTGTTAGCCAGGCTGGTTTCAAACTCCTGACCTCAGGTGATCCACCTGCCTCAGCCTCCCAAAGTGCTGGTATTACAGGCATGAGCCACTGTGTCTGGCTGGTATTTTTCTCTTTAACACTCTTACTTATTTCATTCATACTAATTCTAGAGTAAATTTTCTTTTGTTTTCTGGTTAAGTGCTATCTGAATAATGTGCTAAAAATTATGTTCCTCAAGTTACTTAATGAAGCCCAAACTACATTAATTATTTTCTTGATACTTATATATAGTTACATTAACTCAGAATCCACTTCTAAAGGACATAAAAGGATTAATATTATGATGTAACTTTTATTATAAAATATAGCAATAAAAAGTAATAGTTATCCATATCTTAACTCTTCCACTTATCTTTAATGGATCCCATTGAATTTCTCCTACTTCAGATATTATTTGATGGGTCTCAAGTAACTGCAGAAGTTTTGTAAATTTTTTCTTCTACTTTATTTACTTTTTAATTAATGAATAATTATTCATTTATTTTATTTTTGGAGACAGAGTCTCACTCTGTCACCCAGACTGAAGTGCAGTGGTGCAATCACGGCTCACTGCAACCTCTGCCTCCTGGGTTCAAGCGATTCTCCTGCCTCAGCCTCCTGAGTAGCTGGGATTACAAGTGCCTGTCACCAATCCCGGCTCATTTTTGTATTTTTAGTAGAGACAGAGTTTCGCCATGTTGGCCAGACTGATCTTGAACTCCTGACCTCAGGTGATCCGGCCGCCTCAGCCTCCCAAAGTGCTGGGATTACAGGTATGAGCCATCACACCCGGCCTCTTCTACTTTGTTTTTTAAAAGAGCTGATCAGATTCCTAATTCTGGTACTAAATATGTCTCCTTTAATCCTCTCTAAGTGTCCTCTTAGAGAGGTGACTTTTTCCACATTCTCAAGTTCTGGCTGAGAATATTCTCTTATTTTATTTTTTAGACGAAGTTTCACTCTTGTCACCCAGGCTGGAGTGCAATGGCATGATCTCAGCTCACTGCAACCCCTGCCTCCCGGGTTCAAGAGAGTCTCCTGCCTCAGCCTCCTGAGTAGCTGGGATTACAGGTGGCTGCCACTATGCCCAGCTAAATTTTGTATTTTTAGTAGAGACAGGGTTTTACTATATTGTCCAGGCTGGTTTTGAACTCCTGACTTTAGGTGATCCACCCACCTCAGCCTCCCAAAGTGCTTGGATTACAGGCGTGCACCACCACTCCTGGCCACAACATCTCTTCTTAAGTGAGATGTTCGTGTATGTGTATGTATGTGGGGGGGGGGGCACTTTTCTTAAAACCTTTTATTTTCAAGGAGTTTTAGTCTTACAGAAGAGTTGTAGAGATAATACAGAGAGCCTCCATATACTCTAACCCAGTTTCCCTCATCAATATCCCCTATTCTCTTATATTATATTCTCCCCTATATTCTCTTACATTAATATGGTATAGTTGCTATAATTAATGAACAATATTGATCTATTATCAACTAAAGTCCATACTTCAAAACCCTAAAACCAAATTAAGCTTTTATCTAGTGTCCCTCTTCTGTCCAGAATACCATCCAGGATACCATATTACATTTAGTTGTCACATCATCTTAAATTGTTTTGTCACAGTCTCTATTCCATCCTAGGATCCCTGACCAACTAAATGACGTTTTAAAATTTGCATACACTAAAGTTTATTCCTTCTTTAGTAAAGTTTCGACAAATAAATATATATGTATTTTTTGATATTTTTGATAAATAAATTTATGTATAGTCATAGCTCCACCATCATTATGTTCATAATAGTTTATCTGCCCTAAAAATTTTCTGATTTCTCTATTGCACTTTCCCAACCTCTCCTGAATCCCTGGTCAACACTGATCTTTCTTTTACTGGCTCTATCGTTTTGCTTTTTCCAGAATGTCATATAACTGGAAACATAACATATACAGACTTTTCAGACTGGCTTATTTTACTTAACTTCCGTGTTTGTTTGTGGCTTGATAGTTCTTTTATTTCCCCCCCCCTTTTTTTTTACTAAATACTATTCCATTGTATTGATGTACCATTGTCTTTTTACCCATTCTCCTGTTGAATGACATCATGCTTTCTTCTAGTTTTTGGAAATTATGAATAAAGTTGCTGTAACATTCACAAGCAGGATTTTTGTGAACGTAATTGGGTATGTGAACATAGTTGGGTAAACATTTTGGGGAGTGATTGCTAAATTATAGGATTATGTTTCACTTCGTAAGAAACTATTAAGCTGCCTCCCAGAATGGCTATACCATTCTACAATCCCACTAGCCATGAATGAGTGTTACTGTTGCTTTGCATCTTCACCAATATTTAGTACTGTCAGTTGTTTGGATTTTAGACATTCTTTTTTTTTTTTTTGAGACAGAATCTCGCCATGTCACCCAGGCTGGAGTGCATGGCACGATCTCGGCTCACTACAACCTCCACCTCCTGGGTTCAAGCAATTCCTCAGCCTCCCAAGTAACTGGAACTACAGGCGTGCACCACCACACCCAGCTAATTTTTGTATTTTTAGTAGAGACGGGGCTTCACCTTGTTGGCCAGGATGGTCTTGATCTTCTGACCTCGTGATCCACCTGCCTCTGCCTCCCAAAGTGCTGGGATTAAGGTGTGAGCCACCTCGCCTGGCCGGATTGTAGACATTTTTATGGGTGTACAGTAGTATTTTATTGTTATTTTTACTTGCAATTCCATAATGCCAAATAACGTTAAGCATCTTTCTATATGCCATTGCCATGTATATATCATATTTGCTGAAGTGTCTCTTCAGATCTCTGCCTGTTTTTACAATGGATTGTTTGTTTGTTTGTTTGTTTTTGAGACAGTCTCACTCTGTCACCTAGGCTGGAGTGCAGTGGCACTGCCTCTGCTCACTGCAACCTCTGCCTCCTGGGTTTAAGCGATTCTTCTGCCTCAGCCTCCCGAGTAGCTGGGATGACAGGTGTGAGCCACCACCTGTGCCATCTCACAAAAGTGCTGGTAGAAAATAGCAGACCCAGCTTCCCCATCAGTCTTAAAGAAAGCAGCATTTGCTTCAAGTCCCCGGAGGGAGCTGGGCTTGGTGTGGGGAGTGAGCAGTCTAAACACAGCATAAGATTGAAAATTCAAACTGTCTAATGGCAATTATTGATTTTAAATGTGCTTTCTTTAATTCCCCTTTCCTCTCTTTTAGTGGGCAGATCTCGTTAAGTTTTCTAGACATGCTGAGTTATTGAACCTCAGTGTGGTTTAAACTCTTGCCCAACTAAATCTCATGCCCTCTGCATTAGTGTGTGAGGGCTGCCACAACAAAGAACCCCAGACTGGGTGGCCTAAAGAAGAGAAAATTGGTTTCTCACTTCTGGAGGCTGGAGGCCCAAGATCAAGGTGTCAGCGGGGTTGGGGCCTTCTGAGGCCTTTCTCCTTGGCTTGTAGATGCCACCTTCTCCCTCTGTTTACACGGCCTTCCCCCTGTGTGTGTCTGTCTCCTAACTCCTCTTCTTATGAGGACACCAGTGACACTGGATTAGGACCCATCCTAATGACTTCATTTAATCTTAATTACTTCTTTAAAGGCCCTATCTCCAAATACAATCACATTCAGATGTACTAGGGGTTCGGACTTCAACATGTGAATTGAAGGGGATACAATTCATGCAATTCAGCCCAAAACACCCTCCCTTTCCCAGCGCAGGGGTGAGGAGGTGCCTCAGGAAAGGGGAGAAGGTGGCCTGGTTCTGAGATACCATCACTTCCTGCCTGTCAGAGGCTAACTCCTCTGATGTTGGGGCCTGGGAAGGACAATGGAAGAGGAGGGGTAGGCACTTCTTACCTGGTCTACAGCAGTTGGTGTCCTCTACTGCTTTTTCTGCCAGTAGTTCCCAGGCTGGCCTTGGTCCTCTTCAGGAAACAGCACACCTGCAAGTTCCTCGGAGGGGTGTGGTGAGCATCCCACCACACGGCCCCCAGGAGCTGGTTCCCCTTCTTCCTCCATTCGACTCTTCACTCCAACAGACGCTTCAGTGCCTCTCAAGTGCCAGAGGCCCTCCCCAGAGACCATGCAGCCCTCTTTGAATGTACCAGACGGAGGGATTAGAACCTGGCTATGTCCAGGCTCCTGGAAAACTGTTCTTTCCTTGCCAACCAGGTGATGGCCAAGCAAGCTGCTCCAATTTCCTGCTCAGGGTGGCACAAGGGCAAACCTGCTCATCTCCTGTGTCAGCAGACATCTAACTAATAGGATGCAAAGAGTTAACCCACATCTTAGAAAGTTTAAGGGAGGTGTCTGGCCTCAACCCATCATTTTTTGAGAACATGAGTTTATTTCACCTATGACCTTTGTTTGGGCTTCATACGCCAATCCCTAGACAATAAGAAAAGCCCCACTCCATTTCTCCGTACCCCCAAACCATCATGGCCAAGGGCAGTCAGAATCTATCCCTGCTCATTATTGCTATGATAAATGTGGTCGTTGGGAGTCTAGGGAAGTTGGTTAACAAGAGACGGATGCTGGTGATGAACAGTTGAATATGGTGAGATCGGAGCCATATTTGGAGACTGACTTTGCAGTAACAATGTCTGAATCTCTACCTTCCTTCCATCCATCCTACCATGACTCATTCTGATATTTTAAGTCATAACAAAGCCTTCACACTCATTTCCCAGGGCTCAATAATGGAATCTTAGTCATTTGTGAGGCTTCCAAAATCATTTGACATGACAAAGCAGCCTGTGTTCATTATTACAGAGTGGATTCTAGATTCTAAAAAAAACAGACAAGGCTCGGCACTGTGGCTCAATCCTGTAATCCCAGCACTTTGGGAGGCTGAGGCAGGTGGACTACTTGAGGTCAGGAGTTTAAGACCAGCCTGGCCAACATGGTGAAACCCTGTCTCTACTAAAATACAAAAATTAGCTGGGCGTGGCGGCAGGCACCTGTAATCCCAGCTACTTGGGAGGTTGAGGCAGAAAAATTGCTTGAACCTGGAAGGTAGATGTTGCAATGAACCCAGATTGTGCCACTGCACTCCAGCCTGGGCGACAGAGCGAGACTCTGTCACACACACACACACACACAAACACACACACACACACACACACACACACACACCAGACAAATCAGGCCTCTGTCCTTGTATAACTTTGAGTCAACAACAGTTTTCACAGAGAATTTTGGTGACTTTCTCACATGTGAGAATAGCCCTGCCCTGTGTTTTGGAAGATCCTGATATATTTTTCCCAGCCCCCAATTTTTTAGTCTTCAACTGTGAGACACTGAGCAGAAATCCAGTCAAATGAAAATACCTGCTATTTTGCATGGTCACTATGATAAGCCATATCGTATTTATTATATATTTAGAAGACTTTAAGAGCTAGGTACCAGACAAAACTGAAGAATAGTCACATATCCTGAGTCAGACAGTGACCAAAGGCAAGATTGAGACATTGACAGCAAGCAGGATTCTGCTGGCTCCCTGAACTCTGGAGGCTAAGTCCAGACAGACTTAGAGGAACAATACCTTACCAGCAGCCTCATTTAGAGGGGTTGTATGATTAAATGCTAGCACCACCTCAGTTTGAATAACCAACATAGACAATCATGACTTACGTCATGGTGTCCACATAATCTTGGTCTCGCATGCACACAGGGGGCTTTCCACTTCAAAAGGAATGCAAAATACAGAATAGGAGTCTTCCAGTTTATCACAGGATAGTGTGAAAGAAAAATAAATCTTGGGACCCCAAACTCACTAAGCCAAACGGAAAACTCAAGCTGGGAACTGCGTCACACAAATCTGCCTCCCATTTTGTTCCTAAATAAGATACCTACAAAGATAAAAGGCTACACACCTCCTTCACAACTTGCCCACTAGGAAATTCCTTGTGGGCCCCAAGACCTTCACCCTGTAACAGTTCTGTTCAATTTCACCCTGACAATGTAAATTCATAGCTGCTTTTCACAGGTGCAGGACAGAAAGTCATCCTTCTGCTCACCTGAGACACGTGCATATCTGATTGCTGCTTCTGCCCTCTATTTTATCTTATGTAGAAATGCAGATTCACTGAGCTAAATGAACGCACAAGTGACAATTCCTCTACCCTCCTTTTGAGAGATGAAGCCAGCTGGACTTCCTGGGTGGAGTGGGGACTTGGTGAACTTTTCTGTCTTACAAGAGCATTGTAAAATGCACCAATCAGCACTCTGTAGCTAGCAAGAGGATTGTAAAATGCACCAATCAGCACTCTGTAAAATGCACCAATCAGGGTTCTGTAAAACACACCAATCAGCAGGATTCTAAAAGTAGCCAATCACATGGAGGACTGGAAAAAAGGACACTCTGATAGGACAGAAACAGAACATGATCACAGCCAATAAGGGAATAAAACCTGGCCACCCCCCAGCCAGTAGCGGCAATCTGCTCAGGTCCCTTTCCAATCTGTGGAAGCTTTGTTCTTTCGCTCTTCACAATAAACTTTGCTACTGCTCGCTCTTTCGGCTCATGCCATCTTTAAGAGCTATAGGTCCGCAGCTTAATTCTTGAAGTCAGCGAGACCACACACCCACCGGAGGGAACCAACTCCGGACACACTTTCACATGGGAACAGTTGATCAAAGACTCAAAAGAATGCAACTGCTTGCCTCTTACTTACCCACACCTTTAAAAAAATTTCTGGGCTGGGCGAAGTGGCTCACGCCTGTCATTCCAGCACTTTGGGAAGCTGAGGTGGGCAGATCACGAGGTCAGGAGATCGAGACCATCCTGGCTAGCATGGTGAAACCCTGTCTCTACCAAAACTACAGAAAATTAGCCAGGTATGGTGGCACACACCTGTAGTCCCAGCTACTCGGGAGACTGAGGCAGGAGAATCGCTTGGATCCAGGAGGTGGAGGTTGCAGTGAGCCAGGATTGTGCCACTGCACTCCATTCTGGGCGACAGAGCGAGACTGTCTCCTTCTCTCTCTCTCTCTCTTTCTCTCTCTCTCTCTATATATATGCATACATACATATCATTTCTCTTTTTCCAATGTCTTCCCTTTCCCCTTTAAATATTGAAGCCCTCAAAATCATCTTTGGAGAAAGACACAGACTTGTCACCTTGTCACCTGGTGCCTGCTCAACCTTGGCAAAATAAACTTCTAAATTGATTGAGACTTGTCTCAGATACTTTTTGGTTTACATAAAAGTAATGTCTTAGATTCAAATCTAAAAATACTTGCAATTAAAAGGCATTCTAAAATCCAGTAATTCTTATTTAAAGCACAGCGCCCTAAATTAAGATTGGGGTTGTGTGGCCCTGCACATGACTGGGAGCCTGAGCACTCCCAGACCAGACCTCCTAAGCCAGGGCCTTGGATTTCTTCACCACTTTATTGGGAATGAGCTCCAGAGGGATGTGGGGGACGACATGGAGGTGCCACAAAGAGGCACAGCCTGTTGAGTGCCTTGTTGCTGTACATGGCCAACTGGACGTGATTGGACTTCATCTTGGACACGGTGGCCTTGCTTTCCTTGGCTTGGGAGGCACCTTGCTGGTGGGCTCCAGCACTTGGGCTGAGAGGACTGCAGCTTGACAGCCACACAGACAAACAGCTCCATATACACTCTCTGGGCATAGCAGCCCCTCCTCAGGTAGCTGTGAATGCAGCCATAGGGAAACGTGGGTCTACCAGGGAGGCTCTACTCCCCTTGGCTCCCAGATCCTTCTGCACAAGGGGACATGGCCCGTAGGGAAGTGACCAGAGGAGACAAGTAGACAAGGTCACGCCAGGCTCCTTCAGTAAACATTTGGGCCAGCTGGGGACATGATGATAAACAACCCTGCTATTGAGGAGCTACCAGACTAAGAGGCACAGAGAGATCATCATCATATAGCACTGCAGGTGCAAGGAGGAGGTGTGCAAAGGCATCCAGGTGAGATGGCAACCAGGTCCTATAAGACACAGGGGAAAACACATTCCTGCGCCCCCCAGCCATTCCCTTCCATGAGTCATCCATCCTAGGCCTTCAGTGCTTCTCCCCTAGGTGGAGTGGCTCCGGTCACCATCAGCAGCAGGGCTGTGGGCTTTGTAGAAGCTAGGTCTCCTGCAAAGCTAGTTCTAGTCTGCTGTCTGCCAGGGAAGGTACCACAAACACTTGCAAGGAGAAAACTTAGCCCTTCTCAGCAAACTGACACTTTTAAATTCACTTCCCTCCACCGCCCCCTTGCCCCCCATCAAAAGAGCACATGGGAGAGCTACTCTGGTGGGCCAGCCATCGAGAGCCCCACTTCCGTCTTAGACACTCTGCTTGACAGAATGCATTTTGCAGTCACTGTTTCTCCTCCACCTGACTCTCTAGCAGGTTTTGGGGCTCTCTCGGCTCCTCATTCCAGGGCAAGGAATGAGCTTGCAGTGTTACTAGAAAATACTGTTTAGACATTGATTGGTAGCTCCTGTCAGGAGTGTTTTCAGATTCACTGGAGAGAGTTGCTGCAAGCAGGAAGCTGGGGCCAGCCCTGCAACAGGGTGGGCAGGTAGGTGGGGCGTGGCTGCAGACAGAGGAGAGCAGACGGCCTCAGAACGGCTCCTTCATCTTTCAAAGGATATCCTATGGGGGGTGCTTTGGGCCGGAGCAGTACTTGGCTAACCACTTTTGTATTAGTCTTGCGCTACGATAAAAAAATACCCAAGACTGGGTAATTTATAAAGAAAAAAGGTGGCTGGGTGTAGTGGCTCACGCCTGTAATCCCAGCACTTTGGAAGGCCAAGGTGGGTGGATCACCTGAGCTTAGGAGATTGAGACCAGCCTGACCAACACGGTGAAACCCCATCTCTACTAAAAATACAAAAAAAAAAAAAAGAAAAAAAAAAAAATTAGCTGGGTGTGGTGGCGGCATGCCTGTAATCCCAGCTACTAGAGAGGCTGAGAAGGAAAATCGCTTGATCCAGGGAGGCGGAGGTTGCAGTGAGCTGAGATCGCGCCATTGCTCTCCAGCTCGGACAACAAGAGCGAAACTCCATCTCAGAAAAAATAAAAGTAAAATAAAATAAAATAAAGAAGAAAGGTTTAATTGGCTCACGGTTCTGCAGGCTGTACAGGAAGCATGGCTGGGGAGGCCTCAGGAAACTTGCCATCGTGGCGGAAGATGGAGGAGAAGCAGCCATATTTTATGGCAGGAGCAAAAGGAAAAGAGAGGGGAGATGTGCCACGCACTTTTAAACAGCGTGATCTCGTGAGAACTCCTTCAGGAGAACACCACCAAAGGGGTGGTGCTAAACCATTCATGAAGGGTCCACCCCCAGGATCCAATCACCTTTCACCAGGCCCCACCTCCAACATTGGGGATTACAATTGAACATGAGATCTAAGTGGGGACACAGATCCAAACCATATTAACTTTGATTCCACTTCTGAGCAAAATCCAGTCTCCACTCACAGCTTTCGGAGCTAACATAGCTGAAAGAGACCTACTGATGAAAAGTAAGGGTTGGGGGTCTCCAAGTGTGCAGCCTTGACACTCCTTGAAGGACACTGGGAAATCACTACTGAGAATATTTGGGGGAAGGCTGCCTGCAGGTGCTGAGTTTGCAGAGTGAAGCCCCTTCTTTTGCCTGGTGGTCGCTGACACTCCACTTAGTAATGTCTCTATTATGGGGAGTTTTAGCTTGTTATAAGCCATTTCTCACTATAAGAAGGGCACATGTTCATTACATAAAATGTCAAAATTCAGAAATTGACGTAGAAGAGTGTCCCGTTTTCCTACCAACCAAACAAACTTGTACATATTGTCATGCATTGCTTTAAAATCTTCACTCTTTTTAATTTTCAAACTAATTTTTGCACCAACAGAAAGCATATCTGTTACCAGAACTAAAGCAGCCATAGACTTGGTTCACAGATGAGAACATTTAAACCAGGGCACAGCTCCATCACCAAGAGCCTCCTGCTTTAATTGACTGGCAAAGAGGTGACAAGCTTCATTCACTGAGATGACGCCTTTCTTTCTTTCTTTCTCTTTCTTTCTTTCTTTCTTTCTTTCTTTCTTTCTTTCTTTCTTTCTTTCTTTCTTTCTTTCTTTCTTTTTTTTTTTTTTTTACGAAGTTTCACTCTTGTTGCCCGGGCTGGAGTGCAGTGAGGTGATCTCAGCTCACCGCAACCTCTGCCTCTCAGGTTCAAGTGATTCTCCTGCCTCAGCCTTCCAAGTAGCTGGGATTACAGGCGCATGCCACCACGCCTGGCTAATTTTTTGTTATTTTTAGTAGACACGGGATTTCACCATGTTGACCTGGCTAGTCTCGAACTCCTGATCTCTGTAATTCCAGCCTGTAATCCCAACTACTCAGTGGTGTTTTAGAACCCTCTTTATATCACCTCGGCCTCCCAAAGTGCTGGGATTACAGGCGTGAGCCACCTCACCCGGCCGAATGTTTCCATTTCTAACCCTGGAGGCATGACCTTCATTAGCACCTATTCCAGGATGCTGCCACAGGAGGCTTATGCAACACACCAGGCATCAGTTTGCACCCTGCCGTAGGTTCAACCAGCACGATGCCAGGGTCCCGGGATCTTGGTCTTTAGGGGGACCAGGTAAGACAGTTGGGGAGGAGTCCTTCCCAGACCATCCCCATTGTGGTGACCACCACAAAAGTCGTGCCAAATCCTGTACGTGACAGCTCTCCCTTCCACCACGTGTAGCAGACTTCCTAGCAGGAAGGGCAGTGAAACAAGATTTGACTCACAATTGAATCATTTTTCAGAGGCTACACAGCCCTGAGTCAGGACCCCTGGTTTCAGCCGTTTGTTCTTTATGTAACTTGATTAGGCGGCTGGATCTGGGGTCCTCAGCTTTTCCTCAGGAAAACTGGAGATAATCCTGCCTGCTCCACTGGGTTGTTGTGAGGTCAAACAAGAAACAAGGTGAGAATGTCTGTGGTTGGCCGGGCGCGGTGGCTCACGCCTGTAATCCCAGCACTTTGGGAGGTCAAGGTGGGCGGATCACCTGAAGTCAGGAATTTGAGACCAGCCTGGCCAACATGGTGAAACCCTGTCTCTACTAAAAATACGAAAATTAGCTGGGTGTGGTGGCAAGTGCCTGTAATCCCAGCTACTTTGGAGGCTGAGGCAGGATAATCACTTAAACCCAGGAAGTGGAGGTTGCAGTGAGCCGAGATTGCACCATTGCACTCCAGTGAGCCAGACTCCATCTCAAAAAAAAAAAAAAAAAAAAAAAAAAAAAAAAAAAAAAAAAATCTGTGGTCTGGTAATCACTCAGAGTCAGTTTGATTCTTTGTGAGCATCATCAGTATAGCCAGGCTGACCTCAGAGGAAGGCAGCCATGTCCATTGTGAGATTTTAGCAGGGTAAAGAACTGCTCCTCCCCAAATTACCTCCCCACCATTCCATATTCCATTGCCATATGGAATGCCTTGGCTAGACATTCATACCACGGATTTCTGTCTTTTTTCTCTCTTAAAACCAGAGCTATAAATATATATTTCTGAAATTTGTTCAGACATCAAGACTTGGTCCAATACTTGTAACTCGGCAGGTTATAAAGTACAAAGTCAAAATATTCAATAAGGATGTGGGGAAATTTGAAAGCACAATGGAATCAATTTTATTATGTCAAGGATATGCACATGTCATGTAGAATTTCTAATTTGATCCATTAAAGTAAAAAAAAAGGCAGTGGTTCATGCCTATAATCCCAGCATTTTGGGAGGCTAAGGTGGGTGGATCACTTGAGGTCAGGAGTTCGAGACCAGCCTGGCCAACATGGCGAAACCCCATCTCTACTAAAAATACAAAAATTATCCAGTGTGGTGGTGGGCACCTGTAATCCCAGCTACTCGCTGGAGGCTGAGGCAGGAGAATTGCTTGAACTCCAGAGGTGGAGGCTGCAGTGAGCAGAGATCATGCCACCGCACTCAACTCCAGTGTGAGTGACAGAGACTCCATCTCAAAAAAAAAAAAAAAAAAGTGGGCAGATTCCAAGACAGGACCAGCATTGGGTCCATATCCTGGCCTAATGTTCCTCCCTTTCCCATCCCTACCTTCTGCAGGAGCTCATACAAGAAAGCCAAGGTGGTGAGGTCAGGAGTTCGAGACCAGCCTGGCCAACATACTGAAACTCCAAATTTACTAAAAACACAAAGATTACCTGGGGGTGGTGGCAGGCGCCTGTAATCCCAGCTACTCAAGAGGCTGAGGCAGGGGAATCGCTTGAACCCGGGAGGCAGAGGTTGTAGTGAGCCGAGATTGTGCCATCGCACTCCAGCCTGGGCTGCAGAGCAAGACTCTATCTCAAAAAAGAAAATAAAAAATAAAAAAATAAGAAGTCCAAGATGGGCCTGGAGGACAAAAGGATGATTTACCTCAGTAGCAAGAAATGTAGGCAAGGTTGGCCAGGCGTGGTGGCTCACACCTGTAATCTCAGCACTGTGGGAGGCCAAGGTGGGTGGATCATGAGGTCAGGAGTTCAAGATCAGCCTGGCCAAGATTGTGAAACCCCGTCTCTACTAAAAATACAAAAAAAATTAGCTGGGCATGGTGGTGGGTGCCTGTAATCCCAGATACTCGGGAGGCTGAGGCAGAGAATTGCTTGAACCCAGGAGGCGGAGAATGCAGTGAGCCGAGATGGCGCCACTGCACTCCAGCCTGGGCAACAGAGTGAAACTCCGTCTCAAAAAAAGAAAAAAAAAACAAAGAAATGTAGGCAGGGTTTTACTCATGAGAAATGTGAGCTGAGAAGGATGAAGGCCAACTTTTTGTTCTAAATGTTAATGCAACTTCTGAGTTGGTCTCAATTTTTAAGAAAATCAGCTTTCAGTTTTTTTTTTAAACATAACTGAAATAATATTACATCTTTTAAAGTACCAGTATTGTGGCCAGGCAAGGTGGCTCATGCCTGTAATCCCAGTGCTTTGGGAGGCCGCGGCATGCGGATCTCGGGGTCAGGAGTTTGAGACCAGCCTGGCCAACATGGTGAAACCCTTCTCTACTGAAAATACAAAAAATTAGCTGGGCATGGTGGCAGGCACCTGTAATTCCAGCTACTGAGGAGGCTGAGGCAGGAGAATCATTTGAACCTGGGAGGCAGAGGTTGCAGTGAACCAAGACTGTACCACTGCACTCCAGTCTGGGCAATAGAGTAAGACTCCATCTCAAAATAAATAAAATAATGAAGTACCAGTATTTTGGTACATAAAAAATGGTATAAACTAAACTGATCTTGCAATCTCTATTAATCCATTCATCCCCTCTTAGAAATATAGTTCCATAAGTTGCTCACAGTTTTTCATCTTAAGATGAAAATTAATTTTGTTTGTTTGCTTTATTTGTAAGTCTTTGGTCATTTGATGAGATGAAATGTTTTTAAAACTCAGATTTGGCAGGGCATGGTGGTTTACACCTGTAATCCTAGCACTTTGGGAGGCTGAAGTGGGCAGCTAGCTTGAGCCCAGGAGTTCAAGACCAGCCTGGGCAACATAGTGAGACCCCTGTCTCTACAAAAAGTACAAAAATTATCTGGGCATGGTGGTACACAACTGTAGTTCCAGCTACTCAAGAAGTTGAGTTGGGAGGATCACCTGAGCCCAAGGAGAAGTGAGGCTGCAGTGAGCCATGATCACACCACTCTACTCTAGTCTGGGTGACAGAGCAAGATCCCGTCTCAAAAATAAATCAATAAATTGGCTGGGTTCGGTGGCTCACACCTGTAATCCAACACTGGGAGGCCAAGGTGGGTGGACCACTTGAGGTCAGGAGTTCGAGACCAGCCTGACCAACATGGTGAAACCCTGTCTCTACTAAAAATGCAAAACAAATAAAACAAACAAGCAAACAAAAAAACTATCTGGGCATGGTGGTGTACGCTTGTAATACCAGCTACTTGGGAGGTTGAGGCAGGAGAATCGCTTCAACCCAGGAGGCAGAGGTTGCAGTAAGCCGAGATAGCGCCATTGCACTCAAGCCTGGGCAACAAGAGTGAAACTCTGTCTCAAAAAATTAAATAAATAAAATAAAAGTAAAATAAAAAGAAATAAAACTAAGATTTGGTTCATATGCGTCTTCTGCTAGCCCACCCTCAATATCTCCAGTTGCAGGGCATAGGAGGTTCCCCATTTCCTGCCCTACATCTTCAACTATCCCTGAGTTCCCCTCACACCTAGCACATCTGAGTGTGATTAAAAAGCACATAACAGCCTTCTGTCTTGGTGCCTTTGCTCACTGTGCCCACTCCCTCTGCACTGTTGGTGTCTGCCTGGTTGGCACCTCTGATCTTTCACTCTCTTTCTATAGCAGCACCTCTTCTATGAAATCCCTCCTGCCTCCTGCACTTCCCGCCTCCAACAGGATAGGTTTCTTCATTTCTATCCCCCAACAAATTTCCATGACACTCCATGGGTGGGAGTGCCAAAAGGACCAGAAAATGATTATCTTTATTCTGGGCCGATCTCCCTCTCCACTGAGGATTCTGGGCAGGTCCTGTGACTTGCTCTAGCCAATGAAAAATCAAATATGTTACAGAAGATGCTTTCAAAGTGCGTGAGCACTGGGCTTAGTCTCTTGTTGCTTTTCAGAACCCTCCACCTCCCATGTGAAAAAATCCAGGTTAGCCTGCTGGATGATGAGGGACACATGGCCCAGTCACCCACTGTCCTATTATTGGTTGAGCCTACCAACCACCAGATATGGGACTGAGGTCATAGGAAATAGTCCAGCCACCAGCCAAGCTGCCAAATGACCATAAGATACATAAGAGAAATCAGCAGAGCTCAGTTGAGCTGGCTTAGAACTATCCAACTAATCCTCAGTATCGTGAGTTAAATAAAAATGGTTGTTTTAAACCACTAAATTTTGGAGTGTTTGTTACACAGCAAGTGCTAACTGATACACCCTACATAATGTTTGATTAAACTTACTCATTCACTTGTCTTCCTATTCAATAGTGAGTACCTTGAAAGTAGGACTTTTATGTTTCATTCATCTTTGGACCCATAGCATCTACCACTGGGTATAGAACATGGTAGAAGCTCAATAAATGTTAAGCTCAATAGCATTCATTAGGTCCCTAAGTGAATGAACATAACAATATTTTACTCGACTAGCTTCCTATTGATTAGGTGGGTTATTAGGCAAAGATGAAAGACAGCTCTAATGCTTGCTGTTTTT
This sequence comes from Rhinopithecus bieti, assembly GCF_001698545.2. Lineage (NCBI taxonomy): Eukaryota > Metazoa > Chordata > Mammalia > Primates > Cercopithecidae > Rhinopithecus > Rhinopithecus bieti. The sequence goes on from NW_016813202.1 coordinate 4,142,911, forward strand.
CTCCTAAATTTCTAGATTTTAATTTATTTCCTACACAAAATCTAAGAATTTGAGGGAGAATAATCTCAGTGATTTTGGTTATGCTTTTGGCCACCCTGCTCCTTATCATTGGGTGTTCCAATGTCATTGGCCAGGGACACCACAGAACAAGCTGCTGCAGTCATTAGTGCATTGGCTCAGAAAGTCCATTCCTCCCCTTGCCTCCTTCAGACCCCTGGACCCTTCCCAAATACCAGCTCCCCTCAGTTCACAAGTGCTTCGACTTGGTGCCATTGACCTTGACTCAGACCCAGCCACTCCATAGAGCACTGCCGCCCTGTGTCCCACAGACCATGGAGAGGACTTGATGCAACAAGTCACAAAGTTTGGCCCTGCAGTGCCTCCGATCAAACCTTTGGCTGTTTGGCCCAGCTGGTTAGGACAGGGAAATGTGTCACCCCCTTTCTGACTCCCTGGACTTTATTAACTTAAAGAGATGTCAGAAGCAACAATTCCTTGTTTTGAAAATGAGCGATTTTGTTTATTTTATTTATTTATTTTTTGAGACATGGTATCACTGTGTCACCTAGGCTGGAATACAGTGGTGCCATCATAGCTCACTGAAACCTTGACCTGCCTGGCTCAGGTGACTCTCCCACCTCAGCCTCCCGAGTAGATGGGATTACAGGCGCACACCACTACATCTGCCTGATTTTTGTATTTTTTGTAGAGATGAGGTTTGCCATGTTGCCCAGGCTGGTCTCAAACTCCTGAGCTCAAGTGATCTCCCGGCCTCAGCCTCCCAAAGTGCTGGGATTACAGGCATGAGCCACCACGCCCGGCTCTTGGTTATTTTTTTATCTTAATCCCTTAGGAGAAAAACTAACTGTTGTTTTGAGTAGTACAGAAATAAGATTTAAGAATATTGCAAAAAGCTTTGAATTTTGATGTGATTAGTTCAAGTGGAGTTTTATTCCTTCATGAAGGGTGCTGAACACATTTTTTTTAAGGACCTGCTATCTGTCATACTGATACCGTATTGTTTGGTCAGTTGTAAGATCTCCATTTTAATGTGAATGCTGGTCAGCTGTGCCTGAATTTCAAAGCGAGGAGAGAGTAATGAGGCATTCCCAGTCCTCCCCCTTTCTTATTGTGGCCTGAGCCAGAATTTCAGATGAACTTTGGAGTGCCCTTGGCCAAAAGGAGCAGTCCATTCGTCGGTTGGGGGACTTAAAATTTTATTTTTGGTTTACAGAGTTTTTCCCAACCACCAAGTAGCAGACAGCAGCGGTGTGTCTTCAATTCAGTCCCCACACTCTCTACCTAGGGATAGCATCAGATCTTGTTGACAAAGAGTCAAACTCTGTAAAATATTTGGGTAGATTTATTCTGAGCCAAATATGAGTGACCACGGCCCATGACACAACCCCAGGAAATCCTGAGAACATGTGCCCCCACATTTTTTTATTTGAATCTTTACATATGCTAGAACAAATGAACAAAGATGCTTAAGTAATTTTCCTGGCAACATGTAAATATAAAGCAAAGCAATGGATGTAGTTTACTGAAAATGTTTGCGCTAAGTATGTGTTTCCATTGATTAAAAGCCTTGTCTGAGGTGGTTGGCACAGGGGGAAATAGCTAGGCTATGTTCATCTCAAACACATAGTTAACCGCCTCTTCCTCTTTGTCTCGGCCTTCCAAAGTGCTGAGATCAAAGGTGTGAACCACCACATCCAGCCTAAAATCTCCCTTGGATGGGTCACATTAACTCTTTTAAAACATTTCCTCTAATACATGCTACTTATCTAAATCACAGTCTCCAGATTTAGAGAATTCCATTCAAAGAGAAGGGTGTCCCCATAGCCTTACATAGCAAATAGCAAGATTAGACCTGTAAGAATTTCAGTTAATTAAATTATTAACTATAAAATAGCCGGGCGTGGTGGCTCACACCTGTAATCCCAGCACTTTGGGAGGCTGAGGTGGGTGGATCACAAGGTCAAGAGTTCAAGACCAGCCTGGCCAAGATGGCGAAACCCCGTCTCTACTGAAAATACAATAATTAGCAGGGCGTGGTGGCAGGCGCCTGTAATCCCAGCTACTCGGGAGGCTGAGGCACGAGAATTGCTTGAACCCAGGAGGCGGAGGATGCAGTGAGCCGAGATCGAGCCATTGTACTCCAACCTGGGCAACAGAACAGGACTCCATCTCAAAAAAAAAAAAAGTTTCTGGAGCTGCTTTAAAAGAAACAACTTTCCAAGGACCCCTTTTCTTCTCTATCTGCCTAAAATAATTTCTTAATAACTCATACAACATTATAATAATTGTTGTAACATGATATAAGCTTCAGTTATTTTATAACACTGGTCCCATTCTTCTTTCAAAACATCATAGCTGACTCAACACTAGATGGATAAGAAATGCTATATTTTGCTTCCCTGATTTTCAAAACCATAAAAAAGCTACAATTTTGAAAAGTTTGATAGAGTAGGCTGGGAAACACTGATGTCACGTTGCAGAAAAATCTAGGCTCTGAGATAACACCATGTCCCACCCAACCCAACCCCACCCTAACTGTTTTCCCTTATCTCTGATAGCTGAGGGATTACGTCAGCAAAAAGCAAGAGGATTTTCAAAATGAATGTGCCTCCCAAGAGCTCTCAGTGTACAAGGGTTGATTTTTAATATTATTAAGGCCAGAGTGGTGGCTCACGCCTGTAATCCCAGCACTTTGGGAGGCTGAGGCGGGCAGATCAGGAGGTCAAGAGTTCGAGACCAGCCTGGTCAACGTTGTGAAACCTCGTCTCTACTAAAAATACAAAAATTAGTTGGGCATGGTGGTGCGTGCTTGTAGTAATAATATAGACTCCATCAGAAAAACCATACATATATATAATTTAAGTATTAATATTTTAATATTAAATTTTCTGAAGATGATTCAGCTCCTTATAGAAAAGGATCCAAGCAAAGCCAGGCTGTTTTCCACCTTCTATTGGGGGACCTCTTAGCAAGACAAAAGATTGTCATGGGGTTTTGGCTCCATAGTTTGGGGAAGTAGAGTAGGGTGAATGTTTGGCATCGCCCAATTTTACAAATGGTCACAGCTTGTAAGAGCTTGCTCAGATCCTCGTGCATTCAGGTTCTAGCTGGATGTGGCAGAGCATGATTCAGGCTTTCTTCTTCTCACAAACATTATTTTCAGACAGATATAGCAGTTTGGCATCCAGGTATTCACAACTGCTTGATAACTGAAAGGCAAACAGCAGGTTCTCTAAATATGGTTGCCGTTTCTCAAGTGCCTCTGAAACTAGCCCAAAGGAAACTGCAAATCAGCCCGGGTACACTGAGAGCTCTTGGGAGGCGCATTCATTTTGAAAATCCTTTTGCTCTTGCTGACGTAATCGCTCAGCTATCAGAGATAAGGGAAAACAGTTAGGGTGGGGTTGGGTTGGGTGGGACATGGTGTTATCTCAGAGCCTAGATTTTTCTGCAACGTGACATCAGTGTTTCCCAGCCTCCTCTATCAAACTTTACAAAGTTGTAGCTTTCTTGTCGTTTTGAGAATCAGGGAAGCGAAATATAGCATTTCTTATCCATCTAGTGTTGAGTCAGCTATGATGTCTTGAAAGAAGGACAGGACCAGTGTTGTATAGAATCTAACTAGGGTCCACTTGCCCAGTACGGTAACACCAGATAACTGCACTATGGTTTGTAGCAGAAGAAAGGAAGATAGTTATTTGCAGGGCACCATGCAAGAAGGATGAGGCAGCTAATGCTCAAATCCTGACTTCCTTGATGCCTTGCAGGTGTCAATGTAAAGAGTCAGACTCTGTAAAATATTTAAGGAGGTGTATTCTGAGCCAAGTATGAGTGACCAAAGCCCAAGGCAGAGTCTCAAGAGAACTTGTGCCCAAGGTGATTGGATTACAGCTTGGTTTTTATACATTCTATGGAGACAATAAGACACTAATCAATACATATGGGGTATACATTGCATTGGTTCCATCCAGAAAGGCAGGACAAAGTCTAAGTGGGTAGGGGGAGGGGAGGGTCATAGGTGGATTTAAAGATTTTCTGATTGGCAATTGGTTGAAAGAGTTAAGTTATTATCTAAAGACCTGGAATCAACAGAAAGAAGTGTCTGGATCAAGATAAGGAGTTGCAGAGGTCAGGGTCATGCTGTCCTTAGACACAATAGCTGGTAAATGTTTCCTATGCAGACCCTTGAAAGGTACTAGACTTTCAGTCCATCTCTCCAGGATTGGGAGGGCCTGGAAACGGGAACAATCTAGTTATATCAACAGAGATTCCTGGGTGGGCATGGTGGCTCACGCCTGTAATCATAGCACTTTGGGAGGCAGGCAGATCACTTGAGCTCAGAAGTTCAAGACCAGCCTGGGCAACATGGTGAAACTCCATCTCTACAAAAAATACAAGAAGTAGCTGGGCATGGTGGCACACACCTGTAGTCCCAGCTATTTGGGGGACTGAGACAGGAGGATCACTTGAACCCAGAAGTCGAGGCTACAGTGAGCTGAATTGTGTCACTGCACTCCAGCCTGGGTGACAAAGTAAGACCCTATTTCAAAAAAAGAAAAAAAAAAAAAGATTCTTTGCAGATGCAATCTTCCCCCACAAAAAAATGACTTTGCAGGTCATTTCAAAATATGGCAAAGAAACATATTTTGGGGTAACATATTTTTATTACCTTCTTTATCTGTCATGTGATATTATGTAACCGCCCAATGGATTCACCCTGTCCGCTGCCTAGACACAGTCAATTTTTCAAGACAGAGGATTTACAACAGAGAAAGAGTATTTCATGCAAAGCCAGCTGAGTGGGAGACCAGAGTTTTATTATTAATCAAATCAGTCTCTCTGAGCATTCGGGGATCAGACCCTTTTTTTTTTTTTTTTTGAGATGGAGTCTCCCTCTTGTTGCCCAGGCAGGAATGCGGTGGCGCAATCTCGGCTCACTTCAACGTCTAACTCCCGGGTTCAAGCGATTCTCGTTACTCAGCCTCCCAAGTAGCTGGGATTACAGGTGCCCGTGACCACGCCCAGCTGATATTCATATTTTTAGTAGAGACGGGGTTTCCCCAGGTTGGCCAGGCTGGTCTCGACACCCTACCTCAGGTGATCCACCCGCCTCGGCCTCCCAAACTGCTGGGATTACAGGCGTGAGCCACCGCACCCGGCCGGGGATCAGACTTTTTTTTTTTTTTTTTTGAGACGGAGTCTTGTTCTGTCGCCCAGGCTGGAGTGCAGTGGCCGGATCTTGGCTCACTGCAAGCTCTGACTCCCGGGTTCACGCCATTCTCCTCCCTCAGCCTCCCAAGTAGCTGGGACTACAGGCGCCCGCCACCTCGCTGGGCTAGTTTTTTGTACGTTTTTTCAGTAGAGACGGGGTTTCACCGTGTTAGCCAGGATGGTCTCGATCTCCTGACCTCGTGATCCGCCCGTCTTGGCCTCCCAAAGTGCTGGGATTACAGGCTTGAGCCACCGCGCCTGGCCTGTTCTGGCATTCTTGTTTCATGGTGCATTTGGGGAGGATATGCATGGAGGGGTCAATATTGAGGATTTAAGGACGTTTGTTTCTATTTCAGGAACTCTCCTGAAGTCAACCTACAGCTGGTGTTCGGTTAGGACATGGAGGCGAATAGGGGGTGAGAGAATGAAGGTGGCATGATTCAGGTGGGAGAGGGAGAAGGGGGCCAATTTAATGCCAGATTATATGTGGGGTATGAGAGAAACTGAAGCATTCGGGCTGAGCCCAGTGCTATCAGAATGGAAATACTGGAGTGAGTAGATTGGGGTTGAAGTTCCCTGAGCTCTGTGTCTGACATGTTAAACTGACACAGCTGACAGACATCCAAGTAGGCTGTTGGGTCTATGAGTCTGGAGTTCAAGGGAGAGTCCAAGGGTGGAGGCTCCATTTCCAAAGCCTTCAGCACAGTGATGGCACTTACAGCCATCGGGCCTATTGAGATCACTCAAGAAGCGGCTGTAGGGATCAGCGGTATCCAAGGGAGAGAATACAGTCATGGGTTCTTAGTTTCTGTTTCCAGTTGGGCCAGTAAAGCCCCTTCCTCATCCTTTTTTTCCGCTTATCACTAGAGACAGAAACTAAAAACCATGGTTTCAGGCTGCCAAAACCCTAAAACAAAACAAAACCACAAAAACAAAATCAGGCAGGTTGGACAAGCTTGGTAGGCGGAGGAGGGGGCTAAGAACTGAGCCATTGCTCCGTTTAGGAAGAGAAGAAGGATCCAGCTAAGGGGGCAAAGGACCAGCCAGTGAGGTGGGCAAATCAGGAGAACACAATGTCTGGGTAGCCAAGCAAAGAAAGGGTTTCACACAACATCGGCAAGTCCACTGAGAGTAGAGGAAGATGTGCATAGAGAGTGGGTTATTGCATTTCCCACGGTGGAGGTCAAGAGTGACCTCAACAAAGGCCTATTCATTGGGTGAACAAAAGCCTAACTCAAATAAGTTGAATAGAATGGGAGGGAGGAGGTGCAGACAATGAGCTCACTGGGATCTTGCTGGAAAGAGGCTGGAAAGGGGCTGGAGGAATGTATCTGTAGCTGCAAGGAAATGTGAAATCAAGGAATGGATTTTTGTCTTTACCATTGAAAATATTTTAGTATGTTCATATGTTGATGAGAATGATCTCCTAGAGAGGGGAAAACCTACAGCGGGCACAGGAGTGGGAGGAGGAATTGCTAGAACAAAGTTTAGCTGTGATAAAAGAGACAGGGGAGGGTGGGTGCAATGGCTCATGCCTTTAATTCCAGCACTTTAGGAGGTTGAGGCGGGTGGATCACGAAGTCAGGAGATTGAGACTGTCCTGGCCAACATGGTGAAACCCCATCTCTACTAAAAATACAAAAATTAAGCTGAGTGTGGTGGTGCGTGCTTGTAATCCCAGTTACTTGGGAGGCTGAGGCACAAGAATCACTTGAACCCATGAGGTGGAGGTTGCAGTGAGCCAAGATTGTGCCACTGTACTCCAGCCTGGTAACAGAGCGACACTCAGTCTAAAAAAAAATTTAAAAAAAAAGGCCAGGCAAGGTGGCTCACACCTGTAATCCCAGCACTTTGGGAGGCCGAGGCGGGCTGATCACAAGGTCAGGAGATCGAGACCATCCTGGCTAACATGGTGAAACCCCGTCTCCACTAAAACAAATACAAAAAATTAGCCGGACGTGGTGGCGAGCACCTGTAGTCTCAGCTACTTGGGAGGCTGAGGCAGGAGAATGGCATGAACCCAGGAGGCAGAGCTTGCAGTGAGCCGAGATCGCGCCACTGCACTCCAGCCTGAGCGACAAAGCAAGACTCCATCTCAAAAAAAAAGAGACAGGGGAGAGCTCCAGTGTGCAAAGAGGGTGCTGCCCTTTCTCAGAAGCACAGACAGGACAAGCACAGGGCTGGAAGACAGTCCAGTCAATGGGTTCAAGTGCAAGGTGATCTGAGGAGCTGGTGGTTGCAGCATGGGGAGGTGATCTGGTGATCTTCTGAGTGCTTTGGTTTTCTCTGTGTATTAATATTTGAGATTTTTTTCTGAGAATGGGGAGAGGGAGAGGCATTGGGATTTTGTGAAGAGAGGAGCAGGTGTAAAATAGTTATTTAGGACAGAGCGAGAGTGAATAGAGTAGGGAAATGGAGTTGGGGGAGCCCGCTGGAGATGTGTGGTCATAAATGTAAAGCAAGACTAGTCAGATTGGTTACGTGTGTTTCTATGGCCATGCTGGGGGCATCCTGGAAATAAGTGAGGCCTTTTTGGTTGCTGCAGTGATGGGTGGGGTCAGGTGGGTACTGCTGGCATTCATTGGCCGGGAAAGGTCAGGATGCTAAATGTCCTATAAGACACAGGCCCTTTATTAGGTGTAAAGCCTGCTTACATTTAAATATAAATTTTGTCTAGTTTTAACCGAATTTTTCTAGGTATACACCAAATTTTCTAGGAAAACAACTTTCTTTTACATTTAGGGTAAATTGTACTGTGATTAGAATTTTACCAAGTTGTTCACAATCTTAGAAAATCAAGTCATTCTGTCATATTTCAGTTATCAAAGCAACATAGTGTCTGTCTGCATTAGTACCAGTGGTAGTCACAGTGATTCTACTTGTGTATAGACAAATGTGCTTATTTAGCTCTTATTTCAAAGTATTTGAAGTAAAGAAAAATGAATATTTTCCCTTAGAAATTTATATAATCTCCTGATGACTTAATTGTGTATTCTAGTATAGTTGTGCTATAGGATTTCCATACTGAAAATTTACCATTCTACCTTATAGTTAAGGCAGTATGTGGATTTTTTGCTTTTTTTTTTTTTTTTTTTT
>NW_016813202.1:4151424-4178488 GCF_001698545.2 Rhinopithecus bieti
TGCTTTTTTTTTTCTTTTTTTTTGACAGAGTCTCACTCTGTTGCTCAGGCTGGAGTACAGAGGCGCAATCTCCATTCACTGCAACCTCTGCCTCCCAGGTTCAAGTGATTCTCCTGCCTCAGCCTCCCAAGTAGCTGAGATTACAGGTGCCCACCACCATGCCTGGCTAATTTTTTGTATTTTTAGTAGAGACAGGGTTTCACTGTGTTGGCCAGGCTGGTCTTGAACTCCTGATCTCGTGATCCGCCTGCCTCGGCCTCCCAAAGTGCTGGGATTACCGGTGTGAGCCACCATGCCCAGCAGCAGTATGTTGATTTTTTAAAAAATGTTTTGCATGTAATTATGGTATCTCTAGACTTCATTTCAGATTAGGATGGAGGGCATACATATTTGTTACCTAGCGGGCAGGAGGTCTGTTAGAGTTGGGAACCATGGTGCAAAAAGAAAACCAGGAAGAGATTCTTGTCATAATTGAGCTGAAGTGGAAGAGTGGTCTGGGAGCTTGCTGGCACAGAGAATCAAGTATGTGATTCAGAGCAAAAGAGAGTACCATGCAAGGGAGGAACCCCTGGAAAAAGATGGGCAAGACAGCTGGGATGTACAGTTGGAATGGCCAAGGAAGCCACAATAATAGAGAGAGGTAACACTGTCTTCCATAGAACCTTGTAGGGTTGTTAAAGGCTTGCATGTATGTATTTATTTATTTAATTTCAATAGGTTCTGGGGGAACAGGTGGTGTTTGGTTACATGAATAAGTTCTTTAGTGGTGATTTCTGAGATTCTGATGCACCCATCACCCGAGCAGTTTACACTGTACCCAATGTGTAGTCTTTTATCCCTCACCTGCCTCCTGCTCCTGAGTCCCCAAAGTCTATTGTATTGTTCTTTGGGTCCTCATAGCTTAGTCCCCACTTATGAGTGAGAATATACAATGTTTGATTTTCCATTCCTGAGTTACTTCACTTGTCTCAAAAAATATACACATATCCCAGTACTTTGGGGGGCCGAGGCGGGTGGATCATGAGGTCAAGAGATGGAGACCAGCTTGGCTAACACGGTGAAACCTCATCTCTACTAAAAATACTAAAAATACAAAAAATTACAGGCTCACACCTGTAATTCCAGCACTTTGGGTGGCCGAGGCGAGTGGATCACTTGAGATCGGGAGTTCAAGACCAGCCTGACTGACATGGTGAAACCCGATCTCTACTAAAAATAAAATTAGCCGGGTGTGGTAGCGGGCGCCTGTAGTCCCAGCCTCGGGAGGCTGAGGCAGGAGAATGGCATGAACCCAGGAGGCAGAGCTAAAAATATATATATACATACACACACACACACACACACACATATACAAACACACACACACACACATATATATATATATACACGCACACACACGTATATATAGAGAGAGGGAGACAGGGTTTTAAAATATATTCTGGATATTAGTCCTTCATCAGATAAATGATTTGCAAAAATTTTCTACCATTTTGTGGAATTTGTTTTCAATTTCTCTCCTTTGAAGCACAAAATATTTTAATTTTGTGAGTGTGTTTTGAGATGGAGTCTTGCTCTGTCGCCCAGGCTGGAGTGCAGTGGTGCAATCTCAGCTCACTGCAGCCTCCACCTCCCAGGTTTAAGTAATTCTCCTGCCTCAGCCTCCCGAGTCGCTGGGATTACAGGTGCCCACCACCACATCCAGTTAATTTTACTTTTAGTAGAGACTGGGTTTCACCATGTCAGCCAGGCTGGTCTTGAACTCCTGACCTCAAGTGATCCACTCACCTCGGCCACCCAAAGTGCTGGAATTACAGGTGTGAGCCACTGTGCCCAGCCAATCTTTTAATTTTGATGATCCCCAGTTTACCTAATTTTGGACGAGATCGGGCACATTCAGGTGGTATGGCCGCAGTTTACCTAATTTTGTTGTTGTTGTTGCTTGTGCATTCAATATCGTATCTAGGAAACTCTTACCTAACCCAAGGTCATAAATATTTACACCTACATTTTCTTCTAAGAGTTTTATAGCTTTAGCTCTTACTTTTAGGATTGTGATCTGTTTTAAGTTAGTTTTTGTATAATGTATGAGGCAGGAATCCAACTTTATTCTTTTGCATGTGTCTCAGCCTCCCAAGTAGCTGGGATTACAGGCACCTGCCACCATGCCCGGCTAATTTTTTTGTATTTTTAATAGATACGGGTTTTCACTATGTTGGCCAGGTTGGTCTCAAACTCCTGACCTCGTGATCTGCCTGCCTCGGCCTCCCAAAGGTGCTGGGATTACAGGCGTGAGCCACTGCGCCTTGCCTAAGCTCAAAACTCTTATGATTCAATATGAAAAGTCAAATAACTCAATGTTAAAATGGGCAAAAGATTGCAAAAGACATTATTCTAAAAAAAGATATTCATATGGCCACTGAGCACATGAAAAGATGCTCAGCATCATTATTCAGTGAGGAAATGCAAATCAAAACTATAATGAAATGCCACTTCCCACCCACCAGGACAGCTATACTCAAAAAGATGGACAGTAACCAGTACTGACACAGATGTGGAGAAATTGAAACCCTGATACAATGTTGGTGGAAATGTAAAATGGGGCATCAGATTTAGGAAACAAAACTCCTCAAAAAGTTACACAGAATTACCATATGACCCAACAATTCCACTTCTAGGCATATACCCAAAAGTATTAAAAACATGTATTCACACAAAACTTTTTTTTTTTTTTTGAGATGGAGTCTCGCTCTGTTGCCCAGGCCAGAGTGCAGTGGGGCGATCTCGGCACCAGCCATCACGCCCAGCTAATTTTTGTATTTTTAGTAAAACAGGCTTTCACTGTGTTGGCCAGGCTGGTCTCGAACTCCAGACCTCAGGTGATCCACCTGCCTCGGCCTCCCAAAGTGCTGGGATTACAGACGTGAGCCACCATGCCTGGCCTCACACAAAAACTTTTACCTGCATGTTCATAGCAACATTATTCATAACAGCCAAAATGCCCATCAACTGACAAGTGGATAAGCAAAACATGGCCTATCCAGACAATGGAATGTCATTTGGCTATAAAAAGAAATGAAGTACTGAAACATGCCGCAACATGAGTGAACCTCAAAATATTATTTTAAATCAAAGAAGCCGGATACAAAAAGCCACATATATATGATTCCATTTTACACAGGATAGGCAAATCCACAGAGACAGAAAGTAGAATAATGGCTGCCGGGGGGAATAATGGCTGTCGTGGGGAAAGGATACATGGGGAGGTGAGACTGTCATGGCAGTCCCCTAGTACAGTTCTGCTGGTTGGAAATAGGGAAGGAGAACAAATGGGTCCATGATTGTCCACCACAAATCTGACACAAGTGAGGAAATGTTTTGTATACTGATTTCATTTGAAGGAGAGACTGTTTTAGGTGTTGTAGTAATACTGTATCACATCTCCTACTTATACCTGCTTTTTTCTACTTGAAGTTATATAATGACATGAACAATGCTTATGATAATCTTGACTATTTTTAAAAGATCAGATAGAATTCCAGTGAAACATTGAAGTAGTATTAAACATAATGTGGTCTAAAGACCACCAATACCTGAATTACCTGAAATAGATATCCAAGAGGCAGTTGCTGGACTGTACTCCAGCAACCTGCAGAATCAGAAACTCTGGGAAAAGGACTTGGAATCTACATTGTTAACACTCTTTAAGTAATTTTTACATACACCAAGGTTGGTGAACCACTCCTTATGAAAGCTACAAAAGCCTAAAATCTAAGAGCTAAAATTTAAGCCTAAATCTAAGCCTAAAATTTAAGAGCTACAAAAGCTCTTAAAATCAAATGCTGTACTGTATTTTCATTTTGTATTTTTTTCCTAGAGGCGCAATCTCAGTTCACTGCAAGCTCTACCTCCCAGGTTCAGGCCATTCTCCTGCCTCAGCCTCCCGAGTAGCTGGGACTACAGGCTACAGGTGCCTGCCACCACACCCGGCTAATTTTCTTTTTTTGTATTTTCAGTAGAGACGGGATTTCACCATATTAGCCAGGATGGTCTTGATCTCCTGACCTTGTGATCCGTCCACCTCGGCCCCCCAAAGAGCTGGGATTACAGGCATGAGCCACCGCGCCCGGCCCAATTTTGTATTCTTAAAAGAGGACATTTGTCTTAGTCTGTTAGTGTTGTTGCAAATGAATACCTGAGGCTGAGTAATTTGTAAAGGAAAGAGGTTTACTTGGCTCACGGTTCTGCAGGCTGTACAAGCATGGCACCAGCATTTGCTTCTGGTGAGGCCTCAGACTGCTTCCACTCATCGTGGAAGGTGAAGGGGAGATGGTGTGTGCAGAGATCACGTGGCGAGAGCACAGAAGAAAGAGAGAGGACGGAGGTACTAGGCTCTTTTTAACAACCAGCTGTGAGAGAACTCACTCTTTCCCACGAGAACAGCATCAAGCCATTCATGAAGAATCTGCCCTATGACCCAAACATCTCCCATTAGGCCCCATCTCCAACACTGAGGATCAAAATTCAACATGAGGTTTGGGGGTCAAACATCTGAACTATAGCAGCATTCAGGATTGAAAGTGCTTGAAGTCTGTTTGCTCCTAAATAAAAGTTTATCAGAAGAATCTCATTTCTATCTCTGTCTTCACCACTTCATCAGATCCCTCCTCAAATAGTTAACCATTTCCAAAAATTCCTGGTTTTCTCTTCTTCTTATGATCCTTTTTATAAAATTAAGCAAATATGAATATACACATAAATGTTTGTTTGTTTGCTTGTTTTTTCTTTGAGACTGTGTCTTGCTCTGTCTCCCAGGCCCAAGTGCAGTGGCACAGTATTGGCTCACTGCAACCTCTACCTCCCGGGTTCAAATTATTCTCCTGCCTCAGCCTCCCCAGTAGCTGGGATTACAGGCATGTGCCACCACGCCAGGCTAATTTTTTGTATTTTTAGTAGAGACAGGGTTTCACCACGTTGGTCAGGCTGGTCTTGAACTCCTGACCTCATGTGATCCAGCCTCCTTGGCCTCCCAAAGTGTTGGGATTACAGGCGTGAGCCACCGTGCCAGGCCGACATAAATGTATTTTATTTCACCTTTTACACAAAAGGCAGCATGCTTATATACATTATTCCTATACAAAAAAACTAAGTAGTAGAATCTATCATTGTTTTAATTTTATTTCTTTTAGACTTTGAGTAATCAAAGTTTTTTTTCCATTTTTAGGTTATAAAGAAATTATGCCATGTGTTCTCCTAGTACTTTTAGTTTTTACTTTTTATTCTGATATACACTGTGAAGTATGTATCTAATTTTATCTATTTCCAAATGCTTATCCAATTGTCCCAACACCATTTATTTAAAGTCCATCCCAGCAGATTGAGATGCCGTCTCATCTAAGCATACACTAATGTTTATATGTACTAGGCTCTATTTCTGGACTTGTTCTGAACTTGCTATGCTGCTCCCTTGATCTCTTTGTCTATTTCTGTACTAACACCACATTGTTTTAAGGTTTAGTAGAGCTAGCTCTCCCTCCTGCCTCGTGCTATTCTTGATAAAAACTTTGGAGTCAAGCTGCCTAGCCTCAAAAAATAATTTGTTGGATTTTTGACATTGTGTTAAATTTTACATATTGACTTGGAGAAAACTGACATCTCTATGATGTTGAGTCATACTATCCAAAAATAAAGGATGTTTGTCCATTTGTTCTGGTCTACTTTTGTATCTTCAGAAAAGTTTTTCAATTTAATTCATGCAGGTTTTGCCTACTTCTTTATTTCCAAAAGCTTTTTCTTTTCTGTTGTTATTGTAATTGGAGTCCATTATACCTTGTAGTTTGTTATTGTAAACACGGATGAAGACTATTTTTATGTTAATTTTATATCCTGCTCCTTTACTGAATTCTCATATTGTTAGTATGAATTTAAGACTCGGTTCCCCTGAGTTTTCCAGGTATGCTATATCATCCATAAATAGAAATAGTTTATTTTTTCTAACTCGTATGTCTGTAATCTGTTCTCATAAGCTGTATTATTTTCTCCACAGCCACGAAGGATGGAAAGATGGAAGAAGTCCCTGAGGAAGGTGAGAGGATTTGGAGCACAGGTGGAAAGAATAACAAAAGAATAATTTTGACAAAAGTAAGAGGGATGGGGCCGGGCGCGGTGGCTCACGCCTGTAATCCCAGCACTTTGGGAGGCTGAGGGGGGCAGATCACGAGGTCAGGAGATGGAGACCATCCTGGCTAACATGGTGAAACCCCATCTCTAGTAAAAATACAAAAAATTAGCCGGGCGTGGTGGCAGGCACCCGTAGTCCCAGCTACACAGGAGGCTGAGGCAGAAGAATGGTGTGAACCTGGGAGGCGGAGGTTGCAGTGAGCCAAGATCGCCCCACTGGACTCCAGCCTGGGTAACACAGCCAGACTCCTTCTCAAAAAAAAAAAGTAAGAGAGACACCTTTCAAACCGCTGATACGGCAGTAGGGTGTGGGCGTTTGGTTTGTTAATCCCTGGAGAGGGATTGTTAGCAGAAAGAGGGTCCCAACCCAGACCCAGGAGAAGGTTCTTGGATCTCTGGCAAGAAAGAATTTGGGACGAGTTCACGGAGTAAAGTGAAAGCAAGCTTATTAAGAAAGTAAAGGAACGAAAGAACGGGTACTCCATAGACAGACAAGGGCATTCGGGAAAGCAAGAGGAGGAATGCATCCACCTTAGGTACAGTGCTTATGTAGAGGTAACAGCGAAAATCATGGCCACACGTGCTGTGCTACCAAGGCTTGTGACAAAGGACTTTGCGTGACTGTTACCAAAACACCAGGAGTTAGGTCTGGGTCCTGCTGCTGGCCACAACAAAAGCCAATCACTGAGATGACAAGTATTGCCAAGGAAGAAGCCTTTAACTGGGTGCTGCAGCCCAGGAGACAATGAGACCAGACAGGAGATCAGTCTCAAATCCATTTTCCCGGCTAAAACTAGGGGTTTATACAGCAGGGAAGAAATGCAACACTGTGTAAGAAAACAAGAGGAGGGAGGGGCCAGGAGGCATCTGGTGCTGGTGATCTGTTGAATTTCAGTTGATACTTTTTCTGAGAAGCCTGAAGGTCCTTTCCTGAGGAAGAAACTCAGATAAAACAGATAGAAGTTTCAAGCTTTAACAGCAGAAGGGTCAATGTCTATGTTTATCCAAAAACAACTGTCTATAGGACTATTGAGCCTTTTAACTGGGAAAACTACTGCCTTTCCCAGTAATCTATAGTATTATTAAAACAAAACTTTTAAGAATACTCTTGTTCTTGGCCGGGTGTGGTAGCTCACGCCTGTAATCCCATCACTCTGGTTTATGACTGTAATCCCAGCATTCTGGCTCATGCCTGTAATCCCAGCACTTTGGGAGTTGGAGCTTAGGAGCTGGAGACCAGCCTGACCAAAATGGCGAAACCCTGTCTCTACTAAAAATACAAAAATTAGCCCAGCATGGTGGTGCACACCTGTAATCCCAGGTACTTGGGAAGCTGAGGCAGGAGAATCACTTGAACCCAGGAGGTGGAGGCTGCAGTGAGCTGAGATCTCGCCATTTTGCACTCCAGGGTGGGCAACAAAGTGAGACTCTCTCTCAAAAAAAAAAAACAAAACAAAGCCAGGTGCGGTGGCTCACGCCTTTAATCCCAGCACTTTGGGATGCCAAGGCAGGTGGATCACCTGAGGTCAGGAGTTCGAGACCAGCCTGGCTAACATAGTGAAACCCCGTCTCTACTACAAATACAAAAAAAAAAATTAGCCAGGCGTGGTGGCGCACACCTGTAATCCCAGCTATTTAGGAGGCTGAGGCAGGAGAATCACTTGAACCCAGGAGATGGAAATTGCAGTGAGCCGAGATCACGCCATTGCACTCCAACTTGGGCAATGAGAGTGAAACTCCATCTCAAAAGAAAGAAAGAAATCTTTCAGGACACCAGGACATTTCCTGGATTTGTTAAGTGTTAGGTCTGTTTGGTAAACATTATTAATTTTTTCTCTTAAGTGTAAATACTCTGTGACTAAGCATGCGTAACCTTCTGGGAATACAGCCCAGTAGGTCTCAGCCTCATTTTCCCCATCCCCTATTCAAGATGGAGTCGCTTCGGTTGGAATGCCTCCGACCGGATCATGTGGGGAAAAGCAACTGTGGAATAGTTGAGTCCTGGAAAACAGGCCTCAGGGAAGAGCAAAGACTGGGGATGAGGAAAGGAGAAAACACCACCCGCTCTGTAGCTG
The DNA here is from genome assembly GCF_001698545.2 of Rhinopithecus bieti. Taxonomy (NCBI): domain Eukaryota; kingdom Metazoa; phylum Chordata; class Mammalia; order Primates; family Cercopithecidae; genus Rhinopithecus; species Rhinopithecus bieti. Next base: position 4,159,677 of record NW_016813202.1, read on the forward strand.
TGCAGGACTGAGCAAGAAGCACAGGATCAAACTCAAAGTTAGTCCGAGTCCTGATTTTGGTGGTGAGACCCAAGGAAAATTCATTAACAAACATTGTGCTGCCAGATACATTAATAAACAAACCCTAAAAGGGCCTGTAATTCAGTTGAAATGAGTTAGAAAAATCTTAAGGATCCTTATAAATAAAAACTCCTTGCTCTCAAGCAATCATTTGATTCACTGTATAGCAACGATTGTGCACTTTAGCACCACCCGAGGATCTTTAAGAAAATATCTGTGCCAGGCCTCATTTCCAAGGATTTAATTTGTCTGGAGATGGAGCCCCAGGACAGCCGTAGTTGTTGAGGGCTTCCAGGTGACTCTAATGCATAGCCACAGTTGGAAGCCCTGCCCCTATCTCACAGGTGTGTGGGTCTCTACTAGCTGTGTCCGCTTAGTTGCCAGGAGGCAGCAAGTTAGCCCACGTGTACAAGATGCTTCCTTCCATACCAGGTAGGAACATTGCTCTCTTAAACTCGGAGTGTGCCTGGGCAGAAGCTCTGGGGCCCAATACCTGCATTTTACAAGTCAGATTGCTGCTTTTTGCTCAGTGCCTGTGTGCCTGCATACATGGGTCTCCTGATACTCAGGCACGGCAGATGACTTTCACCTTTTAGTGTTTTGCTCACGGCTGCATCTGCAGAGCCTAGAATGGTGCCTGGTACACAGTAGGCTCTCGGTGTCTTATTAATGAGTTCCCTTTCCCAATACTGAAGTGATCGTGGGCGAATTCCAGAAGACCCTGCATCATTTTAATTAATTAATTAATTTAATTAATTTGAGACGGAGTCTCGCTCTGTCACCCAGGCTGGAGTGCAGTGGAGCCATCTCAGCTCACTGCAACCTTCGCCTCCCGCGTTCAAGCAATTCTCCTGCCTCAGCCGCCCGAGTAGCTGGGATTACAGACAACCGCCACCACGCCCGACTAATTTTTTTGGATTTTTAGTAGAGACGGGGGCGTCACCATGTTGGCCAGGCTGATCTCGAACTCCTGACCTCAAGCGATCCGCCCGCCTCGGCCTGGGATTACAGGCGTGTGCCACCGCGCCCGGCCTAGAGGCAATTTTCTATTTCTGACTTGTTAGGCTAGTCAGAGCAAGACGTCTTTACAGGTCTGGGCAAGCAGCTGGAAAAGGCACACGGCCCAGGGCTCCTCCTCCACCCAGCCCCACCCCTCCTCGGCTGAAGACCAGCCCTAATAAGGCAGCGACCCACCAGAATCAGCACCAGGTCAAGTGCACTCCGGACCGGACGGTGAGCAGATCCTACCTCGCGCATGCGAACAGCTTCTGTGCCGGCTCCTTGAAGAGCGGGCGCAGACTCAAAGCTGTTGCTTCCGCCCTTACTCAGCTCAGCTCGTCCCAGGGCGGGGCGGAGGCAGGGCTGGGGGAAGAGGCGTGACGGCGCTGTGCGAGTGCACAAAAGGGAGCTGTGGTAGGAGCACCGCGGCACAGCTGGCTTGAGCAACTGGAAACAAGATGCAGGTGAGCTGGGACGGGGCTCGGGTCTGGGGGCTGCGGCCCGTTCGTTTGTCTCATTGGGCTCAGGCCGGCGGTGGACGCCCGCCCTGTGGGAAACTCCGGCGCTGCAGGCACGAGGGAAACCCGGCGCGTCCAGGCCTCGCGCAGGCGCAGTGCGGGAGGGCGGGCGTGGTCCCACCAGGACCCACGGCCTGGGCTCCCCCGCTTCGGTGTGTCTTGTCCCCCAAACCTCGTCTCCTCAAGGTCTCTTCCCCACCCAGGCTTGTGAAGGTCTTGCCGGATCCCGCCTGACAAAAGTTACCTCCTCTCCTGAACTCCCCCTAAGGCACACCTGGGCAGAGGAAGCGGCGGGTCTGGCCCAGGGTTCCCCACGTAAAGCAGCGGCGCAGCTCTTGTTGCTGGGCACGCTGAGGGTTTAGTTACATCCTCTTCCCGCGAGTCCTGGGGTCCAGTTGGGGCGCGCTCCCTATCTGACCGCTCGGGTTCCAGAGCTCCTCCCCTCGCGAGGGTCCCGCTGTTTCGTGTTTTTTTTTTAATTAAAATAGGTAAAATTATTTTTCTGTAGCTGAAATTTACTAGTGGAATTTGGTTGAAGCCTAAAGAGAATGAAAACACCATGGAAATGGGCACCATTGTGGACAAAAATCTATGCCAACTAAATTTTATCACTGTCCAAGGATCCCGCTGTGGTCAGAAATTCTAACCTCTGCTCAGTGGCAGATGGAGAGGAGATGGATGGTGCGGGTTTTGCTGGGGAGGGAGGCATTAGGGTCTGGAGGGGAGGGCGTATCTGCCAGGAGCCAGACACTTTTTTTTTTTTTTTTTTTTTTTTTTTTTTTTTTTGAGACCGGGTGTTGCTCTGTTGCCCAGGTTGGAATGCAGTGGCACTATTCCAGCTCACTGCAACCTCGACCTCCCGGGGCTAAGCCATCCTCCCTTGTCAGCCTCCGGAGTAGGTGGGTCCACAGGCCTGCACCCATCACTCTGGGCTAATTTTTTGTACAGATGGGGTCTCCCTGTGTTGCTCAGCCTCAGCCTCCCAAAGAGCTGGGATTACAGATGAGCCACCTCGACTGGCCTAGACACTCTAAATGGTGAAGTGGGAGCTTGAGGGTTGCCCTGACCTCCTTTGCATCCCCTGTCCTTCAGGTCCCTTGAGGCCTTCCCTGACCACCCAGTGGAAAGGATTCTGCTCTTTTTTTTTTTTTTTGAGACGGAGTCTCGCTCTGTCGCCCAGGCTGGAGTGCAGTTGCACGATCTCAGCTCACTGCAAGCTCCATCTCCTGGGGTTCCCGCCATTCTCCTGCCTCAGCCTCCTGAGTAGCTGGGACTACAGGCATCCGCCACCACGCCCGGTTAATTTTTTGTATTTTTAGTAGAGACAAGGTTTCACCGTGTTAGCCAGGATTGTCTCGATTTCCTGACGTGATCCGCCCGCCTCGGCCTCCCAAAGTGCTGGGATTACAGGCGTGAGCCACCGCGCCCGGCCTCATTTTTCTTTTGATGTATCTCAGAATTGTTACACAGGGTTGGGGTTGGAGGCCGATTATCCCAGTGCCCGTTTCACAGTGCTCCTGATTTCGTATTCCAAAGCAAGCCTGAGCTCCATTAGCTCAACCATGCAAACCGGTGCTTGGACAGCTGGGTTCTGGATCCAAGAGCCACTTTTACATCAGTCTTTGTGACATTGATCCTTGGTGATTTTGATCCTGGCTGATTTGGCCAGCCGTTCTAGCACGGCAGTGCCTCTAAATGTCGTGCCTCTGCTAGGCTTGTGAAGATTCGGTGACAAGGTACAGGAAAAAGGGCTTAGAAGAGTGCCCTGCATTTTATGAGCTACTCTGAGAAGTCTCAGCTTTTCCTGTCAGGTTTGGCCCTTAGAGAATTGTCAGCCAAGCCTCATCTGCAGCCTGAGATCCTCAAAATGTCACAGTCTCTTTGCTTTTGGGCCCTATGCATGCCGCAGGCCGCTCTGCCTGGAAGATTTTCTCGATTACGGGCGCGTACCTGGCTAATTTTTGTGTTTTTAGTGGAGATGGGGTTCCACTATATTGGCCAGTATGGTCTTTAATTCCTGACTTCAGATGTTCTGCCTGCCTTGGCCTCCCAAATAGCTGGGATTACAGGCGTGAGCCACTGAACCCAGCCTGGAAGATTATTATTATTATTTTGAGACAGAGTCTCCCTGTGTCTCCCAGGCTGGAGGGCAGTGGCGAGATCTTGGCTTACTGCAAGCTCCGCCTCCCGGGTTCACGCCATTCTCCTGCCTCAGCCTCCCGAGTAGCTGGGACTACGGGTGCCTGCCACCATGCCCAGCTAGTTTTTTTGTATTTTTAGTAGAGACGGGGTTTCACCGTGTTAGCCAGGGTGGTCTCGATCTCCTGACCCCGTGATCCGCCTACCTTGGCCTCTCAAAGTGCTGGGATTACAGGCGTGAGCCACCACGCCCGACCTGGAAGATTATTTTTAAGTCCCCAGACTCCTGTCACAGGTTGCTTCCCACCCTCGGGTGGAATGTCACCTCCTCTATAGGGAACATCCCTGTCTACTCTGTGGAATGTGGGTCCTGGGTAATTCTCTAAAACAGCTTGTTTGTCATTGCACTTGCCACAATTTTATCTATGTATAGTTTGTATATGCACTTGTTTGTTGCCTGTCTCTTCCTCTTGACTGTAACACAGGTGACTCTTGCATTCACCACTCTTCCCCATGGCCTACAGTAATTTACATGTGGTAGATACTTAAATTTTATCTGTTGAATGAATCACTCTCAGTCATTATTATTATTATTTGAGACTGTCTCGCTCTGTCACCCAGGCTGGAGTGCAGTGGCACGATCTCGGCTCACTGCAAGCTCTGCCTCCCGGGTTCATGCCATTTTTCCTGCCTCAGCCTCCCAAGTAGCTGGGACTACAGGTGCCTGCCACCACGCCCGGCTAATTTTTTGTATTTTTAGTAGAGATGGTGTTTCACCCTGTTAGTCAGGGTAGTCTCTATCTCCTAACCTCAGCCTCCGGAAGTGCTGGGATTACAGGCGTGAGCCACCGCGCCGGGCACTCTCAGTCATTATTAAAAATATTGAACACATTCCATGTCAGAGCCTTGGTATCAGTATTAATGCTGATCTGCACATCCCATCCTAATTTTTACCCCAAGAATAGCTCCTCCATTCAGGGAGGGGTAGACAGGAAGAACAAAACAGGGGCTGTGGATCTTTCGACGCTTTCTCAGAAATAGTTCACAGACTGTGGTGTGAATTCTTCCCTTCCTGTCACTTTTCCCATTTGGCCCCGTGCCCATTATGGCCCCCTACATGCTGGACTTAGCACTCATGGTAACCTTGGTCCCGCTCTTCTAGGACCCCAACGCAGACACCGAGTGGAATGACATCTTACGCAAAAAGGGTATCTTACCCCCCAAGGAAAGTCTGAAAGAACTGGAAGAAGAGTCAGATGAGGAGCAACACATCCTCCAGCAGTCAGTGGGTGAGTTCACTGCCTTTTCTCTGCATCTGTCTGGGTTAGGAGATGGCTCCCTAAGCCTCTTGACTGCCCTGCCAGGAGACAGGTTGGAGTGCCAGCATGGACACTGTGTGTGCGGGACCTCAGACGAGACACAGGGCACCGCTCACCTTCACCTTCCTGAGCCACAGACTTAGGGGACTTCAGATGTGTCCCACAAGTCCGTGTCCATGTCAGATGAGAACTGCAGAAAATACTTCTTTCTGCTTTCTGGTCTGTGATTCCCTTTGATAATGTCGTGGAAATTTGTTCAAGATTTTAGTATTTGTGTTTTTTCCTGAGCATATACTTTATTCTCTGGTTTCATTGAGGATATTAACTAAAAATAGCTTTATCTGGGGAGGCATAAGATGTTTGCAATGTGTGGGAGTCTGAGGGGGGTTTTCTCAAAGGCAGTCATACTGTCTGAATTGGAGTCCCTTGGAGTGCTGGTAACCCCACCTACCTAGTGTTTACTGAAGCAGTCTTTGGAATGAGGCCCAGGAATCTGCATTTTAAACAAGTGCCTTAAAGGATTCTGAGGCTTGTCATAGTTTGAGAAGCATTGGTCACAGGGACTGGTACTTTTGTCCTCTGTTGACACATTAGAGCTAATTTAGAGAAGGATTTATTAGAAAGTATCCAGCGAGTGGTTACTGCATGATTGTCATTGTCAGCTGCTTTTCTGGGTTTGGGGATGTAGCTATGCATAAGCCAGACACAATTCTCTGCCCTCAGAGAACCAACATTCTAGTGGGGGAGACAGACAGTAAACAATAAAGAAAATAAGGCAGTAAAAGGGACTTGAAAGGGTTGGAGGAGAAGCAGGGTCAGAGAGGGCCTCACCGAGATGACATTTGCGTGGACCTGAAGGAGGTGAAGCTGGCATTTGGGTAAAGACCTGAAGGAGCTGAAGAACACATTTGAATAGACCTGAGGGAGTTGTTGACCTGAAGGAGGTGAAGAAGACATCTGGGTATTCCTGAAGGGGGTGATGTGAGCAAGTGAAACGTGGGCCCTGGCGTGGCTGGGAATCCCTGACGAGACTGGAGGTGCTGAGGGAGAGTGAGTTCAGAGCAGCCTCAGCAGACCCAGTAGCTTCTAGGAAGGACCTTGACCTTTACACCTAATGAGGCAGGAAGCTTTTGGAAGTTTAAACAGAGGAGTGACATTTTCTCTTTTTTTTTTTTTTTGAGTTGGAGTCTCGCTCTCTTACCCAGGCTGGAGCGCAGTGGCGCAGTCTTGGCTCACTGCAACCTCCACCTCCCAGGTTCAAGCAATTCTCCTGCAGCAGCCTCCTGGGTAGCTGGGATTACAGACATGTGCCACCACGCCTGGCTAATTTTTTTGTATTTTTAGTAGAGATGAGGTTTCACCATGTTGACCAGGCTGGTCTAAAACTGACCTCAAGTGATCCACCCACCTCGGCCTCCCAAAGAGCTGGGATTATAGGCCACTGCACCCGGCCAAGGGATGCATTCACTTTGAGATCCCTGTTAGACAAATAGCCACATTAAGAGGGCGCTTGGCTATGTTTTTCTCCACATTAGAGAAGTCTGGGCTGGAGGCCTATACTTTGTCAGCATATTGATAGCATTGAACGCCATGAGATTAGATGCAATCACCAAGGGAGTGGGTGTGGATAAAGAAGGAAAGTAGTCAAAGGTTTGAGCCTGGGGAATTTTAATCAGCAAAGGGTTCCAAAGCGTGGCGGTGGCTCACTCCTGTAATCCCAGCACTTTGAGGTGGGCAGATCACTTGAGGTCAGGAGTTCAAGACCAGCTTGGCCAACATGGTGAAACCCTGTCTCTCTATTAATGATAAAAAATTAGCTGGGCGTGGTGGCACATGCCCGTAATCCCAGCTACTCGGGAGGCTGAGGCAGGAGAATTGCTTGAATCTGGGAGGCTGAGGTTCTCAGTGAGTCGAGATCGCACCATTGCACTCCAGCCTGGATGACAAGAGTGAAACTCTGTCTCGAAAAAAAAAAAAGCATGGGGCAGGGTGGAGTGGGTAGGAGAAGAGAGGGGAGGAGGATCTGAGGGCTTGGAGAAGATGCTGTCAGTCAAGAAATTGAGATCACAGGTGTGAGCCACCATGCCCGGCCTCTCAGCTTCTAGACTGCGCCACTGCGCTCCAGCCTGGGTAAGAGAGCGAGACTCCAACTCAAAAAAAAAAAAAAAAAGAGAAAATGTCACTCCTCTGTTTAAACTTCCAAAAGCTTCCTGCCTCATTAGGTGTAAAGGTCAAGGTGCCTTAAGTAATTTTTGCTTAGGTGGGCTAAGGATCTGGTGTTGTGTGCATATCTTTAGGAGAAAAGAGAGGGGAAAAAAGAAAAATGTTTGTTCATCTTTTAAATTTTGCTTTTTGCCGATGTAACTAAATTCAGTGAAAACATATGAAGATATGACTTTGGAAGAGCTAGAGGATCATGAAGACGAGTTTAATGAGGAGGATGAACGTGCTATTGAAATGTACAGGTAAGTGCCACCCAGAGGGGCTGGTTTTTTTTGTTGTCGTTTTGTTTTGTTTTGTTTTGTTTTGGCGTGGCAATAAAATGTGTGGGCTGAGCATAGTGACTCATACCTATAGTCCCAACACTTTGGGAGGCTGAGGCAGGCGGATCGCTTGAGCCCAGAAGTTTGAGACCAGCCTGTGAAACCTACAAATCCAAAAATTAGCTGGGTGTGGTGGCGAATGCCTATAGATCTAGCTACTCAGGAGCCCGGGAAGTGGAGGTTACAGTGAGCTGAGACTGTGCCACTGCTCTCCAGCCTGGGCGACAGAGCCAGACTCTGTCTCAAAAAATAAAAAGAAACGTGTGTCCTTCAAAAAATTAATTTTCAGCTGAAACATTTGGGAGCGACTATAGTTAAATAATAATATTGTGAATTTTAGCAAACTGATCTTAGATTTTTGCCATAGCAAACTGATCTTAGATTTTTGCCATGAGACTGATAAATAAACCTGGGCTTTTACAAGGATTGCCTTCTAGAAGATGTGTGTGTGCACGTGTTTGTGTGTGGATGTAAGATGTTTCTCTCCTTGTTGTGCAGACGGCAGAGACTGGCTGAGTGGAAAGCAACTAAACTGAAGAATAAATTTGGAGAAGTTTTAGAGATCTCAGGGAAGGATTATGTTCAAGAAGTTACCAAAGCTGGCGAGGGCCTGTGGGTCGTCTTGCACCTTTACAAGCAAGGGTGAGCTGATCTTCCACTCCATCTATCAAATGTTAATTTGAATTTATGTCTTCAGGATCTCAGGCCTTACCTATATCAGAGAGTTTAAAAAATTTTTTTCTGGGCCAGGCGTGGTGGCTCACACCTGTAATCCCAGCACTTTGGGAGGCCGAGGCAGGTGGATCACGAGGTCAGGAGATTGAGACCATCCTGGCTAACACGATGAAACCCCGTCTCTACTAAAAATACAAAAACAAAAAAAATTAGCCGGGCGTACTGGCAGGCGCCTGTAGTCCCAGCTACTCAGGAGGCTGAGGCGGGAGAATGGTGTGAACCCGGGAGGCGGAGCTTGCAGTGAGCCGAGATCACACCACTGCACTCCAGCCTGGGCGACAGAGCAAGACTCCGTCTCAAAAAAAAAAAAAATTTTTTTTTCTGGTACTGAGTTTTTTGTGTTTTATTGCTGGTTTGCCCAAACCTTATTACTTAATTTTTTATCTTAAGACTTTCAAATTAATATTTGTGACTAATACTTATGCCTTTGTTAAAGCATAGCAATGGAGACTGTGCTTTTCTGTTTTTGGAAAGGAGTTCCTAAGTTATTTATTCCTTTACAGGAACTCTCACATTTCAATATTCTATGTAATGAATTTACCTCATAGATGGCAAGGATGGCTTTTATAGTAGTCATTGCCTGAACTGTGTGATACTGAGGTCTTCCGATGTTTCTCAGCTCTCCAGTCTTGTCTTAAACTGTAGAGTCCAGTGCTTATTTAGGAATTTCTTTTCTTTTCTNAAAAAAAAAAAAAAATTTTTTTTTCTGGTACTGAGTTTTTTGTGTTTTATTGCTGGTTTGCCCAAACCTTATTACTTAATTTTTTATCTTAAGACTTTCAAATTAATATTTGTGACTAATACTTATGCCTTTGTTAAAGCATAGCAATGGAGACTGTGCTTTTCTGTTTTGGAAAGGAGTTCCTAAGTTATTTATTCCTTTACAGGAACTCTCACATTTCAATATTCTATGTAATGAATTTACCTCATAGATGGCAAGGATGGCTTTTATAGTAGTCATTGCCTGAACTGTGTGATACTGAGGTCTTCCGATGTTTCTCAGCTCTCCAGTCTTGTCTTAAACTGTAGAGTCCAGTGCTTATTTAGGAATTTCTTTTCTTTTCTTTTTTTTTTTTTTTTTTGAGACGGAGTCTCACTCTGTCGACCAGGCTGAAGTACAGTGGTGTGATCTCGGCTCACTGCAACCTCCGTCTCCTGGGTTCAAGTGATTCTCCTGCCTCCGCCTCCCAAGTAGCTGGGGTTACAGGCACCTGCCACCACACCCAGCTAATTTTTGTATTTTCATTAGAGACAGGGTTTCACCATCTTGGCCAGACTGGTCTTGAACTCCTGACCTCGTGATCCACTCACTTTGGCCACCCAAAGTGCTGGGATTACAGACGTGAGCCACTGTGCCTGGCCAGGAATTTCTTTAAAAGCAGGAAACATTTTCTGACATTACATACTTTCTAAACCTTCAGAAGTTTGAGACCAGCCTGTGAAACCCAGTCTCTACAAATACAAAAATTAGCTGGGTGTGGTAATCCCCACCCAGTTTTAGAAAACTTCATGTTTTCTAAAGCTTTCTGACATTACATACTTTCTAAACCTTTCTAAACTTTTCTCATTCAACCTTATAAGAAAGGTATAGCAATTATCTTTTACACTGAAGCTGTTTTTCTGACTTGTTTTGTCAAATAAATTGGACTTTGGATTTGTGTCCTTCAGTATCCCTCAGCATATTAGGAAGTTTTTAAAAAACTTTAATTCAGCTGGGCATGGTGGCTTACACCTGTAATCCCAGCACTTTGGGAGGCCATTGCGGCTGGATCTTGAGTTCAAGTTTAAGAGCAGCCTGGGCAATGTGGTGAAACCCTGTCTTTACAAAAAAAAAAAATTAGCTGGGCATGGTGGTGTATGCCTGTACCTCCAGCTGCTTGGGCGGCTGAGGTGGGAGGATTGCTTGTGAGCCGAGATCACACCACTTCACTCCATTTAGCCTGGGTGACAAACAAGACCCTATATCAAAAAAAAAAACAAAACAAAAAAACCAAAAAGTTAATTCATCTTAGCTAGCAGCAGAATTACTTGTGAAACTGTTACAAGGTTTTACATAGGGTAGAAGGGTCATTGAGCTTTGTTCTGTATAAATGTGGGCTCATAATGGCTTCTGTTTTCTATGTGTGTTTTACAGAATTCCCCTCTGTGCCCTGATAAATCAGCACCTCAGTGGACTGGCCAGGAAGTTTCCTGATGTCAAATTTATCAAAGCCATTTCAACAACCTGCATACCCAATTATCCTGATAGGAACCTGCCCACGATATTCGTTTACCTGGAAGGAGATATCAAGGCTCAGTTGATTGGTCCTCTGGTGTTGGGCGGCATGAACCTGACAAGAGATGGTAAGGGCTCTGGGAGCCAGGCGGGGCTGTGAGAGATGGGAGGTGCGTTTCTGTTGGAGAGAGTGTCTGTTTCCTGGACTCCTGTTACGACGGTGGGTCAGGTTCACCTCTGCCTGTGTATGAGTGACTGTTAGGAGGACAGAAGCACATTTAATCGCTCATCTTAGTTACGTAATCAGGAACAGTTACAACTGGGCTCTACCGATTCATAGTTAAAGGAAGATATGATAGACTTAAATATAAACATTTCTTATTTTGGTGTAGAATATATTTTGTCTCTACAGTTGGATGTTTTTGTAGCTTGAGATCACAACATTCACTTTTGCTTTAATTCACATGAACACAGGGAGATGTTAATGTATATATTTGTATTTTCTATAAAAATATTCTCAGTTGAGTATCTTAGTAGCTTTTAAATTTATTTACTTATTTATTTATTTATTTATTGTTTGAGACCGAGTCTTGCTCTGTCACCCAGGCTAGAGTACAATGGTATGATCTCGCCTCACTGCAACCTCTGCCTCCCAGGTTCATGTGATTCTCCTGCCTCTGCCTCCCAAGTAGCTGGGATTACTGGCACCTACCACCACGCCCAGCTAATTTTTGTATTTTTAGTGGAGATGGGGTTTCACCATGTTGGCCATGCTGGTCGCGAACTCCTGGCCTCAAGTGATCTACCCGCTTCAGCCTCCCAAAGTGCTGGGATTACAGACGTGAGCCACTGCGCCCGGCTAGTAGCTTTTATTTATTTATTTTTTGAAATGGAGTTTCCCTCTTATTGCCCGGGCTGGAGTGCCATCACGTGATCTCGGCTCACTGCAACCTCAGCCCCCCAGGTTCAAGCAATTCACCTGCCTCAGCCTCCCTAGTAGCTGGGATTACAGGGATGCGCCAACACACCCGGCTAATTTTTTTGTATTTTTAGTAGAGTCGGGGTTTCTCCATGTGGTCAGGCTGGTCTCGAACTCCTGACCTCAGGTGATCCGCCCGCCTCGGCCTCCCAAAGTGCTGGGATTACAGGCGTGAGCCACTGCTCCTGGACAGCTTTTAAATTAAATTAAAATTTATTTAATTGTGCCTGTTAGCTCGGAAGGATGTGGGGTTTTTTGTTTGTTTTTTGAGATGGAGTTTTACTCTTTCACTCGGGCTGGAGTGGAGTGGTGCGATCTCGCTTGCTGCACTGGAGCCTCCTCCGCCTTCTGGTTTCAAGCAATTCTCCTGCCTCAGCCTCCCAAGTAGCTGGGATTGCAGGTGCCCACCACCACGCCTGGCTACTTTTTGTATTTTTAGTAGAGACAGGTTTTCACCATGTTGGCCAGGCTGGTCTTGAACTCCTCACCTTGTGATCTGCCCACCACAGCCTCCCAAAGTGCTGGGATTACAGGCATGAGCCACTGTGACCAGCTGTGTTTTTTAATTCCTTTTTCCCTGTTAAACATGGAGGTATCAAAATACATATCCGCACAGAACCTCAGCCCAGCGGCATTCTTGCCAAGTGAAACTCTTCATCTCATTATTGAAATAATATTTCCAACTATGCTTTACTAGAAAAACATTTTTAAACATAACTTTATATACTGTACCACTAAGATACTCATCTGGCAGCCGGGTGCGGTGGCTCATGCCTGTAATCCCAGCACTTTGGGAGGCCAAGGTGGGTGGATTGCCTGAGGTCAGGAGTTCGAAACCAGCCTGGCCAACATAGTGAAACCCCGTCTCTACTGAAAATACAGAAAATTAGCTCTGCGTGGTGGCAGGCGCCTATAATCCCAGGTACTTGGAAGGCTGAGGCAGGAGAATCACTTGAACCTGGGAGGCAGAGGTTGCAGTGAGCCGAGATCGTGCCATTGCACTCCAGCCTGGGTAACGAGTGAAACTCTGTCTCAAAAAAAAAGATATTCAGCTGGGGAAAGTATAAATATACAAACACACATAAACACACACACATAGGAGATACATCAGTTACATATCCAGTGTTCAGAGGTGTATAGCATTTCAGACTACATGTTTACATCTTATTTTGACCTTTTTTGAATGTAACATGAGGGGAGAAAGAAGTGTGCAGTTGTCTTTATTTCTAAAAAAAGTCTTGAAGTCTAGTAAACTTACATATGATTGTGTAAGTGAACAGTAACATTAAATACACTTATGTACGTATGTGTGGATATATAAAGATATATATATATTTTTTTTATTTATTGATTTTTTTAAATTTTTGAGACAGGGTCTTGCTCTGTCACCCAGGCTGGAGTGCAGTGGTGTAATCTTGGCTCACTCCAGCCTCTGCCTCCTGGGTTCAAGCGATTCTCCTGCCTCAGCCTCCTGAGTACCTGGGACTACAGGCATGTGCCACCATGCCCGGCTAAGTTTTGTGTTTTTACTAGAGATGGGGTTTCACCATGTTGCCCAGGCTGGTCGTGAACTCCTGACCTCAAGAAGTGATCCAGCCACCTCCCAAAGTTCTGGGATTACAGGCGTGAGCCACCACGTCTGGCCGAATATAAATTCTTGAGTCAGGAATTCGATGTCTTTTTTTTTTTTTTTTTTAAAGAAACAGGTTAAATTTGCATAACATTCAACCAAAGTACCTAGAGCTGCAAATACTGGTGTTACTCATCTTTGTGGAGCACTGTTTTTTTAACCCAGCATGACTGAGGTATGATTGACCAAAACAATTGAATATATTTAAGATATACAACATGGAGATTTAATATAGGTACAATGTGAAATGATTACCACAATCCAATTAATTAACCACTCCTCATTTCACATAGCTCCCCTTACTGTGGTAAGAATCCTTAAGATCTACTTTCCTTGCAAATTTCAGGTATACAATACATTGTTATTCACTGGAGTTACCATGTTCTACATTAGGTCTTCAGAACTTACCCATCTTATAACTGAAAGTTTGTATCCTTGGCCAACATCTCCCATTTCCACTCCTGCCCCCGATAACCACCATTCTATTCTCTGTTTCATGGATCACTTTAAGTTAATAAGACAAGTACAATTGGACTGAGCACGTTGGCTCAGGCCTGTAATCCTAGCATGTTGGGAGGCTAAGGCTGGAGGATCACATGAGGCCAGGAGTTTGAGACCAGCCTGGGCAACATAGCGAGATCCCATCTCTACAAAAAAGAAATTAGCCAGGTGTGGTGGTGCACACCTGTAATCTCAGCTACTAGGGAGATGGGCGGAGGATCATTTGAACCCAGGAGTTCAAGGTTACAGTGAGCTATGATTGCACCGCAGCACTCTAGCCTGGGTAACAAGTGAGAGCCTGTCTCCAGAAAAGTAGATTAAGATAAGACTTAAGTAAAATTGGTTTTCAGATTTTTTTTTTTTTTTGAGACAGTCTTCACTTTGTTGCCCAGGCTGGAGTGCAGTGGCATGATCTCAAGGCGCCCGCTACCACGCCTGGCTAATTTTTTGTATTTTTAGTAGAGATGGGGTTTGACCATCTTAGCCAGGATGATCTCGATCTCCTGACTTCATGATCCACCTGCCTCGGCCTCCCAAAGTGCTGGGATTACAGGCGTGAGCCACCACACCTGGCCTGGTTTTCAGATTTTAATGATGTGTCCAGTTAGCAGAACTCTCTGCCTTGATGTTCTTTAAGCAAAGCCATTTGTTGTAGAATCTCTTGGGTAGTCTTTTGGTTCTGCCTGGGCTCTTCTCTGAAGTAGGCAAATACATCACTTGATTTTGCTTCACTTGGTCTCAGAACACAGGAATTTAACTGATTTTAAGAGTGAAGTATTAGAGCTGAGTCTTCAGTTACTGATTGTTTATTATCTGGTGCTTTCCTTTTTTTTATTATTTGGAACAAGTGTGTAAGTTCTAGGGTATCACCATTTATTCTTTGACCCCAATAGATTGAGATACTGGACATGAGGCTGAAGAGTTTATTAAAATTGGATTTAATGGTTAGATTGCCAGCAGGTCTGTGGAAATTATTTCCCTCAAATTTTTCATGCTGATTTCCTTCCTGGGAAATTGTCCAAACTGGGAAATTGTAGTCATCAGAGGATAGGTTTATTCTTTGTATTTTTGAGACAAGGTCTTGCTCTGTCTTGTAGGCTGGAGTGCAGTGACATGATCATGGTTCACTGCAGCCTTGAACTCCTGGGCTCAAGTGATCCTGCCACTTCATCCTCCCAAATAGCTGGGATTATAGGCACACACCACCACTGTACCCAGCGAATTTTTATTTTTTAGTTTTATTTTTATTGTTGAGACAGTCTCACTGTTGCCCAGGCTGGAGTGCAGTGGCGTGATCTTAGCTGTCTGCAACCTCTGCCTCCCAAGCTCAGGTGATCCTTACACCCCAGCCTCCTAAGTAGCTGGGACCACAGGCACATGCCATCATGCCTGGCTGATTTTTCATCATGTTGCCCAGGCTGGTCTGGAACTGCCAGGCTTAAGCAATCCACCCGCGTTGGCTTCCCAAAGTGCTGGGATTACAAGTGTGAGGCACAGCACTTGGCGTACCCAGGTAATGTAAAAATTTTTTGAGATGAGGGTCTCACTCTATTGCCCAGGGTGATCTTCACCTTCTAGCCTCAAGTGATCCTCCTGCCTCAGCCTCCCAAAGTGTTGGGATTACAGGCGTGATACATTGTGCTGGGCCAAATTTTGATAATTATATTTTCTACTTAGAAAAAACTAGCTTGATGGCCTTAGGGTGAGGGGACCTTTGCAGCACAGTGCCTTAGGTGATTTGCTTTTTTTTTACCACGTAGAATTGGAATGGAAACTGTCTGAATCTGGAGCAATTATGACGGACCTGGAGGAAAACCCCAAGAAGCCGATTGAAGACGTGTTGCTGTCCTCAGTGCGGCGCTCTGTCCCCCTGAGGAGGGGCAGCAGTTCTGAGGGTGACTGAGGCTACAGCTGCTCTCACATGCCGAACTTTCTTATGACACATTGTCTGGATTTTTTAAAAAAGGAAAAAGCAAGAATGATGAATCCTTCTGTTTTTTAGTTTTGTATAAATTATGTTTGAAATCTTTACATTTTAGAAATAATCATTGCTGGAAATTCTGTTAAATATTTTGGAACTCTTTTTTTTAATTATAGTATTTCCTCTAAAAAAAATTAAAACCAGCCATTTGTATGGCAAATGTCTGTTTTCCTCATTTATATTTTAAGCCATAAAACCTAGTCACTATTTTTTGACATACAACCATAAAAAAATATAGTTTTAAATGTGAATAAATTATGCAGTGGAAAATTGCAAACTAAGCCTTATAGATACATTGTTTATTTTATAAAGAGAGCAATGAGATTATTAACTCAAAATACAGGAATGGTCTCCAGGACAAAAGAATCTCAGTATTTATTGAAGAAACAGACAATTTTTGTGAAATATTCCCGTATCGAAGCAATAACTGAAGGTTCCAGTTTACTGCCATATTTGGTTAAATGCGTTCTCTTGCTAAAATAGTTCATCTCAGACTGTTAACTAATTTTTTTTTTGAGATAGGGCTTTGCTGTGTTGCTGAGGCCGGAGTGCAGTGGCACAATCTCAGCTCACTGCAACCTCCGCCTCCTGGGTTCAAGCAATTTTCCTGCCTCAGCCTCCTGAGGAGCTGGGATTACAGTCGTGCACCACCATGCCCGGCTGATTTTGTACTTTTAGTAGAGTTTCATCATGTTGGCCGGGCTGGTCTCAAACTCCTAACCCCAAACTCGGCTTCCCAAAGTGTTGGGATTACAGGTGTGAACCACCGTGCCTGCCCTGTTAACTAATTATGCTTACTCTAAGAGGACATTGAATTAATTTTTGGAAATATATAAGCATACACATAAATAAACTATCTCAATCAATAAACTCATTTTGTGGCTCATTAGCATGATCACGTGTGTGTGAGATGTGCCCCCCCCTCAAATATTGTTAGGCTGTTGGCACATTACCCATATGACATGAGAAAAACAACATACCAAGATGTTTTGTGAACCAGTATTTCTCACTTAACGAACATTGATACTGAACAATTAGAGGAAATATTTTCTGATATTTGTGTTGAATGATGTAGTGCTGGTTTGAATCTTAAATAAGAATCAGCATGGAGTTCTTTTAGATTATGTTGTAAAATTTATTTTTGCTCTAATTCAAAGAATGACAAGCAACTCGGACCCATTTTATCTGTCAGAAGTGTCTGTCTTAGATATTTGGATTCCTGCCCCCCCCTCCTTTTTTTCTTTTTATAGAGATGGAGTCTCCCTGTGTTGCCCAGGCTAGTCCTGAGCTCATGGGCTCAAGTAATCCTCCCATCTCCGCCTCCCAAAATGTGGATTACAGGTGTGAGTCACTGCACCCGGCCCACATACGCAAGAGCCAGCACTGCCAATAACATATTCCCTGGTGGTGTACTTTGAAAGTGCTTCATGGAATTTTAATTGCAGGGTTGGAGCAAATTTGGTCAGTCCTCTTACTTGGATGCAGGTTCCATGGGGTTTGTAGGAGAGCCACCTTCTTAGATTTTGGTCTTGGTAGCTGACAATATGAGATCTTGAGGGAAGAACAAAGGTGGAAAGTTGAATGCTGCATTTGCCTGACAGTCTTAATGTGCATATTTACAAGGAAAAAAAGGTGGTGCTTGAACATGGGGCAGTGTCCACAGTGACAGATAACAGCTTGAGTCTGCTGAAGCCCACACAGGATCTAATTCTAAATTATTAGCTCTGCCACTTCAATACAAGTGTGAAAGCTGCGCCTCATAATTTAGCCTGCACAGCAGATGAAGGCATTTAGTTTGAGCGCAGCAAAAGCTCAGGTGCCTGTGGCATCGGCAGATGAGCCCTGATTAATTCTTGAGACTTCCCTGTAATACTATTATCTTTCTAATTCCTTTGGCACATTAGTGATGTGACAGAGGTGATAAGACTTGGTGCTTAAGCACTGAGTTCCCCCAGTTCCACAGCAGGAACACAGCAGTGACCGCGGGGTGGGGTGGTGGGGGGGGCACAAGGACACCTGGAAGCTGTCTTCTGTGCTTGGAGGAAAGGGTTGTGGGGAAAGGTTAAGGAGGTGCTAGGTAGTCCCCACTCGCCCCACTTTTTTTTTTTTTTTGAGACAGGGTCTCCAGTTGCCCAGGCTGGAAGGCAGTGGCTTGATCTCATCTCACTGCAGCCTCAACTTCCCGGGCTCAAGCGATTCTCCCACCTCATCCTCCTGAGTAGCTGGGACTACAGGTGAGCACCACCACCCAGGCTGGAAGGCAGTGGCTTGATCTCATCTCACTGCAGCCTTAACTTCCTGGGCTCAAGCGATTCTCCCACCTCATCCTCCTGAGTAGCTGGGACTACAGGTGAGCACCATCATACCAGGCTAATTATTTTTTGTATTTTATGTTGAGACGGAGTTTGACCATGTTGGCTGCCTGGTCTCGAACTCCTGGGCTCAAGTGATCCACCCACCTCAGCCTTCCAAAGTGCTGGGATTACAGTTGTGAGCCACTGCGCCCGGCTTAGGTAGCCCTTTCTTGAGTGATTGGTGGGAAATGATTCCAGAAAATTGGGATAATAAATGATTGGGAATATGAAATTGATAAGATTATATAATCAAATACTTCTTTCTTTTGTGGAGGAGAAAAAGGATGTGGATAGATGACATACACCTCCTTCACTGCACACCTAACTTTCTCACACCCTGAAGGGGCAGTCGTTCCTTCTGCAGAGACCTGCAACAGAGCTGCTTCCTGGTGGTTCAGAAGGACTTCAGAAAGTTGTGCTGGACTGGGCAAGGTGGCTCATGCTTGCAATCCCAGCACTTTGTGGGGCCAAGATGGCCAGATCACCTGAGGATAGGAGTTTGAGACCAGCCTGGCCAACATGGTAAAACCCCATCTCTACTAAAAATACAAAAAATTAGCAGGGCATGGTGGCACAACGCCTGTAATCCCAGCTACTTGGGAGGCTGAGGCAGGAGAATCACTTGAACTCGGGAGGTGGAGGTTGCAGTGAGCCAAGCACGCCACTGAACACTCCAGCCTAGGTGACAGAGTGAGACTCCATCTCAAAAAAAAAAAAAAAAAAATAGTTGTGCTGGCTATGAAAGGCATCTATGAGAGAGGTGGAAGGGCAATTTAGAAGGGTGTCCCTCTGTCATCACGGAGGGCCAAAAGTTGTTTTTTTTTTTTTTTTTTTTTTTT
>NW_016813202.1:4181660-4184194 GCF_001698545.2 Rhinopithecus bieti
AAAAAAAAAAAAAAAAAAAAAAAAAAAAAAAAAAGTTACATTAAAATACGTGATCCTGGCTGGGTGCAGTGGCTCACACCTGTAATCCCAGCACTTTGAGAGGCTGAGGCAGGCGGATCACTTGAGGTCAGGAGTTCGAGACCAGCCTGGCCAACATGGTGAAAGCCCGTCTACTAAAAATACAAAAATTAGCCAGGTGTGGTGGTACACGCCTGTAGTCCCAGCTACTCTGGAGGCTGAGGCAGGAGAACTGCTTGAACCTGGGAGGCGGAGGTTGCACTGAGCTGAGATAATCGTGCCACTGCACTCCAACCTGGGCACAGAATGAGATTCCATCTCAAAAACAAACAAAAAAATGTGGTCTTGTGTTAATTTGCTTAAGAAATAAAAAGATGTGGAAGACTGAGGTGGTCTGGCATGTCTCAAAGAAATTTAGGAGAGAACTGGAAGTAGAAAGTGTTTGAAAAGATAAAGACATTTTCCAGAATTGATGCAAGACACCGATTTGCATATTTGGAAACTTACACAAATCCCAAGTGAGTTAAATAAAATAAATCCATACCTCCATATATATTGAAGCTGCAAGATATCAGGGAAATTTGTAAAGACAGCGCCAAAAGTCAGACGACCTATGAGATAGTATCGATGAGGCTTACTGACCTCCCAACAGCAGCAAGGAAAGCCAGAAGACAGTGGAATAGTGTCATCAATGGCTTAAGGGAAAAAGCACTTCTTAATCCAAAGTTGTTTACAGCCAGTGAAGCTGTACTGTAGGAATGAACTAGAATGAACTAGATGAAATAGACATTTCCGACATAGAATAGATGTGTTTGTCACCAGTGGACATTCACTAAAGGAAAGTTAAGGAATTTGCAGCCAGGAGCTGTGGCTCACACCTTTAATCTCAGCACTTTGGGAGGCCAAGGTGGGCGGATCACCTGAGGTCAGGAGTTCGAGACCAGCCTGGCCAACATGGTGAAACCTCATCTCTACTAAAAGTACAAAAATTAGCTGGGTGTGGTGGTGGGCACCTGTAATCCCAGGTAATCTGTAACCTGTAATCCCAGACTGAGGCAGGAGAATCGCTTGGACCCAGGAGGTGGAGGTTGCAGTGAGCTGAGATTGCGCCACTGCATTCCAGCCTGGGTGATAAGAATGAAGCACCATTCAAAAAAAAAAAAAAAAAGAGGAATTTGCTTTGTGCAGAAGGATGATGAACTGATGAAAGTTCTAAGGTTCAAGAAAGCATGTTGGCCTAAAAAAGGGGAGTGGAAATCTGAATGAACATTGACTTCACGTAGTAATGCAAAGAATGTCTTGTTTGGGACATAAAGAACAAAATACAACTAAAAAACAGGACAAAGAGTACACAAGCTGAAGGAGGATACATTGGAGTTCAAGCATTCTTAGACCTTTACAAAGTATTCAAGAAGTTGGCAAACTTATGCATGTTAAAAATATTTTATTCAAAGTAACAGTAAAAGAAAAAAATTTGAGTGTGTAACTTTTAAAGTAATGGGGGGGAAAAAATCTCAGTTAATTCAAAAGAAGACCAGATGGAAGGATAAAAAGAAACAGAAAAGCAGGTCTTAGAAAGTCCAACATAAGATTTTAGAAGGAAATCTAAAACAGTCATCACAGTAAACATAAATAGGTAACACTCTTAATAGTCTTACCATATGATCCAGCAATCATGCTCCTAGGTGTTTCCCCAACTACTTGAAAACTTATGTTCACACAAAACCTGCACACAAATGTTTATAGCATCTTTATTCATTATCACTCAAAACTGGAAACAATCAAAACATTAATCTATTGATGAACGTATAAACACACTGTGGTATATCAGGACAATGTTATGTTTTTCAGCAACAAAAGGAAATGTGCTATGAAGCCACAAAAAACACCAGGGATGTTAAGTGAAATGAGCCAGTCTGAAAGGGGAGGTGGATATTTGATCCTCATGATGAAACTCGACCCCAATATTGAAAGTGGGGCCTAATACAAGGAATTTAAGTCACAGGGGTGGATCCCACATGGATAGATTAATACCCTCTGATATGGTCTGGATCTGTGTCCCCACCCAGATCCCATGATGTTCAATTGTAATCCCCGGTGTGGGAGTTGGGGACTGATAGGAGATGATTGTATCACGAGGGTGGATTTCTCATGAATGGTTTAGCACTATCCCCCTTGGTACTGTCCTCACAATTGATAGTGAGTGAGTCCTTGTAAGATCTGATTGTTGACTGGGCGCGGTGGCTCAAGCCTGTAATCCCAGCACTTTGGGAGGCTGAGACGGGCAGATCACGAGGTCAGGAGATCGAGACCATCCTAGCTAACATGGTGAAACCCCGTCTCTACTAAAAAATACAAAAAACTAGCCGGGCGAGGTGGCGGGCGCCTGTAGTCCCAGCTACTCGGGAGGCTGAGACAGGAGAATGGCGGAGCTTGCAGTGAGCCAAGATCCGGCCACTGCACTCCAGCCTGGGCGACAGAGCGAGACTCCATCTCAAAAAAAAAAAAAAAAAAAA
>NW_016813202.1:4184674-4197358 GCF_001698545.2 Rhinopithecus bieti
AAAAAAAAAAAAAAAAAAGATCTGATTGTTTAAAAGTGCGTAGCACCTCTCCCTTCACTCTCTCGCTTGCTCCTGCTCCCACCATGTGAGGCGCCTCACTCCCCCTTTGCCTTCTGCCATGATTGGAAGCTTCCTAATGCCTCCCCAGAAGCAGATGCCAGCATCATGCTTCCTATACAGCCTGCAGAACCGAACTATGAGCCAGTTAAACGTCTTTTCTTTATAAATTACCCAGTCTCAGGTATTTCTTTGTAGCAACATGAGAACAGACTAACGCACCCTCCCTGAAAGGGAAGGGGGTATGTGCAGTGGAACAAGTACTCACTCTATTAATTTCCATGACAGCTGGTTGTTAAAAAGAGCCTGGCACCTCCCTCCCCACTCTCTTACCCTGTGATCTTCACACATTGGGCCCTTTCACCTTTCACCATGAGCGGAAGCAGGCTGAAGCCCTTGCCAGAAGCAGAAGCTGGTGCCATGCTTCTCGTACAGCCTGCAGAACTGTAAACCTCTTCATAAATCACCCAGCCTCTGATATTTCTTTCTAGCAACACTAAATGGACTAAGACATAACATTTTGGAAAAGGCAAAACTATAGAGACATTAAAAAGATCAGTAGTTGCCAGAGGTTCAGGGGAGAGTGGAAGGGTTGAGTAGGTAAAGCACATGGCACTTTTAGGGAGTCAAACTATTCTGAATGATACAATAATGGTGGAGAGATGATAATAGGGGTTTGTCAAAACTCATAGAACGTAATGGCACAGAGTGATTTTTTTTTTTTTCTTTGAGACGTAGTCTCGCTCTGTCGCCCAGGCTGGAGTGCAGTGGTGCAATCTCAGCTCACTGCAAGCTGCACCTCCCGGGTTCACGTCATTGTCCTGCCTCAGCTTCCCGAGTAGCTGGGACTATAGGCGCCCACCACCACACCTGGCTAATTTTTTGTATTTTTAGTAGAGATGGGGTTTCACCGTGTTAGCCAGGATGGTCTCAATCTCCTGACCTTGTGATCCATCAGCCTCGGCCTCCCGAAGTGCTGGGATTACAGGCGTGAGCCACTGCGCCCAGCCGAGTGAATCTTAATATATGCAAATTAAAAAAAATCTTTAGAGGTTTGGGGACGCCCGGGATGAATGCAGAATGGGACAAGACAATCTAACTGCATTACAAATGTATGAAACAACTTCACAGAAGGGGTTGCAGGAAATGTGCTAATCTAAGCAGCACTGGAAATGAGTGGCGTCCATGAGGGGAAGGGCAAGAGAAGCTGTACACAAGCACTGTCTCTAGTTGATAAAGTCATTTATCACATGGGTTTGAATTAACAGTTTTAACACTGCTATACATATACAGAGAATCAAACAGTTAAATACATAGATGGCAGATGGTGGGAGCCAGGTTTGTCACTGTTAGCGTGAGAGGTTACAGATAAGTGGGGAGCAAAGGTGAGTGTAAGTGAGAATAATCCATGTGGTAATAGATTAGAGTTGGAGTCATCACCATGAACTCCTGTTTAGGTTTTGTTTTGTTTTGTTTCATTTTTTGTTTTTGTTTTTGTCTTTGAGACAGAGTCTCACTCTGTCACCCAGGCTGGAGTACAGTGGAGTGAACTCAACTCACTGCAACCTCCACCTCCTGGTTCAAGCAATTCTCCTGCCTCAGCCTCCCAAGTAGCTGGGATTACAGGTGCCCACCACCATGCCCGGCTAATTTTTGTATTTTTGGTAGAGACAGGGTTTCACTATGTTGGCCAGGCTGGTCTCAAACTCCTGATTTCAGGTGATCCACCTACCTCTGCCTCCCAAAGTGCTGGGATTACGGGCATAAGCCACCATACTTGGCCACTTCTGTTTAGTTTAATATAGACACAGATGCTTATGAACAGAATTATTTAGGTAATGTATATGCATGGAGTAGTATATACACACATATTTCCTTGTTCTGTCAGTTGAAGGAGGCTTAAAAAGGAATGCCACCCCAGTAGCAAAGAATACACCTGCCACTCAGATCTTGATTTCTATTCTCATTCTCCAAAAAAAGAACCAATGCTCTTTGAAGAAATGGCTGATTCTAAAACTGGAGCAGGAAATACACAGGATAAGCCTGGAGCATCTTGTATTTCCAGAAAGCAAAACACTGCTAAACAAATAAACACAAAACCAAAATGATGCGAGGTCCAGGAGCCAATTGACAGATCTCCCAAAGGCTAATGCTGGAACAATTTGAGCAACTAAATAAATAATGGATTATTACCCAAAATATAAAGTACATATCTATGAGTTCATACTGATAAAGAAATGATTGAATAAATAAGTTGCCAGGCACGGTGGCTCACACCTGTAATCCCAGCACTTTAGGAGGCTGAGGCAGGCAGATCACCTGAGGTCAGGAGTTCAAGACCAGCCTGGCCAACATGGTAAAACCCCGTCTCTACTAAAAATATGAAAATTAGCCAGGTGTGGTGGCAGACGCCTGTAATCCCAGTTACTCAGGAGACTGAGGCAGGAGAATTGCTTGAGCCCGGGAGGCGGAGGTTGCTGTGAGCCGAGATCATGCCTTTGCACTCCAGCCTGGGTGACAAGAATGAAACTTCCTCTCAAAAAAACAAAACAAAACACACACACACACACACACACACACATATATATATATATATGAATGAAAATAAATAAATAAATAAATGGAGGAGAAGAGACCATCACCCAGGCAACATTCCAAATAACGTATACTCTGTACTTAAAATATTCCACTCTTGAAGGGGTGGTTGTCCACAGTAACTTCCTTCCAAAGTGTACGGTATGAAAAGGAAGGTGGGAAGAGTACCTTTTTTTTTTTGAGTTGGAGTCTAACTCTGTCGCCCAGGTTGGAGTGCAGTGGCTTGACCTCAGCTCACTGCAACCTCCGCCTCCTGGGTTCAAGTGATTCTCTTGCCTCAGCCTCCCCAGTAGCTGTGATTACAGGCACCCAACACCACCCCCAGCTAATTTTTTTTTTTTTTTTTTAATTTTTAGTAGAGATGGAGTTTCACTATGTTGGCCAGGCTGGTCTGGAACTCCTTACCTCAAATGACTCACCCACCTTGGCCTCCCAAAGTTCTGGGATTACAGGCATGAGCCACTGCGCCCCACTGGGAAGAGCATCTTTACAGTGTAGAATCCTAACACTATCTCAGCTGGGTGATCAAGGTAAAAATCACAGTGATGAGTCATATTGGTAGTATGGACCCTGAGTATGATGTAATGAAAATGATGCTTTACTTCTTTGGTCTTCCTCCAAAAAGCCAAACCACAATTAAGACAAAAACATCTGAAAAGTCCAAACTGAAGAACATTCTACAGAATAGCTGACCAGAAAAACTATCAAGGTCGTCAAAAACAAGGAAAATCTGAGAAACTTTTATAGCCAAGAGGTGCCTAAGGAGACCTGACTAGTAAGTGGAATGTGGTGTCCTGGATAAGGTCCTAGAGCAGAAAAAGAACCTCAGTCAGAAACAACAGAACTCTGAAAGCAGATAGACTTCAGTTACTAATTATGTATCAATACTGATTCATTAATTGTAACAGGTGTACCATGCTTATGTAAGATGTTAAGAGGAGAGAAAACTGATGCAGGATATATGAGCACTCACTGGACTAGCTTCTGAATTTTTCTGCAAATCTTAAACTATACTAAAAAAAAAATTTATTTTAAAATATGGCAGTTCATGAATCACATCAAAATGGAAATTGTGCCAGGCATGGTGGCTCACCCCAGTAATCCCAGCACTTTGGGAGGCTGAGGCAGGTGGTGGATCACTTGAGGTCAGGAGTTCAAGACCAGTCTGGCCAACATAGTGAAATCCTGTCTCTACTAAGAATACAAAAGGTAGCCAGGTGTGGTGGCATACACCTGTAATCCCAGCTACTTGGGAGATTGAGGCAGGATAATTGCTTGAATTGCCAGGAGGCAGAGGTTGCAATTAGGTGAGATCACACCTCTGCACTCCAGCCTGGCTGAGAGAGAGAGACTCTGCCTCGAAAAAAAAAAAGAAGAAGAAGAAATTGTAACTCCTGTAAGAAAGGTGGTACTCAGTTCTTGACTGTCATGTGTCTATAGTAAAGTGCCAGAACTAAAGGGACACATAGGTGTTAGTTTGGGTTTGCCCAGATGCAGAGCCTGAGTGGGGACTTGGGTACAGTTTGTTCGAGAGGAGATCCAAAGATGCAGGCATGTGGCTGGGTGTGGTAGCCCACGCCTGTAATCCCAGCATTTTGAGAGGTTGAGGCAGGCGGATCACCTGAGATCAGAAATTCGAGACCAGCCTGTCCAACATATAGTGAAACTCCATCTCTACTAAAAAATACAAAAGTTACCTGGGTGTGGTGGCACACGTCCGTAGCCTCAGCTACTTGGGAAGCTGAGGCAGGAGAATCCCTTGAACCCGGAAGGTGGAGGTTGCAGTGAGCCGAGTTTGCACCACTGCACTCCTGCCTGAGTAACAGACCAAGACTCTGTGTCTCAAGACAAAACAAAACAAAACAAAAAAACAAAGATGAAGGCATGAGGGCTTTGAGAGACAGGCAGGGAAAGGGAAAAGCTGACAGAAGGGTGGGAATGTGAGGTCAGGGCTGGTGGCAGTGGAAACTCAATCCCTTTGAGACTTCTAAGAAGCATGTAGATGACCTCCCAGAGTTGTCCACCCACAGATAGGATCTGGCTTTATCACCCAACCCTGGCCTCCACCACTTGAGGGTGCCCCAAGGGAGTGAACTGCCTTGCACTTCTGGGCTGTCCTTACTCAAAGGCTGAGCAAGTGTCTGTGTCTTGGAGAAGGACTTCACAGATGACCCAGTGTGGATGCTGGTGGTGCAGTATGAGTCCGAACTTGCATGGAGCTTGGTTTTACTTATTTTTTCCTCAAGCCAAACTGTATGCAGCTTTATTAAAGATACTTTCCATAAACAATCATGATACTTCAGGCAGGACATGGGTAGACAATTGTTAACAGTATACAACAACTTTCAAACTCCCTTCCTCAATGGACTACCAGAAATCAGAAAGCCACTGTAAAGCCCAATGAAGTCTTCAGCTGATGCTCTGAACAGGGAAAAAGTGTGGAGAGAGGGTTGACATTTCACATTTAGCATACTGTTTAACAACTTTTCACAAGCCGACCCTGACTTTCCGGAAGTGAAATGAAAATGGTAGAATGTATCTGAAGATCCACAATCTAGAAACGGAACCACTGCTCTTTTGACAGGTGCCATCTCAGTGGCACCACTGGAAAGTCCACATTGCCTGACACACTGGTAACCAATGACTAGGGGTCAGGTCCCAACAGATGTCTGGGCTTAAGGGGGTTAAGTGTATGCTGAAAGATGGAAAGGGGGAAGAGGACATAAAACGAATTTGTTTTCCATACCACAAGGCTTTTGTGTCAAGGTGGCCATATGTGTCAAAGTCAGGGACTCCCTCCTGCTGGGAGCCAAGGGAAAGTCTCTCAGAACTGGAAAGGAAAGGTGTTTTCCCCACATTAATCCAGCTTCGGAGACATTCTACTAGTGACATACGCCCCTTCCCCGAAAAGCAACAATGAAGTGTTCTGTGTGCTAACAACATAGCTTAAAAACAACAACAACAACAAAATTCTGCATTTTTCTAAAACATGGTAAAAAATAGTATTTCAAACTGTACAGTCACCAGAAGTACACAGTTATCAAAAATGTACACACTTCATTTGGCATCTGCAACACCTTCAGCTTTCTGTGCCTGCTCTGTTTTGGCATCTCCATTTCCTGCAGGGTTTTTCCCCTCCTCGCCAGCATCCGCTTTTCCCTTTTTCCCTTGGGTACCTTCTCTCCCTTCTTTGCAGAGGCCTTTTTAGGCTTGGGCTCTGGCTTTGGAGGAGCAGGTTTAGCAGACAACCTCGTGGATCTTCTCTGTGGTTTGTTCTTTACCTTGGCTTTATCTCCTTTAGCATCCCCTTCAGCCTTTCTCTTGGGCATGGTGGTGACGGCAGCGACAGTGGCAGGACACAGGCACTGAGCGCAGGATGCAGCAGCACGTGGGCTTGGTCAGTCCAGGAGTCGTTCTCGCCTCTTCTTCACACCGCTCCCTTGGTTCTATTTTATATGTTTAAAAGATCTTGCTTGGACAAAATGGAGTGTAGATTTTTGTTATATACCCCTCTTGTGCATACATTTTTTTAAAGGTAAAATACAGGCATAAGAGAGGCAGGCTCAGTCCCAGACTCATTATTACAATAAAGCAAGTCACACAAAGTTTTAGGTTTCTCAGTATGTGTGACAAATATGTTTACATTATGTGATTACTGTAGACTATTAAGTGTGTGTAAAAAAGTGTATACCCTAACTAAAAAACACATTATTGATTTAAAAATGCTAACAATCATCTTGCCTTCAGCAAGTTGTAATATTTTTTCTGGTAGAGGGTCTTGCCTCAATCTGTGTGTATATGTGGCGTGCTGGGGCGGGGTGGGGACAGAATCTTGCTCTGTCACCCAGGCTGTAGTTCAGTGGCGTGATCTCAGCTCACTTGCAACCTCAACTTCCTGGGCTCAAGTGATTCTCCCACCTCATCCTCCCGAGTAGCTGGGACTACAGGTGTGCACTACCATGTGTGGCATTTTTTTTTTTTTTTTTTTTTTTTTTTTGTAGACATGGGGTTTTGCCATTTTGGCCAGGCTGGTCTTGAACTCCTGGCCTCAGGCAATCTGCCCACCTCGGCCTTCCAAAATGCTGGGATTACGGGCATGAGCCACGGCACCCAGCCCTTGCCTCACTGTTGATGGCTGCTGACTGATCAGGGTGGTGGTTGTTGAACACTGGGGTGGCTGGGGCAATTTCTTAAAATAGACAACAATGAAGTTTTCCTCATCGATTCCTTTCATGACAGATTTCTCTGTAGCATGAAAGGCTGTTTGATAGAATTTTAACCACAGTAGAACTTCTTTCAAAATTGGAGTGAATCCTCTCGAACCCTGCTGCTGCTTTATCAAGCACATTTACGGAATATTCAACAGCGGAATGTGTCATTTCAGCAATGCTCACAGCATCTTCGACAGGAGTACATTCCATCTCTCAAGAAACCAATTCCTTGGCTCATCCGTAAAAAGCAACTTCCTGTTTGTTAAAGTTTGATCATGAGATTGTAGCAATTCAGTCCCATCCTCAGGCTCCACTTCTAACTCGAGTTCTCTTGCTGTTTCCACCACATCTGCAGTGACTCCCTCTACTGAAGTCTTGAAGCCCTCAAAGCCATTCAGGAGGATTGGTATCAACTTATTTCACACTCCTGTTGATGTTTTGACCTCCTCCCATCAATCACGAGTGTCCTCATGGCGTTTAGAATGATGAATCTGGCCGGGCACGGTGGCTCATGTCTGTAATCCCAGCACTTTGGGAGGCCGAGGCAGACAGATCAGTTGAGGTCAGGGGTTTGAGACCAGCTTGGCCAACATGGCGAAACCTTGTCTCTACTAAAAACACAAAAACTAGCCGGGCGTGGCAGTGGGCGCCTGTAATCCCAGCTACTCACGTGGCTGAGGCAGGAAAATTGGTTGAAACCCGAGGCGGAGGTTGCAGTGAGCCGAGATCATACCACTGCACTCCAGCCTGGGTGACAAAGAGAGACTCGGTATCCAAATATATATATATATATTTGGATATATAATGAAGAGCATCCTGCCGGGCGCGGTGGCTCAAGCCTGTAATCCCAGCACTTTGGGAGGCCGAGACGGGCGGATCACGAGGTCAGGAGGTCGAGACCATCCTGGCGAACACGGTGAAACCCCGTCTCTACTAAAAAAATACAAAAAACTAGCCGGGCGAGGTGGCGGGCACCTGTAGTCCCAGCTACTCGGGAGGCTGAGGCAGGAGAATGGCGTAAACCCGGGAGGCGGAGTTTGCAGTGAGCTGAGATCTGGCCACTGCACTCCAGCCTGGGTGACAGAGCGAGACTCCTTCTCAAAAAAAAAATAAAATAAAATAAAATAAAATGAAGAGCATCCTTTCCAGAAAGTTTTCAATTTACTTTGCCCAGACGCATCAGAGGAAACACTATCCATGGCAAGTATAGCCTTATGAAATAAATGTCTTAAATGATAAGACTTGAGCATCAGAATTGCTCCTTGACCCTGTGCTGCTGAATGGATGTTGTGTTGGCAGGCATGAATACAGCATTCATCTCCTTGTACATCTCCTTCAGAGCTCTTCGGTAACCACTGCACTGTCAACAAGCAGTAATACTTTGAAAGGCATGTTTTTATCCTGAGCAGTAGGACTTCAAATATTTTGTAAACTATGCTGTAAACAGACACTATTATCTGGGCTTTGGTTTTCCATTTATAGAGCACAAGCAGAGTACATTTAACCTAATTCTTAAGGGCCATGGGATTTTTGGAATGGTCGATGAGCATTGGTTTCAACTTAAAGTCAGTAGCTGCATTAGCTGCTACAAGAGAATGTGTCTCCAAATAAAAGAGTATGTCCTTTGAAGTTCGAAGCAAGGCATAGACTTCCCCTCTTTAGCTATGCAAGTCCTATATAGTGTCTTCTTCCTACAGAAGGCTGTTTCATGTACACTGAATATCTGTTGTGTAACGTAACCACCTTCATCAATGACCTTAGCTAGATCTTCTGGATAACTCGCTGTAGCTTCCACATCAGCACTTGCTGCTTTACCTTGCACTTTTGTGTTATGGAGATGGCTTATTTATTTATTTATTTATTTATTTATTTATTTATGTAAGACAGTTTCACTCTGTCTCCCAGGCCGGAGTGCAGTGGTATGATCTCGGCTCGCTGCAACCTCTGCCTCCCGGGTTCAAGTGATTCTCCTGCCTCAGTCTCCAGAGTAGCTGGGATTACAGGTGCCTGCCACCACACCCAGCTAATTTTGTATTATTAGTAGAGGCAGGGTTTCTCCATGTTGGTCAGGCTGATCTCAAACTCCTGACTTCAAGTGATCCACTCACCAAGGCCTCCCAAAGTGCTGGGATTACAGGTGCGAGCCACCATGCCCAGCCAAGATGGCTTCTTTCCTTAAACTTCACGAACCAACTTCTGCTACCTTCAAACATTTGTTTTGCAGCTTTCTCACCTCTCAGACTTCATAGAATCAGAGAGAGTCAGAGCCTTGCTGTGGATTAGGCTTTGATTGAAAGAAATCTTGTGGCTAGTTTGATTTTCTATCCAGACCACTAAAACTTTCTCCATATCAGCAATAAGACTGCTTGCTTTCTTATCCATCACGTGTTCACTGGAGTAGCACTTTTAATTTCCTTCAATAACTTAACATTTGCATTTACAACTTGGCTGACTGTTTGGTGCAAGAGGCCTAGCTTTGAGCCTATTTCAGCTGTTGACATGCCTTTCTCACAAAGCGTAATCGTTTGTTTTTTTGAGACGGAGTCTCGCTCTGTCGCCCAGGCTGGAGTGCAGTGGCGGAATCTCAGCTCACTGCAAGCTCCGCCTCCCAGGTTTACGCCATTCTCCTGCTTCAGCCTCCCGAGTAGCTGGGACTACAGGCTCCCGCCACCTCGCCCGGCTAGTGTTTTCTTTTGTATTTTTTAGTAGAGACGGGGTTTCACCGTGTTAGCCAGGATGGTCTCGATCTCCTGACCTCGTGATCCGCCCGTCTCGGCCTCCCAAAGTGCTGGGATTACAGGCTTGAGCCACCAAGCCCGGCCAGCTTAATCATTTCTAAATCGTGATTTAAAGTGAGAGATGTCCAATACTTCCTTTCACTTGAACACTTAGAGGTCTTTGTAGGGTTACCAATTAGCCTAATTTCAAAATTGCTGTGTCTCAGGCAATAGGGAGGCTCAAGGAGAGGGAGAGAGATAGGCAAACAGCCCATCTGTGCCGCAGCCAGAACACACAACATGTATCCAGTAAGTTTGTTTATCTGATATAGGTGTGGTTTGTGGCGCCCCAAACCATTGCAACAGTAACATCAAAAATCATCCTAACAGATATAACAGATCAAATCAGATCATCCTAACAGATATAACAGTAACGAAAAAGTTGGAAATAGTGCAAGAATTATCAAAATGTGACAGAGACATGAAGTGAGCACAAGCTGTTGGAAAAATGGTCTGATAGACCTGCTTGACTCAGGGTTGCTGCAACCCTTCAATTTGCAAAAAAAAAAATATATATATATACAGTATATGTAACGTGCAATAACACGAGGTCTTCCTGTAAGTTGGTGAGGGTATTCCTAAAAATGTCCTTCCATTGAGAGTCCAGCTCTAATGTCTTTTCTGCTAGTTTTGATGCTGGTGCTTTCTTGATCCCACCAGAAGGTGGCATACAGTGACAACTTTTTATTTTAGTTTATTTTTTTAGACGGAGTCTCGCTCCGTCGCCAGGCTGGAGTGCAGTGGTACTATCTCAGCTCACTGCAACTTCCGACTCCCCGGTTCAAGCGATTCTCCTGCCTCAGCCTCCCGAGTAGCTGGGATTACAGGCATGCATCGTCACGCCTGGCTAATTTTTGTATTTTTAGTAGAGACAGAGTTTCACCACATTGACCAGGATGGTCTCCTGACCTTGTGATCCACCCGCCTTGGCCTCCCAAAGTGCTGGGATTCAGGCGTGAGCCACTGCGCCCGGCCTGTGACAACTTGATCACAGCTGCCACCTGCCACAGTAACCATAAGATGCACACTGACCTCAGAGATATTAATAATGAGGGGAGGATGCTTAGAACCCATGAAATGTAGTTTTATTCCACAATGGATGAAGGTATGTTAGGTTATTTTAACTTGACCCTTCTAGCTTTCAATTTTGAAGGCAGATCTTCAACTCTCTGAATCTGTTTATTGACATTTAAAATATTGAACATACTAACTTCCTGAGAAGAAAAAGGCTAATATCCCTGGAATATATATAAAATACATTTAATTTTTTTAAAGAAAAATTAAAAACCAATACTTTTCTTTGGTAAGTAACTCTCTCTGAGATGACAATTAGAAAAATTTAAAGAAACATTGCAAAATACATCTACATGTTTTACATGAAAATTATAGTCAATAAAAAGTTGAATAATTAACAAATCAATCCTTTGTCTTTTAGCAAATGTTACAGAAAAACATCACAAACTTGCAACATTTATTTATTTATTTATTTATTTATTTATTTATTTATTTGAGACAGAGTCTTGCTCTGTCGCCCAGGCTGGAGTGCAGTGGCACAATCTTGGCTCACTGCAACCTCTCTCTCCTAGGTTCAAGCAAATTTCCTGTCTCAGACTTGCAGGTAGCTGGGATTACAGGTGCACACCACCACACTCTGCTAATTTGTATATTTTTAATAGAGATGGGATTTTGCCATGTTGGCCAAGCTGGTTTCAAACTCTTGACCTCAGTTAATCCACCCATCTTAGCCTCCCAAAGTGCTGAGATTACAAGCGTGAGTCCCTGCATCTGGCCCTAAAAGGTCTTATAGGCAGGTTTTACATCCAGAGAATACTGTTTTTGTTTTGTTTTGTTTTGTTTTTGAGACGGAGTCTCGCTCTGTTGTCTAGGCTGGAGTGCAGTGGCACGATCTCAGCTACTGCAAGCTCCATCTCCCGGGTTCACGCCATTCTCCTGCCTCAGCCCCCCGAGTAGCTGGGATTACAGGCTCCCACCACCATGCCCAGCTAATTTTTTGTATTTTTTTAGTAGAGACGGGGTTTCATCATGTTAGCCAGGGTGGTCTTGGTCTCCTGACCTCATGATCCGCCCACCTTGGCCTCCCAAAGTGCTGGGATTACAGGCGTCAGCTACCGCACCTGGCCTGAATATTGTATTTTCAATTGGCATTTGATTGAACAAAAGTCACATGTAAGTGGATCCAGGCAGTTGAAACCCCTGTTGTTCAAGGGTCAACTGTATTTCTTTTGACTTAGGGGCACAATGAAAAAAATACTGAGCCATGAACCAATGGAAGTTTAAGAACCTCTGAATTAAAAATTTGGTATTCTGGTTTATAATTAAATCTGAACCTATGTTAATTGGTACAATTCTTGAGACTCAATTACCTCTGAATTAACAAAGGAGCTTGTTGAATATGTCAGGCTGAGGACTAGAGCCTGAAACCCAGGGTGACTCCAAATTACCCCGAAAGGACCCATATTCCTGGAGAAGATGGCTTCATCTTTGTCTTTATGATCACTTACAGCAGAGCTTGGCAGCTTCTCATAGTGCCAAGTGAGTGTGTTTAACCTCACTATGTCTCAATTTTCTCATCTGTGAAAAGAATCCAACTCCTATGATTGTGTGGGGATTAAATGAGCAAAGCTTGCTCAGTACTTAGCTGCGGTTTCGTTTACTCAGAAGAGTTTTATTGTTGTTGCTCTTGTAATAATAGTGACCATCGTCATCATCACTGTCATTAGCAGCAGTCTCTTACTATTTGAAAGCATTGAAGCTTTGACATCATGAAAGATTTGCTAATTCGAGATTAATTGCTTGGCCTCGAACTTGCAGTTACAAATGGACTTACAGGACTCATAACTCTTAAGGTAGGTTTTTAGGACAATTTGGGGAGACTTTTTTTTTTTTTTTTTTTTTGGAGACTCTTGCCTGGGCTGGAGTGCAATTGCATGACCTCAACTCACTGCAGCCTCTGCCTCCCGGGTTCCAGCAATTCTCCTGCCTCAGCCTCCTGGGTAGCTGGGATTACAAGCATGCATCACCAC
>NW_016813202.1:4198858-4209936 GCF_001698545.2 Rhinopithecus bieti
ACTTTGGGAGGCCGAGACGGGCGGATCACGAGGTCAGGAGATGGAGACCATCCTGGCTAATACGGTGAAACCCCGTCTCTACTAAAAAATACAAAAAATTAGCCAGGCGAGGTGGTGGGCGCCTGTAGTCCCAGCTACTTGGGAGGCTGAGGCAGGAGAATGGCATGAACCCGGGAGGCGGAGCTTGCAGTGAGCCGAGACCCAGCCACCTCACTCCAGCCTGGGCGACAGAGCGAGACTCCGTCTCAAAAAAAAAAAAAAAAAGTATCTAGAGTGGAGGAGACTTTTGTGAATGATTTGTACATGATCTAATGGCACTCCAATCAGGATCTGACCCCATGGCTCTGGGAAAAACTTTTAAGTGGCGGAAGTAGAGTTAGAAAAAGAGTTTCTGCTAGAAGGCCACAAAGCACTGTACTTTATTGATTAGGATGTGCCAGTGGGTGTGTATGAATGTTTACAGAAGCAGACACATCCAGCCCCTAAGAGCTCCTGAAGGCTCTTGAAGGCCACTAGCATGCGGTGTCCTCTTCTGGCCTCAGGTGATCCGCCCGAGACTGGTGTGGCCAATATGATGAAACCCCATCTCTACTAAGAATACAAAAAAAATCTGCAGGGCGTGGTGGTGCATGCCTGTAATCCCAGCTTCTTGGGAGGCTAAAGCAGGAGAATCTCTTGAATCTGGGAGATGGAGGCTGCAGAGAGTTGAGATCACGCCACTGCACTGCAGCCTGGGTGACAGAGGGAGACCCTGTCTCAAAAAAAAAAAAAAAAAAAAAACTCCCAAAACAAAACCAAAATAAACACATAAACAAAATGCTGGGAGATACTCAGGTGGCTGAGGCTGGGTCATCCCCCCTATGTCTGGAGCCAGGCTGAGGTGGCTGGAAGGCTTAGCTTAGCTGGGATTATTGGCTGGCGCACCTGTACACCCCTTCCTCATGTCTCTGGTTCTGCATGTCACAGGAGCTGGATTCCAAGATGGAGTGTCCCAAGAGTAAGCAAGTGAAGAGCTCAAGAGGGTATGTGGCCTTTTGTGACCTAGCCTGGGACATCACAGAGCATGACATCCACTACACTCTAGAGGTTGAAGCTGGCACAAGTTGGCTGAGACTCAGGGGGAGAGGACATAGAGCCCATTTCTCCATGACATTTGCTCTGACGGGGGTCCCAATGGCCCCAACAGCTTTGGACGTCCCATGTGCATTGCTTGAATGAGGAGGACCCCAGGGTTCTTCCAGAGGAGCAGAAGTCTCAGGCTGACTTTGTTCACTCTGCTGGGTAGGCCTAAATGAAAGGGCTCCAAGAACCCATGTCTGATTCATAGGGACAGCCGCTCAGGACTTTGAAGTGACTTGCAAAGGCCACACCACCAGGACCAGAGCCTGCTTCTCCATCCCTGCCTCCTGGCACAGCTGCTGATAAATCCCATTACCTGAATTCCATGCTGAGTTGCTATTCTTATCCCACGGAGGCTGCCTGTGTGCCATTGTTTTAATTACAGGCTGTTATTTCATTTGAAACGTCAGCGATAGGATTAAGGGTACTGTCATTTTAAAAGCCAGACTCCTGGCCTAAAACCGCTCAGTGAATCAGAGGACAAATGTTCCCATTGTGCTCGTTAAAAATAGGAGCAATGGAAAAAGTGACAGAATGCGATGAATAGCATTAAAATGTAATTACATTTACTATAGATGTGAGCCTCAGGAACAGTCTACCCCAGGCAGGGAAGCTCGGTCAGAGCCTGTGACACAAAAAACCCAAAGCCTCCGTGGACGGCCCCTTTGAGGTTTTGAGTGTTTATACGGTATATTGTTACAGATCGTTCTTAGGAGCCATCAACCTTATTAGGGGTACTTGAAAGAACTGTATCTTTCCAAAGGAAAATAAGAACCACGAAGCTCACCTTGATTCTCAGAATGTAGCTTTCCTGTTGTTCTCATGAGGAACGTTAAACAGTGTCTGTATTTTTTGCCTCAATAGTCAAATGTAGTAGCTGAGTTGGACATATCTGAAAGGCAGGGTCAATTTTTTTCTTTTAATGAAAACAGTTCATGTTTTTCTCATTTTAAAACAACACATTCTTGCCATATAAAATTTGTTTAAATGTACGAAGAAAGTAAACGTTAGTCTAAATCCAGCCACCCACAGATAAAGCACTGCTAACATTTTGGTGAATATCCTTTCAAACCACCATCTTTATGCGGATTTATAGATAGTGCTTTTTTGTTGCTGTTGTCAAAGCTCAGCAGTATATTCTGAGCCTATTTTTTTATGATAATAAATGTAGAGTTACATTACTATGTCTAATGACTATCTGGTATTCTGTATGATCAGCCTATCAGAATTGATTAATCATAACATGATTAATCAAGTATAATTTTGGCTCACATCTAAAAATTATTCTTTTACTCTAATGAATGACAAATTATTTCTATAATATATAAATACGTGCGTGTGTGTATATATGAATACATATATACACACACACACGCCATGCTTTGATGAACATGTATCTGAATGCATTTGGCAAATTATTTTCTTAGAATATATTTCTAGAATATATATTTCTAGAAACAGACTTGCTGGGTAAAAGACATATGCATCTACTATTTTTTTCTTTTTTTTTGGGACGGAGTCTCACTCTGTTGCCCGGGCTGGAGTGCAGTGGTGCAATCTCAGCTCACGCCAACCTCTGCCTCCCAGGTTCAAGTGATTCTCCTGCCTCAGCCTCTTGAGTAGCTGAGATTACAGGTGCCCACCACCATGCCTAGCTAATTTTTGTTTTTCTATTACTATTTTTTTTTGAGATGGAGTCTTGCTCTGTCGCCCAGGCTGGCACGATCTCGGCTCACTGCAAACTCTACCTCCTGGGTTCACGCCATTCTCCTGCCTCAGCCTCCTGAACAGTTGTGACCACAGGCGCCCGCCACCATGCCCGGCTAATTTTTGTATTTTTAGTAGAGACTGGGGTTTCACCATGTTAGCCAGGATGGTCTCGATCTCCTGACCTTGTGATCTGCCCGCCTCTGTCTCCCAAAGTGCTGGGATTACAGGCGTGAGCCACCGTGCCCGGCCAAATTTTTGTATTTTTAGTAGAGACAGGGTTTCACCATGTTGGGCAGACTGGTCTCAAACTTCTGACATCAGGTGATCCTCCCTCCTCGGCCTCCCAAAGTGTTGGGATTAACATGAGCCACCATGCCCAGCCTGCATTTGCTGTTTTGATATTTATTACCAAATTTTTCTCTGGAAATGTGCCAGTTTACCACAAATACTTTTGTCAGCATTAGTTAGGTATTGCATGTTTTTAAATCCTCATTAATTCAGCAAACAATTTTATTTTAATTTTCATATAACTTGCTATGTGTATGTCTCTTGGAGAATTACCTGTTTTTTCCCCATTTTTATTGAGGTATTTATTTTTTATTGACTTGTAACTGTTTATTGCATTTTTTTTTTTTTTGAGACGGAGTCTCGCTCTGTCACCCGGGCTGGAGTGCAGTGGTGCGATCTCAGCTCACTGCAAGCTCCGCCTCCCGGGTTCATGCCATTCTCCTGCCTCAGCCTCCCGAGTAGCTGGGACTACAGGCACCTGCTACCACGCCGGGCTAATTTTTTGCAGTTTTGGTAGAGATGGGATTTCACCGTGTTAGCCAGGATGGTCTCAATCTCCTGACCTCGTGATCCACCGGCCTCGGCCTTCCAAAGTGCTGGGATTACAGGCGTGAGCGGCCGCGCCTGACTGTTCATTGCATCTTAAAAATAGTAGCACTTTGTTGTGTATCAACTGTTGTTTTCCCTCCGTTTTTCTTGGTTTTCAACTAGTTTATTTTTATTTTTTTATTTTTTTGCCATATAGAAGGGTTACAAAGTTAAATGTTTCCATATTTTCCATTATAGCTTCTGGTAGTAACTAGAATTTACCTAAGCCCGGAAGAAAAAAAAAGTCACCTATGTTTTATTCTGGCTTTATACTGTTTTCATTTGCTCTGTTATGATTTTAGCATAAGAAATCCAGGAAATCTATTTTGCTTCCCAAATGGCCGTCCAATCAGGATTTACTTTTTACCACCTGGTTGGAGAGGTAGGGGAAGAGGAGACCGGAAAAAATAGAAGCTGAAGACAGGACTAGATGTGTCTCCCTCCCCAGCCTCCTTTCTCTGCAGAGGTGGAGGAATCAGGGAAGCTATCGTGGCTTTAGGTGTTGACTTTTGTCAATCTTTCCTGAAGCCAGGAGTGAAATTGAGACAATATTCCGGTTCTTGGAACCTGAGTTAGCGTTAAAGGGGATGACAAACAGGCTGTTATTAGGAGATAGTTCCATGCAATAGGAAGAGTTTCCACCTCCCTCAGAGGTTGCCTTTCTCATTTCTCCGAATGATTTCACAGTTGGCCTAAGTTTCCTTTACTTCTCCCTACCATGGTGTGAGATCAACTTGAATGCTGACGCTATGTGGTGGTGAGCAGCAGTGGGTGTATCTTGCCCATACACCTCTGGAGGACAGGGACTGACCAATTCACCCAACAGTCCTCTGCATACACAGGGTCCCCGCACATGGCACATAGTTGGTGCTCAGAAGGCCCTTTGCAGGAACAAAGGAAAACACAAGCACCCACCGCAGTGATGGCTGATTTTGTCTTGTCTGCAATGGAGGTTAGTCACCACTAGGTGTCACGGTGAGTCAAGTAAAATGTTGGTTCATGGTTACAAATTATGCGTTTACTGTATTCATCTTCATGCATGCACACATGCAATGTTTTAAAAACACATCTGTTGAGTGTCTTCTGCATGACACACATGTTCTGGTGCTGGGGATCCTGCCCTGGCTGAGCTTCTGGACCCGGTGGGGAGAAATCTACAGTGAGTACTGAGAGGAGGGGCCAAAGTCCGGTGGAGGCACCTAGGAGGAGCGCCTGCTTACCCTGGAGGGATCGGGAGCAGCTTCCAGAGCGAGGAGCCTTCTAAGGTAAGTTTTGAAGAATAAGGATAGGTAAAACAAACAAACAAAAGCAAACCCAGGTTATACTTTCTCCCAGGAAAGTCAGCACAGAACGGCAGCCTGAAGGCTGGCCCAGATTTTGTTCTTGTTGAGGACGGAGCTTTTACAACTTGTCCAGACGCTATGGCAGAGGTTTGTGTGTCTTTTGAAGAATTACCTGTTCTTTATCCATTTGTTAACATTGAGGCATTCCTGTATATTAAAGACCCTTAACACTTTGCTGTGTGTTTACTGTTATTTTTCCTTCATTTATCTTTGTTTTGAACTAGTTTTTGTTTTGTTTTATTTTCCTGAGTTTCTGATGTTTATTTTATTTGCCTAAGTTTCCCTGACTTCTCCCTACAATGCTGTAATATTAATGCTCATGCTCACTCTGTGGTTTCTTTGTATCGTCTGGATATTTGTTGCAGTTTAAAGTTCAGATTTCTTTTTCTTTTTATTTTTTTGAGATGGAGTTTTGCTCTTGTTGCCCAGGCTGGAGTTCAATGGCATGATCTCGGCTCACCACAACCTCTGCCTCCCGAGTTCAAGCGACTCTCCTGCCTCAACCTCCCGAGTAGCTGGGATTACAGACATGCGCCACCACACCCAGCTAATTTTTTAATTTTTAGTAGAGACAGGGTTTCTCCATGTTGCTCAGGCTGATCTGGAACTCCTGACCTCAAGTGATCCACCCACCTTGGCCTCCCAAAGTGCTGGGATTACAGGCGTGAGCCACCAGGCCCAGCCTAAAGTTCAAATTTCTAAGTTTTCATACTATCAGTATGACTACAACGATTACCTTGTTTGCCCTGGTCACTGTTAGGAAACAGCGGAGGTGGGCTGAGAACAGGTTTGAGGCAGAGAAGCAGTTGGCCTGTTCAGGTAGGGGCCTGGAAGACAGCGTTGGGTTGGGCCAGAGTCCTGGTCAGGAGCTGAGACCAGGTAACCCCCAATGGGAGTGGGACTTACCCAGGGGCCTGGTCTGCACCCTAACTGATAGAACTCTCACACAGGTCCTTTGGGGCCCTGTTGATCAGGGCAAAGCTGTGGGAGGCAGGCTGTGGCTGGAGGTGGCAGGTATGGGGTCCCAGTGTATGTGGTGTCAGACTGGCCCATCTCACTGCCCCTGTGCCATTAGGACTGGCAGCCAGACCACCCTCAGCTTGACCCTTAGCTCCTGTCCCCTGTCTTTGAGCACCAAGCTCTCAAGAGGCACATACTTACTGTTGCTTCTTAGCTCAGTAGTTATTGCAAAAAAACTAAATTATTCCTGTGATTATTTT
Organism: Rhinopithecus bieti; assembly: GCF_001698545.2. NCBI lineage: Eukaryota > Metazoa > Chordata > Mammalia > Primates > Cercopithecidae > Rhinopithecus > Rhinopithecus bieti. Next base: position 4,205,127 of record NW_016813202.1, read on the forward strand.
TGAATTTTCAATTAAAAAACCTCTCATTCATAGTTAATATCCAGGATTCATGGCCCAGTGGGTCTTGAGTGAATGGTAATGGTATGATTCACTACAAAATGTTGAATTCTAGAGACACCCGCAGGTGGCCCAGCCAGACTCAGCTTCCATCATCTTCCGAAAGATGTTTCTCTCAATCCCACTTCCAATGGCAGAGGAAGTTTCCCAAACCAACTTCTCTCAAGAAAGTCAGGAAGATAGGACAGAATTTCCTCTCATTTTGCTTGAGATAATGGAGCTTTGAGGTCACTAACTCTTGAAATCTTCCTCCATCCAGATTTTTTGTTCTTTGTCAGCATAAGTACCTGGGATCTTACATGTAGCCCCTATGTCATTTCTCCAACCTGAGCAAACAGCTTTTACTCTCAAGGCCTTCATTTCCCCACAGCAGGAACGGTAATAATATGCACCTTCTGGGTACCCACAAGCACAAGAGACAATGAATGGAAAGTGCTTGGGAGCCCTGTGCCCAGGTGGTGCTGGCCCTATCTGGACTGTGGGGATAGACGTTGAGTGTCCAGGTTCTAGCATCCTGGAACAGAATCCGGCCGGTTGGGAAATCCTGCCTACAAGTATACCTCCATTAATTAGTGTCTTTTCCATGAACATTTTTATTAAAAAAAGAAGAAAAGCTTCTCAACCCAAGGGCATGTTCAGATTTGTTGAAAGTAGTTGTAAGGCTGTTTCATTATTCACTCTACTTTTCATATGTTTGAAATATTTGTAAGAATAAATACAATAATATCAGGCTCTGTACGGTGGCTCATGCCTGTAATCCTAGCACATCTATTTTTGGGTAGTAGCCTATTGGATAAATTTTTTCTGAACTTTCTATTTTGTATTCTTTTCATTATTTGGATAATTTTACAGAAACAATAGTTATATTCTGTGAACACAGAGGGAGAAAGAGAAATAATAAAATTCTTTCTCCTCTCAGAGCCCCACTGGGCCGCATGCAGCAAGAGTTTGGGGGCAGTGAGGTCCCGGGGTCGGCAGAAGGAGGGGACAGGGAGCCACAGGGTTTGTGCTGAGGTGGACACGGCCTTGGGGAGCACGCTGCCTAGCCAGTCCATGCCCCTTTGCCCTCACAACCTTTGCCCCCAACGCGCGGGCCTCCAGCTCTGGAATCATCCTCCACTAACCCGACACCTGCAGGCCGAGCTGTCATGCAAGGAAGCGGCCACGCGAGGGCGCGATCCACCAGGGATCCTTGCCTGGGGTCTGTGCATCCTTCCGCAGCCAGAAGAAACCTCTTTGAGGAAGAAGATGGATAATGAGCTTGCAATACACCAGGGAGGGGAGCAGCGTCCGCAGAGGCTTTTCCATGCACCCTCTTTCTGAGCAGCTCCGGGTCAGCTCCCACACAAATTGCTCATAACTCATTAGTCACCCTTAATCTCTCCAACAATGACATCCTGTACTTAGGCGGTGTCTTAACCCCCTGAAAATGCCTTCGTGGCAACGTCTCTGTGGCGTAAGCATGTCCCATTTTGCAAGGGAGGGAATTAAATTTCAGAGAAGTTAAGCGATCCAGGGAATTTCAGTAGCAGAAATAAGTCGAGAACAGAGATTACCCAACTTGACTCAAACAAATGGCAAAACGTTTGTCATGAGGAATTGAATTCTTTAAACCATTTCCTTGCTTTATCTTCTTGCTTAGAATATTCATCGCCTGTGTGCGATGAATCCTGCCTTCTCTGAGACCAAGTTCTTCATGCCAGTCTTATCTCCCATGCCTCCTGGGCTTAGGAATCGGATGAGCCTGATTGTGGATCTGGGTCCTGCCCCCTGACTGTATGGGGTTACCTGGATTTCCTGAACTTCAGTCTCCCCTTGTGGAAAATGGGGATGGTATGCCTTCCTATGTGAAGGTGATCTCAATAAAATTACCAGCTGGTGACTATACAGGCAGTCGCCAATCAGCCTGTGGGACACACGGGTGGCTGGATCAGTCTGGCAGGAGCAGGTGGAGAGAATTACCAGGCGATGTGCTGACCCCACGAGGACCCAGGTCCGCACTGCTCAAGACTTCACCCGCCACTTGGCATTAAAGCTTCTTTACCCTCGTCTCCCCAACGGACAATACATTCCTAGGTGCGAGGGCCTCTGCCTTTCACCTCTGCTCTCTTGGAGCTGGGCAATGTAATTTCATGTATCAGAAGACGGCTGCCAAGCACTACGTTTTGTTTGTTCCTTCTCCTGTCTCCTAAGTTCACAAATAAGCAACAGCCCTGAGAATCCTCATGGTGGCCTTGGAACCTCGAGCACATAAAGTATATTTGGGAGTCCGGAGGTCCTTAGCTCCCTTGTGCTGGTGGCGCCGAATGAAGTTGGGTGTGTCGTGTGTGCCCTGCCAGCACGGACACTAGCATCCGTCTCAATGCTGGCGATTCCTGGAGCACCCGTTGCTCTCTGGATGCCCCCTTTACCATGGCAACATCTCTGGGCCATTGCCTGTGTGGAGGACTTCTTTAGACCACGACAGTTAATTCTGAGTCTTGTTACCTCTATGCGTGGAGGAAGGCACAGGCCCCCCTGTACGGAGGGCAGCCCCCTCTGCCCCAGGGTGGGGAGCCCAGGCTGAAAGCTCACACTGCCAAGGTGGGAGTCTTGTTTACAAAGTAAGAAAAGTGGCTGGGCACGGTGACTCATGCCTGCAATCCCAGAACTTTGGGACGCCGAGGTGGATGGATCACCTGAGATCAGGAGTTCGAGACCAGTCTAGCCAACATAGTGAAACCCTGCCTCTATTAAAAATACAAAAATTAGCTGCATGTGGTGGTTCATGCCTGTAATCCCAACTACCTGGGAGGCTGAGGTAGGAGAATTGCTTGAATCCAGGAGGCAGAGGTTGCAGTGAGCTGAGATCGTGCCACTGCACTCTAGCCTGAGTGACAGAGTGAGACGCTGTCTCAAAAAAGAAAAGAAAAGAAAAGAAAAGCCCATGGGCTTTGGGCACAGGGCCCGGGGGATGCTGGTTTCATCTCCATGGCAGCTCCTAGAATATGGAAACACGTGATGAGGAGGCAGGGAAGGTGGCCGAGGTGCAGGTTCTGCTAATTCTGCAGGCATTTAGACGGCACCGAGCCACCCCTCTGGGCCTGCGCCCTCGAGAGGGCTGTGCTGGGAGGGAGGCTGGGGCTGGAAGCCGGGACTCCCCACCTGGCAATGGGAGGGTCTGGCTGAAGTGAAGACCCACTGAGGCTGTAGGGTCCTGTGTGCCAGATGGTTGGGATAGCGGTGAGGCAGGTTAGGGGAGGAGCCTTCACCCCACAGCCAGGAAGCTCTGTGCTGGAGGACACAGATGTAGGTGTGAGAGCCTGTGAATGCTGTGGTCCAGGCTCCCCTAGACTCTGAGTATCTGCCTGCTGCAGGCCCAGGGGACCAGGACAATCTTCCCTCCTGCAGGGGTTGAGGACAGAGGCTCAGAAAGGGGCAGTGGCTTGCCCAAGGTTGCACAAGGTTACCAGCACTGGAAACCAAGTCTCCTCGCCACCTTCCCAGCCACTCCCCTTTCTGTCACAGCTCGGTGCCCACTGCTTCCCACCCTGCCCCCTTTCCTGCCCTCCTCATGCCCCATGGGCTCTGTGGGTACTGCGCTGGAAGCCCAGCACTTTCTAGCCTGGGGCCAGATGGCTGCAGGGCAGGCAGTGGGTGTGGGGGCTAAGGCCTGAGGTGCTGGGCCCGCCAGTCCTGGGGGAAATCCTGGGACGGCCTTCCTGCAGGAAGCCCACTGCTTCTCCTGGTGGTCTTAGGATCAAACTTTCTGTAGAGGGGCTTGGGAAGCCATTGTGTGCAAACTCCCTCTCAACACATGGTAAAAAAGCCCTATGTGGCCGGGCGCGGTGGCTCACACCTGTAATCCCAGCACTTTGGGAGGATCACCTGAGACCAGCCTGACCAACATGATGAAATCCCGTCGCTACTAAAAATATAAAAATCAGCTGGGCATGGTGGCAGGTGTCTGTAATCTCAGCTACTTAGAAGGTTAAGGCAGGATAATTGCTTGAACCCGGGAGGTGGAGGTTCCAGTGAGCCAAGAGCTCACCAATGCACTCCAGCCTGGGCAACAAGAGTGAAACTTCATCTCAAAAAAAAAAAAAAAAAAAAGTCGCATGTGATCAGAGCCCAGAAGATCCATTCTGAGCGCTTCCAGCAATAAGGGGACCAGGTAAGCACCCCCAAACCAGAGCCTTCGCTTGCGAGAAGCTCCCCAGGTGGAATCTACCCCTCAATCCCTCCCCACCCTTTCCCACCCCCCTGCCTCCCTGTGCCTTCCCAGGAGGGGCCACATCCTCCTGATGGCCCAGGAGTCTGAGTCCTGTCCTGGGGCTGAGATCTCAGGCACATCTCCCTGGGTCCTTGGCTCCTCGCCAGCCCCACACCTCCAAACCCACTCCATCCCCGGTTCTTCCTGCTTTAGTGCTGGTTCATTTTCTTTTTCTTCTTTCTTTCTTTCTTTCTTTCTTTCTTTCTTTCTTTCTTTCTTTCTTTCTTTCTTTCTTTCTTTCTTCCTTTTTCTTTCTTTCTTTCTCTCTGTCTCTCTCTCTTTCTTTCCTTCTTTCTTCTTCCTTCCTTCTTTCCTTTCTTTCTCCTTCCTTCCTTCCCCTCCCTCTTTTCCTCTTTTCCTCCTTCCTTTCCTCCTTTCTTCCTTCACCTTCCTCCCTCCCTCCCTTCCTCCTTTCCTCCTTCCTTTCCCCCTTTCCTCCCTTCCTTCCTCTCTCCCTCCCTCCTCCTTTTCCCTCCTCCTTGCTTCTTTCCTCCCTCCCTC
>NW_016813202.1:4210209-4231567 GCF_001698545.2 Rhinopithecus bieti
TTCCCTTCCTTCCCTTCCTTCCCTTCCTTCCCTTCCTTCCTTCCTTCCTTTTGACGGAGTCTCACTCTGTTACCCAGGCTGGAGTGCAGTGGTACAATCTCAGCTCACTGCATCCTCCACCTCCCGGGTTCAAGTGATTCTCCTGCCTCAGCCTCCAGAGTAGATGGGACTACAGGTACGAGCCATCACATCCAGCTAATTTTTGTATTTTTAGTAGAGACGGGGTGTTGCAATGTTGGCCAGACTGTTCTCAAACTCCTGACCTCAGGTGATCCGCCCACCCCGGTCTCCCAAAGTGCTGGGATTACAGGTGTGAGCCACCACACCTGGCCTACTGCTGGTTTTCTAATTGCCTTCCTGCTTCCAGTTTTGTCCCCTTGCAATAGATTCTCGGCAGGCCACACAGTGATGACTCTAAAGTACAAACCCAGTTGCATCACTCTTATGCTCCTTTTCGCCTTGGGCCCTGGGGGCTGTTCTCTGGAAAGTTCCTGCCCCTGCGCTTAGGGCTCCTGGCCTGCCCTGGTTGCTTGCATCACAGGGCTTGGTCCTGGCCTGTGTGCTGCTCTGTCCCGCCCCAGCAGGGAGGCCCTAGAGGACAGGGGTCCTTCTCGTCGTGTGCAGAGTAGGTGCTCAACAATGTCACCCAGAGGAGGGCGGGATGAGCATGAGGACTAGGGGCGAGTTCGTCCATGCAATCCCAGCCTGGTCCCGGGTGCCTCTGCACATGTGAGGTCAGGGCTCCCACGGTGCTCCACAGGCTTCTCTGCACATTTGATATGGGGTCCGTGCCTCTTCCCCTCAACGTGCCCTCAGTGGAGCAGGCTGTCCCGCCACTGTCTCAGGTACACATTGTGTCCTTGGGCACATGGGAGGGAGTGAAGAGGGGACAGGGCACCTCCACGCTGTGGCTTTCCAGACCCTGAGGATTTCCCGTCGTCAGGACAGTCGGGTCCTCACCGCCTCAGATGGCTTTCAGGAGCCCCTGGCAACTTTTGCCTTTATGGGCCCTTCCTCCATAAAACATGATTAAAAATTCCACTTTATGACAGAGTTGGTACAAAGACAAATATAATCCAGGCAGAATGTATTATTTTGTATTCATTACTGTGATGCTCATTTTTTATTCTTAATTGAAGCAAATTAAAATGAAAACATTTCTGTGAATCCCTCAGAGCACTGTAGTCCCCTGGCTCTGTGCCTCCAGCAGGTCTTGGGAGTGGCATCTTCTGAGCATCTTCAGAGCTGTGCCTTCATGGAGGGCTTCACCTTTCCCTGGAAGTGGAAGGGCGGGCAGAAGCTCTCCTATGGCTCAGAGAATAGAGTCAGAGGAAGCAAAGGCAGGCTTTGCAGCATGTGTGTGGCTACATAATGGGCAACCCGACAGCACAGAGATGCGCAGTTATCCTGAGACTTCCCTTACACCTCCCCAGGAGCCTGTGCATGGTATGTTCACGTTTCTGTCCTCTGCCTGGAGAGTGCTCACTCCATCTCTCTCTGTCCTTCAGGCGGTCACCCATGCCGGGGCAGCAAACACTGCCCTGTGTCTTCTGCTAGTGCTCTCAAAAGCAGCGTGTGACAAGCCCTGACTCACTTATCAGCACCAGTCATGTAGAGCCGGTCACAATTATGGAAAGGAGCTAAGGGTGACAGCTGGTTTAAATACTCTCTGGAATAAAGCACGGTGTGGGGTTGGGGGACAAGATTATAGGGAAGGGTGTACAGACAGCGATTGGTTCTTAGAATTCCTTTGACTAAGTTAAAAAGGCTTCATAGAGAAGAAACTGCTTTTTGAAAGGGACATTTGGAATGAAAGAAAAGCAGGTGTCAACTTTGTGTACTCCAGAGTTATAGCCATCATCATGCACTGTTCCGGGTTTTCTCCCTGGGCAGGGGAGGAGCCTGCCATCATCTACCCATCACATCTCTTCTGAGCACAAATGATGTGTGCAGGGCGTGGGGCCATGTCCTTGGTGGAGCTGGACAGCCTGGAAGTCAGAATCCTGGTGAGCTCTTTGCTTTGTCAATGGTTAAGCCGTGACACTCTGGCACCCTCACCGCCCCCAACCCCCACCTCATTTCAAATGCAGACTAATATTGGTATAAAGAGAACTTCCAAGGCCCAGCGTGGCGGCTCATGCCTATAATTCCAGCACTTTGGGAGGCTGAGGCAGGTGAATCATTTGAGGTCAGGAGTTCGAGATCAGCCTGGCCAACATGGTGAAACCCAGTCTCTACTAAGAATACAAAAAAAAAAAAAAAAAAAAAAAAAAAAAAAAGGAAAATTAGTTGGGTGTGGTGACACATGCCTGTAGTCCCAGCTACTTGGGATTCTGAGGCAGGAGAACTGCTTGAACCCGGGAGGTGGAGGTTACAGTGAGCCAAGATCACGCCACTGCACTCCAGCATGGGCGACAGAGTAAGACTCAATCTCTCTCTTTCTCTCTCTCTCTCTCTCTCTCTCACACACACACACACGGAAGAACTTCCTGAGTGATAAAAGAAGAAAGAAATTACTGGGGAAAATCCCAAATTGTATCATCTTTTGGTTTCCATGAATATCTGTGAGACCCAAACTGGCAGTGTTTTACCCGTGAGTTTGGCAAATCCAAAAGACTGGCTCTCCGCCAAGAATGATAGAACCCACTTCTGCATCCATGTTCATTTTTGAAACATTTCCTAGGAGTGAAAATAGTGTCTATTGTTTTCTGCTATCTGAGGCCCCCTTAGGGTGGAATCCCCTCTGTGGAGACCGCACACTGAGGTGACCGCACACTGAGGTGACTGTCACAAGGTCCTTCTCACCATGCCCAAGGCCAGGAGTGCAGAGCATCCCATCCCCGCATCAGGTTGCCTTTCTGTAACAGTCACATGACAAGCTCATGTGGCCCTTAAGTGGCTTCGATGCATCACACAAATTTTTGTTGAAACCAGGGCTCGTTTCAGAAGATGACCCCATCGTCCTTCCATGCAGCCTAGCGGAGAAGCTGCCCAGGTCCCCACATTGCCCTGGAACAAAAGCAGCTCCTGGTAGACCGAGCTGAGACTCTGATGGGCCTGGCTTGGTGCCTGGTCCTGCCTCTGAGAGTGGTCAACCTTGGCAAGTTCTTTTTTTTTTTTTTTTTTTGAGAGGGAGTCTCGCTCTGTCGCCCAGGCTGGAGTGCAGTGGCCGGATCGCAGCTCACTGCAAGCTCCGCCTCCTGGGTTTACGCCATTCTCCTGCCTCAGCCTCCCAAGTAGCTGGGACTACAGGCGCCCGCCACCTCACCCGGCTAGTTTTGTATTTTTTAGTAGAGACGGGGTTTCACCGGGTTAGCCAGGATGGTCTCGATCTCCTGACCTTGTGATCCGCCTGTCTCGGTCTCCCAAAGTGCTGGGATTACAGGCTTGAGCCACTGCGCCCGGCCGACAAGTTCTTATAGACAAATGCAGATGACCACATCCCTGCATGGTCATTTATGAAGGTCTTTCAGACCACACAGCCAACAGAGACCAAGTCCAGTTGGGAGGGAACTGAATTCAACTGTTGACACTGCCCCAGCCAAAAGTTTAGGACCTGGTCAGAAATGAAGAGACTCAAGGCAAAAAAAATCACAGACATTCTGAGAACCTCATTCCAAAGTCGGCACGTTGACAAGCTGTGGCTGAGTCTTTTTTCCTTTTGCTTGCATTAATATAGGTGTTGGAAAGATGAGCTCCCAAGCTGCATTATAAATTCCACTCTGATTCTTTGCAAACTTAGAAATGCATCTCACTGTAGCTGAGCTGGGTCCAGCCGTCAGATCGAAGGGGTGCTTGTTCCTGTTGAAGTTTTATTGGCCTAAGATGGAATCTAATTTTTTTCCAATTAGTCATCTGTATATATGTTCTCTGATGCCAAAGGACAAGGTAACCTGACCACAGTCATCTGCCAGCATTTTCAAGGAGAGACCAGGCCACTGAAGGCAGTTTATTGTGAATATTGCCACTGGGCTTATTTGGATAAAATCATTTCCTTCCTTCCTTCCTTCCTTCCTTCCTTCCTTCCTTCCTTCCTTCCTTCCTTCCTTCCTTCCTTCCTTCCTTTCTTCCTTCTTTTCTTTTTCTTTCTGAATCCACTAAAATGTTAACTGTTTATTTAGGGTGTTGAGATTATAGCTGCTATATGTTTATTTATTTGGCATCTCTTAGCTTACTTTTCTTTCTCTTTCTCTCTCTCTTTTTTTCCCCCCTCTTGTTGCCTGGACTGGAGTGCAATGGTATGATCTCAGCTCACTGAAACCTCCGCCTTGCAGGTTCAAGTGATTCTCATGCCTCAGCCTCCCGAGTAGCTGGGATTACAGGCTCCTGCCACCATGCCCATCTAAATTTTTGTATTTTTAGTGGAGACAGGGTTTCACCATGTTGGCCAGGCTGGTCTTGAACTCCTGACCTCAGGTGATCCACCTGTCTTGGCCTCCCAAAATGCTGGGATTACAGGCATGACCCACTGTGCCTGGCCTTTTTTTTTTTTTTTTTTTTTTATTTTACTTTTTCCATAAGTTGTTGGAGTACAAGTGGTATTTGACTAGATGAGTAAGTTTTTAATGGCGATTTGTGAGATTTTGGTGCACTCATCACCGGAGCAGTATACATTGCACCCTACTTGTAGTCTTTTATCTCTCGCTACCCCCAACTCTTCCCCACAAGTCTCCAAAGTCCATTCTATCATTCTTATGCTTTTGCATCCTCATAGCTTAGCTCCCACATATCAGTGAGAACACATGATGTTTGGTTTTCCATTCCCAAGTTACTTCACTTAGAATAATAGTTTCCAATCTCATCCAGGTAAAGCCATTAATTCATTCCTTTTTATGGCTGCATAGTATTCCATCATATATATATATGTATGTGTGTATGTATACATATATATGTATATATATACACCACCGTTTCTTTATCCACTCGTTGATTGATGGGCATTTGATTTGTTCCATGATTTTGCAATTGTAAATTGTGCTGCTATGAATATGCATGTGTAAGTATCTTTTTCATATAATGACTTCTTTTCCTCTGGGTAGATACCCAGTAGTGGGATCGCTGGATCAAATAGTAATTCTACTTTTAGTTCTTTAAGAAATCTCCACACCGTTTTCCACAGTGGCTGCACTAGTTTACATTTCCACCAGCAGGGTAGAAGTGTTCCCTGATCACCACATCCACGCCAACATCTACTGTTTTTTGATTTTTTGATTATGGTCATTCTTGCAGGAGTCAGGTGGCATCACATTGTGGTTTTGATTTGCATTTCCCTTTTCATTAGTGATGTTGAGCTTTTTTTCATATGTTTGCTGGCCATTTGTATATCGTCTTTTGAGAATTGTCTATTCATGTCCTTAGCTTAGTTTTTGATGGGATTTTTGCCTCCAGAATCCAAAGCATGATAAGTCATTCACTTGATTCTATGATTTTCCAGGTTAGGCCGCATGTCCACTGGAGCCTGGGCCATCAGGTCCACCTGAATCAGATGAGTTGAGGAAGGGAAAGAGAGAGAACATCAGTGAAAATCCAGGTACCATTGTGAAAAGAAGGCATAGCAGATGCTAGTCAGGCAATGCGAGCAGGTGCCCACGGAGGGTGGTGAGAGCCAGGCTGGGGTTACTCCCCTCTGTGCTGTACTCCTAACCTCAGCCTGCAGAGCCTCCCAGGTGGACACTGTGATGCCAGAGTAGGAAGACTCACTCCTTGTTCACTCACTCATTTATTCAACAGCCATTCATTGAGAACTGATGCTGGACAAGGTCCTGGTATAAACACTGCCCAGGATGCAAAAGATGTCAGATGTGTTCCCAGTTCTTAAAGATCTCAGCTTTCTGGGTGGCTCCTACTCACGTTATGTGTGATTATTGAAAAAATGATGACTTCTTTCTTGCTGGAGTTTCCTCATTTCCTCCTTCTAGCAAAGAGACATAAAGAAACCTGCGCAATTTTCCAGGAGGTGTCTGACGTTCACTGAGATAACAGACTGTTCTTGTGACTGGTGTAGAAAGTCCGTTTCAATGACAGATTCACTGTGGCCATGATAAGTGGGATTGGGAGCAGGGTGGCAGCCCATAGAGCCACTCACCTGCTCATTAGGTCTCACAGTCTTCTCTGTATCCAGGGAGGCCCCTGCCCCACTGCAGCCGAAGAACCAGCCATGGCCATGGGGTCTGGCCAAACGGTGGCTGGGGGCTTGCTAGGCCACAACTGGGGTTTCCCTGACTTTGTCAGTTTTTATTTCCCATCATGTCAACTATGTTTCAAATTTCAAAAAAAGAAGAAAAAAAATCAAAAAATTTTTTTCTTGCAATGAACTTATTCTTCCAACTTGAAGATGGAAAAATCGAAGTCAGAGTCCGCAAGTTTCTCAGGAGCTCTTGACCTACTTTTGGGGAAACCAGTTCTTGTTGGAACCACAAACCAGGGCACTGCTTCCAATGGCTTTATGCAACGTGCTGTCAGAAGCATATGGGAAGCTGGGTACCGGGGGGGCCCATCGGAAAACCCACGCATGAGTTATGACGACCTGACGCTTTGCTGGGTTTTATCCACACCGAGTGTCCAGACTGACACTGTAGATCTCACATGGAACCTGCCAGTCACCCTCCCTCTAGCCCTGTCCCCGCACCTCCCGCTGACCTGCACCTGCAGTGCAGCCTGTGGCTTTCACCGGCCTGAGTCGAGGAACACTTGAGGAGCTCCCAGCTTAGAGGCTGGGGACTCAGTGTCCCACGCATCCTGCCCTGCCCTGTGGCTCAGTCAAGCAATTGGGCTCCCACCAAGTTCTCATCTTGCTGCCAACTCCCCCATCTGTACCTCCTGCCCCAGGTCCCAGGACCCAGACCCACTTCTGCGCCTCTGCATCAGGGCCTTGCTCATGGCCCTGATGCTACACTGACTCTCCGACACCTCTCAGATACCTGTGGGGCACGCTGCGATTCTCACAGCTCCTTCCTGAGCTCCAAGGCCAGTGCTAGCACGGACTCCTTCTTGCATATTACACCATTCCTAAGAGTCATAAACCCCAAAGCTTCTCTCTTGGAGGGAAAAATTAATTTTCACATTTTATGATTTCCTTTGATAGAACTTAGTGTTCACGTCGCTCTCTCTCTCTCTCTCTCTTTCTCTCTCTCTGTCTCTCACACACAGGAAACAAACTGCCCAGAAAGGCTCATACGTAGGACTCACAGTCCCAAAGGCCACCCTGTCTCCCCCATAGCTGCCTGCCCATGGGGGACTTTGTCTCGCTTCATACTCAGACAGGATTACTTCGCTGCCCTGAGTCAGAGCACTTTCCGGATGTTGAGCATCATCATGCAATTAGGAAGAAAGGGCACGGCCGTCCTCCTGCCTCCTCGGGTTCGGTCCCCCAGCTGTCTGTCTCTAGCTCAGTTCCATGGCTGGAGAGTAGGAGTTCCTTGTCAGTGTTCCCAGCCAGGAGCTAGAAATAGTTCTGGCAATTGTTATTCTTGTCCAAAGCAAGGATCAATGCAGCTGACCACAGTGGCCCTGTGTGGGCGCCACATGTCTGTGAGTGTTGACTGACAGCAGAGGCAACTATCCCTGCATAGGCTGTCATGCAGCTAAGCTGGAGCAATGCCTTGCACTTATGAAAACAAAAGGCCCCTGGCAACTCCATCGTTCTGCAGTCCATGTGCTGTCGCTCTGGGGCAGACTTCTCCCAGCTGCCCTCTGCCTGTGGCATTCCTCCTCTTTCCAGAACCAGGCACAGGGGAGGGCGCATCCCAGGGTGACAGCTGTGGAGGCTGTGTGCTCTACAGTGGCCACAGACTCCCAGATGTTCTGCAAATGCACTAATCAAAGGGTCAATGGAACAGCAGGAAAACCCAGAAAACAACACACAAAGAAACACCACCATCAAATTGGAAGGGGCTGGTGTGTCCATCTTCTACACACGCATTTCTAGGTATGGAAAAAATCAACCAGTGTGGTCATAGTCATGGTCATTTCCATTTCTGTTCTTTTTTTTTTTTGAGACAGAGTCTCACTCTGTTGCCCAGGCTGGAGTGCAGTGGCACAATCTAGGCTCACTGCGACCTCTGCCTTCTAGGTTCAAGCGATTCTCCTGCCCCAGCCTCCCGAGAAACTGGGATTACAGACACCCAGCTAATTTTTGTAGTTTTGGTAGAGATGGGGTTTCGCCATGTTGCCCAGATGGTCTCAAACTCCTGGCCTCGGCCTCTAAAAGTGCTGGGATTACAGGCGTGAGCCACCGTGTCCGGCCATTCCTGTCCTTTTGACACAAGATTCTAATCACTCTTCTTGAGAACTCTCTGAGCAACATACACTGTTTTACTCATGATAAAGAATTCTTCTAACCAGCAATACCATCTATGATTTCGTATGTGATATGGTTTGGCTCCGTTTCTCCACTCAAATCTCATATTGAAGTGTAAGTCCCAGTGTTGGAAGTGGGACCTGGTGGGAAGCGATTGGATCATGGGGGCGGAATTCTCATGAATGGTTTAGCACCATCCTGTTGGTGCTGTCTTTGCGATACTGAGGGAATTCTCACAAGATCTGGTCATTTAAAAGTGTGTAGCACCTCTCCCACCCCTCCTGCTCCTGCTCTGGTCATGTGACACGCCTACTCCCCCTTCATCTTCCAGTGTGATTGGAAGCTTCCCGAGGCCTCCCAGAAGCTGAGCAGATGTTAGCACCATGCTTCCCGTACAGCCTGCAGAACCATGAGCCAATTAAACCTCTTTTCTTTAGAAATTACTCAGTCTCCGGTGTTTCTTTATAGCAATGCAAGAATGACCTAACACAGTGTGCTTTTCTGTTTTGTATGGCCAGTCAACTCCAGATTACCTGGACAATGGCCTTGCACAATGGGCCAGATTATAGAAAACTCCACAGCATGCAAACCTCATTGCTACATAGCTTTGAAATACGCCATGTGATTTTTTACACAAGCATTTCCTTCCTAATTACATGATGATGTTTTATTATTTTCTGCATCGGTGCCATTGGCGACCACACATACAGTGTGGACTCTATGTCCTTTGTCTTTACTCACTCATTGAATGCTCTCAATACCTCTGTCGGGTTTTAGTGAGGATAACAATAACTGCTTTAAGAAAGTGACTCAACAGTGCAGTGGCTCTAAGCAGTTTGAAGATTACTTTTCTTTTATGTGATGATTTCATTGTCCCAAGTTGAAAGGCAACAAGGTTAAGCTGATGGCCATTGTTTATAGGTGGCTTGCAAAGTCACTCTGGTCACTGCTGCTGAAGCCATCGGAAACAGAGAACAAGGGTGTCGAGGTGGCATGCCAGCTCTTTTCAGGCCCAGCTTGGACATGACACAAGTCACTTGCACTTATATTCCATGGGAGAGGACATAGCCACGTGACCATGCTTCAGGGGGTACTGGGAAACCTGACGTAGCTGGCCAGCACCTGCCAGGCCACAACTCTGCTGTTACAGAGAAGGGATAACTGCTCGCAACCTCCACCACTGAGAGTTGCTATCTGTCTTAGCTTAGGTAGCCTAAAAAATCAGAAATTTTGCTGGGTGCGGTGGCTCATGCCTGTAATCCCAGTACTTTGGGAGTCTGAGGTGGGCGGATCGTGAGGTCAGGAGTTCGAGATCAGCCTGGCCAACATGGCGAAACCCCGTCTCTGCTAAAAATACAAAACTTAGCTGGGCGTGGTGGCAGGCGCCTGTAATCCCAGCTACTTGGGGGGGCTGATGCAGGAGAATCGCTTGAACCCAGGAGGTGGAGGTTGCAGTGAGCTGAGATCATGCCATTGCACTCCAGCCTGGGCAACAAGAGCAAGACTCCATTTCCAAAAAAAAAAAAAAAAACACCAGAAATTTATTGCTCACTGTTCTGGAGGCTGAAAAACCCAAGATCAAGGTGCCAGCAGACTCCGTGTCTCATAAAGGCCCACTTCCTGGTTTTCTTATTGACATTTTATAGGTGAAGAAACTCAAGCACAGATCGATTTAAAAATTCCTCTGAGAGCACAGATAATCGCAATGGAGATAGGATCCTTACTCAGGCTACCTGGCTTTAAGTCCGTGCCTTTGATCATTATGCTACGTTAGATTTATAACACAATATTAACTTTAACATATAATCAAAACACATCTTCACATTTGACTGCTTGCTGTATCTTTCTGCCTCAAAGCCTCAAAGTCACTACTCATCTGTCAAGAAACTTCCTTGAGATATTCGACGGTGGGCTGGAGAATTGGATGCCACCCATATTCTTGAGTGTGGGGTGAAAGCCAGGACTCAGCTGTGGTCAGACCCCTGAGTAGCTGGCAGGGAGTGGATGGGCAGGGCATCCTGCTCGACCGGCCAGTGAGTATGACCTGCTCCTCAAGGGCCAGTTGGGGGATCTGTGGCTCAAGGCTTTGTATGGAACATCACCTCCTTTTCCCCCAACTGCAGGCAGTCGTACTCCTTCCTGCTGCTTTGAGAGACGCCAGGGCTACAGCAAGAACTTGTGGTGCATGCAGAAGAGCCAGAAAGCAGCTCGAACAGCACAGTTCACACAACCTTCTGCAAGGGCAAGGGGCTGGGAGGCATCCGCTCTGGTCGGGAAGAATTTTAGGAGACTTTTTGCATCTTAAAGAGCTGATCACTACTGTCATCAACGTCATCTCACTGTGGCTTCGTTTTATGTTTTTCCTTCATCCCTTTTTACCCCGTCCTTAGTATGGGATTAAGAGAGAGCAATTGGGAAGTCAGAAAAAAAAACAGCAAGTTCCACTTGATGGCAATTTGCTGTTATAAAGGCATTTCCCATGTGCTATCTGGAGGTAGCCAGATCTCCTTGAGCCTATAGTCAGAAGGGGCATGGAGGCCTGCAGAGGTCTGCAGGCTGCTGTAGATCATTAGGAGGTAGGAGCAGGTCTCCCCATCCAGGCTCCAACACCTTCACCCAGAACACATTGCTGCAAAGCCTCTGAACGGACAGCAGCTTTCTCCTTAATTAGATCGTTTTCCTGGCTAGGGGTCGGCAGGGTCAGCACAGCGGCTAGCCTGGGTTAATTTAAGTGAGTATCCTGATCCAGTGATCTATAACTTTCAGAAGGGTGAAAACCAGTGTTCCCCAGAACCAAGCATTTCCATATTCAAGCACCTAGGCAGTCTCGCTTACACTATGGGGACTCCAGGCATCCTGAAACCCTTTCTTGGGCTCCCGACATAAGGATCTGGACTTCTCTCCTCAATTCCTTCACTTTATTTGTTAATCACCCTAATGAAAATAGACCAACACAATTTTGTATCATTAAAGAGTAAATAAATTATAGTGAATCCATAGAAAACTATGCAACAGTTATAAAGAGATGGATATTGCATAACAAAATTGAAAAAAAATCTAAATGACAGTTGTTTGAAAAGTAAAATAAAAATTAATTCATGTAATTAACAAATGTGTCTGGGTGCGTGCATGTGTGTGTGTGTGTTTGTGTGTGTGTAAAGACAGCATGAGAGAGCGATAATATGAGTCTGCTACCCATTTGGGATACAGCAACAAACAAAACAGAATCTCTTCCCTGGGAGTCAGTGCTGCTGGAGCCATGCCAGGAAACAGGGCCAAGGATGGGATTGGTGGTCCACGCAGCACCACTGGGTTTTATTCTGAGAAGACAGGGAGCTGTTGGAGGGCTTGAAGCAGGGGCATGCATCCCTGCTTTGATTTTTAAAAGCTCAGTCTGTCTATTCCAAAAATCACTGCTTCTGGGTGGTTTGAAGCAAGGAGAGCCGTCCAGTGGGCATTGCAGTGGTTTGGGGGAAGTGGAGTTGTGTTTGAACCATTGTAGTAGGGGTGGGGTGGTGAGAAGCCAGCAGGCTCTGGGTGGACTTTGAGGGTAGAACCCCCAGGATTTGCTGGTGGTTCAGATGGCGGCAACAAAAGAGAGGAACCAAAGAAGATTCCCAGTATTTGGCCGGTAAATGGTGATGACTTTACTAAGCGGAACTGGGAGAGGAGCAGGCTTGGCAGAGGCAAAGTCAAGGGCTCTGCTTTGAACCAGTTTGAACGGCTGATTCAGACGGAGGTGTCAGGTGGGCGGTTGGTGGTCCAGCTTCAGGCTGGAGGCACATATTTGAGAGTCATATTCTTTTTTAAAAAAATAATTTCAACTTTTATTTTAGATTCAGGGAATACGTGTGAAGGTTTGTTAAAAGGGTTTATTGCATGATGCTGAGGTTTGGGGTACAAATGATCCCACCACTCAGGTGGTGAGCATAGTCCCCAAGAGGTGGTTTTCAACCCTTCCTCACCTCCGCTCTCTAGGAGTCCCCGGTACCCAGTGCTTAGCTCCCTCTGACAACTGAGAAGACAGCCATCTTCCTCTAAACACTATGTAGAGCTGTGGTGCTGGAGGAATCCATGAGGAGACAGCCATGATTATCCCCCCCCTTTAGAGGTCACTCGTATGAGGAGGACCCAGCGTGGCAGTTGGAGGAGGACCATGGGGTAAGGCAGGAGAGCCTGAAGAGGTGGATATAGAAGCTGGAACCCAACTCAGAGCTTTGGGGAAGAGGGAGGGATCCTTGCTAATAACTGCTGCAGACACTACTCATGGAGGCAGTAGATATCCACATGGGTGACAGAGACAGACGGACTGAGCAGCAGACATGGGGTGCACGGAGGGTTCTGAGGAACACACACCTAAGGGCTATGGATTGGGATTGGACGGGGAGGGGTAAAGGAAGCATACTCTTTACACTCCTGTATCAGGGGTCTGTGCACTACTCGGGGAATTAAAAAAGAACAATATGTTAAAGGGGGAATCATATGCAGTGCGGAGGTCTCTCCCTACTTGGGCTCCTGCCTTTTACATCCTCCTACAGAACGTGCTCAGGGTGACCCACCTCTCCTTCTCCTTCCACCCTGTAGAAAGGGTTTCCTTCCATCCATGTGCACCTGCCTCTCCCTCCTCCCCGACCTGGGGCCCGCTCCATGTTCCAATCCTCTTCCTCCAAACCCATGAACGCAGGCAGGAGGAAGCAATTCCACAATTGGTTGCAGTTCTCTGTGCAGGTAGAAATAACATGCGATGCTGTGATATTTGCAACCAACTACCGTGTTGATTTAGTTCTGTCGTGATTGCTGTATTATCCGCGAGCTTTTCCCTGAGCTATTTCAGGCTCTGTTTTGTGCAGATGATTGAAGACATTCTGAAAATGTCTTTCTTTCTGAACGATCCATTCAATCCATACTTTCCTAACCCTTGGAGGGAAAACAAATACAACACTCCACACACACACGCATGTGCACACACACACACTTTTTCAATCTCTATCAAGCTGAGAGTCTCCCGGTAAATGAGCCAATTTGTTTTCATTTAAATATGAAAATAGGATAAGGAGAAGTATACCTCATGAACATGCATGAGAGAGCACAGAGCCGTAAGCTGGGGAAAAATAAAGACAAATTTGTCTCTCATGATGAATGATGTGTGTGCAATTAAACAGAGCCAGCCTGGCGGCTGTGAGCACCTTGGTGTGTTATATTTTTATCTGCAGGGCCATTACTCTCATGTTTCCTGTCACAGAATCTAAACATCACAGATCCGTGGCGGACGGGCGAGGATGCTGAGTGATGCCAAGCAGTTCTGAAAGTAGGTCAGTGGGTCACCATGCAGACCTGAACAGAAAGGACATGTACCCAGCCCCTGAGAGGCCAGGGCTCCCAGAGCCAGGGCAGTGGCTGGTGGAAACCCTGGGTGAGGAAGCTGGAGTCAAGGCAGCTGCATCCCAGGGAACAGGATTACCCTGGTACACACCTGAGGAAAGTCAGGCTTTAAAGTGGGGCTGCGGGAAGAGCAAAAGATGGGGCTGGAAGGGTCCCTCTGGAGTTACGCAGCTGCAGACACCTGTGGTACAGAACAAGAGAAGAGTGTATGTGCGTTTGGGTGCCCACATTGGAGGAAAGATATAGGGTCTATGCACAGTGCGTGGAGCTTACCAAAGGACAGCCAGGTGAAACACCGCTTAATGCAGCCTTTCAGAGTACGGAGGGAGCTTGGAGGCTTATTTAGCTCAACCTCTTGCTCAGAGCAGGAATCCCTGCCCCGAATCCCCAACCAAGAGCCTGAATGCCCAGCTCCATCAAGTTCAAGGTGTGGAGCGTGCCTCGGGGTGTGCAGGTGGGTTCCTTCCCATCTATTATGCGGGAGCTTCGAGGCGGGCCAGGGCCTGCAGGTTCCGTCCACCCCCAGAGTGGATTCTGCTCAGCTGCTGGATGGAGCTGTACCCCTTTCCATTCCCACATTTCCTGCACGAGTCTTCCCAGCCTGGCATCGTGTCTGCACAGATTTCCCACATCTAGGCTGTGGGAACCTGCCTATAGGCTCAAGACCCACTTAGGTGGTACCAGCATCTATTCCTCTCCCCTCAGTGGCCACCTGTGGCCCTGCTCTGGTCCTTGGAAGTGCACGCAGGCACCCACCAGCTCTGAGGCTGCCAAGCACATGCCAGGCCCTCAGTCTTCTCACTGCCTGGTTCCACCAGGCGTCTCTCCTGTAGCACGGTCTCTGGCGCTGTCCCTATCCCAGCCACTTCAGGTGCCTCCTATTAATTCTCCAACTGTACCATGTGCAGCGGGAGGATGTTTTACATTTTATTTTAAACGAACAGAGAACATTTTAAGGAAGAATGGGGTTTGGACTGAAACAAGGTAAGCAGTTTTGGTGATGTTTCTGGGACAGGTTGAGGAAGACCCACAGTGTCCCAGGAGTTAGACAGCGTGGCACTTGGAGCAAGGTTGTCTCCTGGGCTCAGTCCCCAGCAGAGAGGGGAGGAGGGCTGGCAACACTTGGCTCCGGTGATGTCAGGGTGGGGAGGCCCTGCCTTACCTGAGTCCAAGCTGTCATCCTAACCCACTTTGATGCTGCCGGGGTGACTTTTTGATCAGCAAAGGAGTCTCTAGACCTGGAGACTTGGGCTAAAGGGAAAAAGGGAGCTGCTGTCCACCAGAACTCTCCCTGCAAACCTGGGGAAGATGATCCGGGTCTCGAACCCAGGGCCTTGGGAGAAGAGTACACTCCCTGGGATGGTGAATTTTCTACCTGGGGAGGAGGGGACCCAGGCCCACCTCCTGCATGCTCCTGACTCAGAGAGGAGAGCCCTGAGGGTCACAGCTGGCTTGGCTCTGAGCCCTCTCGACCCTACCCCCTGCACTGTAAGCCTCCTCTGGGCATGCAGGGACACCCCCCAACTCTGCCTGCAGGGCCTCACTCTGGGCAGGTCTCTGGTCCACAGCAGTATCTTCTCATATCTTCCTTCTCTCTCTCCCTCCCTCCCTACCTCCCTCCGTTCCTTCCCTCCTTCCTTTTTTTCTTTTCTTTCTCTTTCTTTCTTTTCTGGGACAAGATCTCTCCCTGTCACCCAGGCTAGAGTGCAGTGGTACAGTCCTAGCTCACTGTGGCCTCAAGCTCCTGGGCTCAAGCGATCCTCCCTCATCAGCCTCCAGAGTAGCTGACTCCTCCTGTCTTGACTTCAGGGTTTCTTCGGCAGATGTCTTGCAGATTTCCTGGGTAATTATCCTGATTCTTATTCTCATCCCCTTTCTAGATTTCCGGTTGCAAAACATAAGCTGCAATTTTCTCATGACTGTTTTACCTGCAGTTTCTGCCCCTGGCCCTGGGGATGGGAGGGCTTCATGGAGGCCTCAGATTCCCCTCTCCACCACCAACCAGGCTTCCTGTACAAATGACATTAGTCAAGAAAGCAAACAAATGGCGTGCCTTTCTACTCCATGATTACTCCTTCTGAAAAATAACTTGCTATTACCATATGTAGACAAAATGTCCTAGAACTTCCAATAGACAATTGTAAGAATTTTCACCTCATATTTTAAGGTGTGATTTATTTTCTATCCCCATGTAGTTCTCTGTGCAAAGGACATTGAATAACTGTTGGGCACTAGCACGAAACACACCAGGTTCTGCCAAGTTTCAGGGTCACAGAGAGGTTTTCATCTGAGAAGCAGCTTGGACCACAGGAGAAATGAGTCTGTGGAAGACACATTTCTGTGTCACAGCACCCCACAAAGCTGACTCAAAGCAAGCAGGAAAATGATACTTTGAGCTGCAAGATGCAATCGCTCTGCCTCCCAGACACCCCCTGGTGCAGGAAATGGGGATCCTTCCTTGAGATAAGAAACAGCAACCGAAATAACACTGTTCTCACACCAACAATGGTAAGCAATAAGCAAGCTCCTTGCATTTGTGCATGAAGTGCGGGGGGTGTGATAATGATGGCTCCTCAACAACTCCCTCTCCTGGGACCACATCTGTCATGGGGTCTAGTGGAGAAAAACATCCTAGAGAAGAGCTCCTTCTGCAGCTTTGCAAACAGCCAAGGGCAATGCTGAACCAACGCTGGGAGATGAACAGAGGGAGGCGAATGGAGGGAGGTGAACGGAGGCCCTCAGCGTGCTCAGCCTGCACTGCACGTGTCCCTGGCCAGTGCAGAAGCTGGTCACGCTGTGATGAAACCCGCTCCAGGCACGGGTGAAAGGCACTGCAATGACTAGCAGGCATCTGTTAGTGGCTCGCTGTCTGCAGCCTCCTGAGCGAGGCCCAGATTTTCTCTTCTGCACTGCCCAACGATGCCTCTGCACGCATGTCTATCACTCCCGTGGGACTGAGAGCAGCTCAAGAAGAGGCTCCATGCCTTATTCATCTTTTTTTATCCTACCTGCTCAAATGATAGTAGCCAGTATTTGTGCAGCACTTACTACATGCCAGGCTGTGTGCTAAGTAGGTCACATGCATTGCCTTTTATTCCCCACACCAGCCCTGAGCAGTTGATACTATTTTCCTAATTTTAAAGATGAGGAACTACCCAAGTTTACCTGCTGGTGAATAGGGAAGCCAGGACTTGAATTATACAGGCTGACTTGGCCAGGAGGCTTTTGTTTTAACTTTTTTTTTTTTTTTTTTTGAGACAGAGTCTGGCTCTGTCACCCAGGCTGGAGTGCAGTGGTGCGATCTCAGTTCACCACAACCTCCGCCTCCCAGGTTCAAGTGATTCTCCTAACTCAGCCTCCCAAGTAGCTGGGATTACAGGTGACCACCACCACGCCTGGCTAATTTTTGTATTTTTAGTAGAGACAGAGTTTCACCATGTTGGCCAGGCTGGTCTCGAATTCCTGAACTCAAGTGATCCACCTGCCTCAGTCTCCCAAAGTGCTGAGATTACAGGTGTGAGCCACCGCGCCCGGCCACCAGCAGGCTCTTAACCATTGTAACCCACAGTTCTTCCTATAAACCTTCTGTACAGAGTTGAGTGGCACCCCTGGGTGGTGGATGCCAGCCAGAAAGTCAACTCTCCCAAGGCCCTAAGATGCCATATCAGTACCCACTAACAGCTCATTCCAAAGCCAGTCTTCTGCTATAGAATTGACACAAAGACCTTCCCTGTGCCATTGTCAGCCGCCTGAGAACAGGCACCATGATTCATCTTTGTTTCCTCTAGAAACCCCTATTTAGTGCCTTGTAGACAGAAAATGCTCCACATTCGGTTAACTGAATTGAATGCACTCATTTTTCATCTAGAGTTATAGATTAGCACAACACAGGGCCCTTGAAGACTAAACAACGTTGATCATTTATCAAATTGTAGCCGCAGTGAGCTTAATGATAAGCGGAAAGATGAACACGGGAAAAAAGCACACGCTCGGAAGAAGTTGGATTGCAAGCCTGTGTCACGCCCAGTGATTTGGATGTGATGTGTCACATCCAGAGGACACGTGGGAAGTGGCTCTCTGGTTGTTGCCGCGAGAACCATCACTCAGGACTCCTGTAGTAAGAATACAGTGTTTGCAGTTGTGCGTGTGATGTGTGTATGTCACAATGGCAGTGCGTGTGTGGGCAGCATATGCCAATGGGCTTCTCAGGGAAGATTGTCCTTGGGAAAGCTCAGTAGCAGACAATGAAACCCTCCCAGGTATCCATTGATGAAGATCCTGATCATCATTCATGCCTACTCCATCAGGTGACATCATCAATCCCAGCACGGGAATTCTCAGGCTTCATTGAGAATCTCTGATGTGACGAGCTGTGTGCCAGGTGTTGTGTGAGAAATCAGAAGCCAAAGCAGATCTCTTGAACCTTGAGAGAATATGAGTCCTTTTGAGAACCCTGATCCTCTATACACTTTGCCCAGCTTCCCCAGTGGTAACATTTTGTTTTATTGTGTTTTTTTGTTTGTTTGTTTTTTGTTTTTGAGACGGAATCTCGCTCTGTCGCCCAGGCTGGAATGCAGTGGCCGGATCTCGGCTCACTGCAAGCTTCGCCTCCCAGGTTTACGCCATTCTCCTGCCTCAGCCTCCCGAGTAGCTGGAATTACAGGCACGTGGCACCATGTCTGGCTAATTTTCATATTTTTAGTAGAGACAGGGAGATGGGGTTTCACCATGTTGGCCAGGCTGGTCTTGAATGCCTGACATCAAGTGATCTGCCTACCTGGACCTTCCAAAGTGCTAGGGTTACAGGTGCAAGCCACTGTGCCTGGCCCCCAGTGGTAACATTTTGTAAAACTGTGTATAACATCATAACCATGACATCAACATTGATACAATTCAGTGATTTATTCAAATTTCCCAAGTTTCCTTTGTACTGGTGCATGTGTGTTTGCGTGTATATTAGGTTCTATATAATTTTGTCACCTAAGTGGGTTCATGTCTCCACCATAGTCAAGATACTAAATCACTTTAACATCCTAAGAACCCCTCATGTTGCTCTTTACTCTCCTTAACCCCCATCCTTAACCTCTGGCAGCCACTAATTTGTCTATCATTTTAAATATTTTTTCATTTCAAAAATGTTATAGAGAAAAAAATCATACAGTACAGAAGCTTTAGAGATTTTTTTTTTTTTTTTCCACTCAGTACAAATTGCTGGAGATTCATTCACCTAAGTTGTGTGTATTAAGAATTTGTTCTTATTTATTGTTGAGTAGTGTTCCATGGCATGTATGCACCACAGTTCGTTCAACCATACACCTGTTGAAGGACATCTGGGCAAATTCCAGGACTATAACAAATAAAGCTGCCATGGACATTCGTGTATAACATGTACAGGTTTTTGTGTGGGTGTAAGTTTTCATTTCCCTGGGATAAAAAAGAGAGTTCAGTTGCTGAGTCATATAGTAGTTGCATGTTGCATGTTTAGTTTTTTTAGAGACAGGGTCTTGCTCTGTCACCTAGGCTGGAGTGCAGTGATCCAATCACTGCTCACTGTGGCACTGAACTCATGGATTCAAGCAATCCTCGCGCCTCATCCTCCTGAGTAGCTAGGACTTCAGGCATACACCACCATGCCCATCTAATTTTTATTTTTATTTTATCTTTTTCAGAGACAGGGTCTTCTTATGTTGCCCAGGCTGGTCTTGAACTCCTGGCCTCAAGTGATCCCCCCACATCAGCTTCCCAAAGTGTTGAGATTACAGGCATGAATCACCAGGCCTAGACTGCAGGTTTAGTTTTATAAGAAACTTCCAAATTGTTTTCCAGAGTGCCATTTTACATTCTCACCAACAGTGTGTGAGCAATCCAGATTCTCCTCATCCTTGCCAGCTTTTGGTATTGTTGCTATTTTTTTAGTCATTGTGATAAGTGTGTAGTGATATCTCATTACGGTTTTTTTTTTTTTTTTTTTTTTTTGAGACAGTCTCACTCTGTTGCCCAGGCTGGAGTGTGGTGGCACGATCTTGGCTCACTGCAACCTCCGCCTCCTGGGTTCAAGTGATTCTCATGCCTCAGCCACCCGGGTAGCTGGGATTACAGGCACATGCCACCATGCCCAGCTAATTTTTGCGTTTTAGTAGAGATGAGGTTTCACCATGTTGGCCAGGCTGGTCTTGAACTCCTGACCTCAAGGGATCCGCCCATCTCGGCCTTCCAAAGTGCTGGGATTACAGACATGAGCCACTACTCCCGGCCTCGTTGTGATTTTAATTTGAAATTCTCTAATGGCTAACAATGTTGAATATCTTTCGACGTGCTTATTTGCCATCCATATATTCTCTTTGGTGAAATGTCTGTGTATGTCTTTTGCCTATTTTTAAATGGGATTGTTTGGTATTTACTGTTGAGTTTTGAGCATTCTTTATATATTCTAGATACTAGTCCTTTGTTGAATATGTGGTTTGCAAATATTTTCTCCCAGTCTATAGCTTGTCTTTTCATCCTCATAACATGAGCTCTCACAGACCAAAAGTTTCTAGCTTTGGTGAGGTCTAATTTGTCAATTTTTTCCTTTTATAGATCATGCTTTTGGTGTCAAGTCTAAGAACTTTTTGCACAGTCCTACTTTTTAAAGACTTTCGCCCATATGTTTTTCTAACAGTTTTATAGTTTTGCATTTTACATTTAAGTCTATGATCCAAATTGAGTTAATTTTGTATAAAGTGTGAGGTTTAGGTCATAATTCACTTGTTTAGCCTGCAAGAGTCCTATTGCTTCAGCATTATCTGTTGAAGAGGCAATCCATTATTGAATTGCCTTTGTACCTTGTTAAAAATCAGATGGGCATGTATTTGCGTGGGTTTGTTTCTGAGTTTATTATTCCATTGATCTATGGTCCATCCCTCTGTAATACAATGCTATCTTGATTACTTATAGTTACATAGAAGTCTTAATAATGGGCAGAATGAGTCCTCTCACTGTATTTTATTTGTCAGAATCATTTTAACTATTCTAGAGCCTGTGGTTTACCATACACACTTTAGACTAAGTTTGTCAATATTTACAGAAAACTTTCGGGATTTTGATAGCAATTGCTTTAAACCCCAGATCAATTTAGGGAAAACTGACATATTTATTATGTTGAGTTTTCCAATCTATGAACACAGTAAGTAGGGCCTCTCCATTTATTTGGCTTTTTTAAAATTTCTTTCATCAATATTTTATAATTTCCGGTATAAACATCTTGTACATGTTTTGTTAAGAGAACACCTAACTATTCATCTTCTTACGAGTGACTGTAAATAGTATTGTATTTTTTATTGCAGTTTTCACATTTTTATAGTTAGCATATAGAAATGAAATTCATTTTTGTTAATCTTGTATCCTGTGACACTGCTGAACTCACTTATTAGTTCTAAACACTTTTTCATAGATTCCCGGGGATTTTCTACAGAGACAATCATATCACCTGTGAATATAGTTGTAGTTCTCTGTTTTCTATGTGTACGTATTTTATGTCTTGTCTTTACTGGGACTTCATTGGTTATAACTTCCAGTACTATGTTGAATAAGGGCGGTAAGAATGGGCATTACCTTGTTTTTGATCTTAGGAGGAAAGTATTCAGTCTTTCCCAATCAAGTAGGATTTTGTGGATTTTTTTTTTTTTTTTTTTTTTT
>NW_016813202.1:4231927-4293388 GCF_001698545.2 Rhinopithecus bieti
GGCTTGAGCCACCGCGCCTGGCCTGAAATTTTTATTATGAATAAAATTAGATTTTTGTCAATTGCTTTTCTTTGTGTGTCAATTGATGTATTTCTACTTTAGCTTGTTGACATGATGCCTAACTTTCAATTAGTTTTTGAATGTCAAAATAGCCTTGCATATCTGATAGAAATCACACTTGTTTATGGTATATGATTCTTTTTATTTTTATTTTTTTATTTTTTTATTTTTTTATTTTTTTATTTTTTTGAGACGGAGTCTTGCTCTGTCACCCAGGCTGGAGTGCAGTGGCCGGATCTCAGCTCACTGCAAGCTCCGCCTCCCGGGCTCAGGCCATTCTCCTGCCTCAGCCTCCCGAGTAGCTGGGACTACAGGCGCCCGCCACCATGCCCGGCTAGTTTTTTGTATTTTTTAGTAGAGCCGGGGTTTCACCGTGTTAGCCAGGATGGTCTTGATCTTCTGACCTCGTGATCCGCCCGTCTCGGCCTCCCAAAGTGCTGGGATTACAGGCTTGAGCCACCGCGCCCGGCCTATAATTCTTTTTATACCTTATTGGAGGAGGTTTGTGGATCTCTGGTTGAGAATTTAACATCTAACTTCCTGTGACTTGTCGGTCTGTAATCTTTGTACTGTCTTTTCTCGGTGTTTGTATTAGGGTAATACAGACCACATAAAATGAGTTTTTAAATGTTCTCTCCTGTTTTACTTACTGGAGGAGATCGTGTAAAATTGGTGTTAATTCTTCTTTAAATGTTTGGTAGAATTCTCCAGTGAAACCATGTGAGCCTAGCCTAAGAGATTTCTATCTTAAGAGCTTTTCATTTACTAATTTAATTTCCTCCTTGGTTATGGAGTTATTCTGACTGTCAGTTTCATCATGGTTGACTTTGGTGGTTTGTAGTTTCAAGGAATTAGTCCACTTCTTTTAAGTTGTCAAATATGTTATTCATAGTATTCCCTTGTTATCTTTGAGATGGTTGCAGAAACTATAGTGATACATCCCATTTCATTCCCGACACTGGTGATTTGTGTCTCCTCTCGTTATATTTTTGTCAGTCTTGTTAGACTTATCAATTTTATTGATTGATTCTAAAGAACCAGTTTTCATTATCAATTTTCTCTATTCTTTTCTTTTTCTATTTTCAATTTCATTGATTTCCACTCATACTTATTTTCTTTCTTTTGCTTGTGTTGGGTTTATTTTGTTCTTCTTTTTCTAGGTTCTTGAGGTAGGAACTGAGATTATTAATTTCAGATATTCTTCTTGTGTAATATAACATTATTGCCAACAATTTCCTCACAGTACTGCTTTAACTGCATTCCACAAATTTCATAGGTTGTATTTTCATTTTCTTTCAGTTCTATGTATCTTTAAAAATTTCCTTGTAGGCTTTCTTTCAACCCACAGATTATTTACAAGTATGTTATTCAATTACTCCTTGCTTGTTATTTTCCTGTTGTTTTCCTATTACTGATTTCTTGTTTGATTCCATTATGGCTGGGTATCACACTATATGATTTCAATTCTTTAAAATTGTTTGAGGAGTTGGGCACAGTGGCTCACGTCTGCAACTCCAATGATAGGAATGTTGGGTCTTCTCTCATTGTCTCAAAGGTCTCTGAGTCTCTGGTCTTTTTTCAGTCAATTTTCTCACTGTTTTTCAGATTTAGTGAATTCTATTTTTTTTGTCTTCAAGTTCACATATATCCTCTCTCATCTTCACTCTACTATTGAGTTCATACAGTAAGTTTAAAAATCTCTGTTATTGTATTTTTTCAGTTCTACATTTTCATCTGGTTCTTTTTTAGAACTTCTATTTTTTTCTCAGATTTTTAATTTTTTCATTCGTTTTAAGAGAATTTATAACTTGAAGCATTTTATGATGCTACTTTAAAATCCTCGTCAGATCATCTCAAATCTGACTCATCTTGGTGTTGGTGTCAGCTGCCTGTCTTTGCTCCTTTGAGTTGAGATTTTTTATTTTGGTTCTTGGCATGAATGGTGAGTTTTTAATTATATCTTGGATATCTTGTCTGTTATGTCAGGAGAGTCTGGGTCCTATATAAATATTTCATATTAGCAGTCAGTTACCCTATTTAGGTTTAGCACATGCATCTCGCCTTACCTTATGGACTCTGGTTCCAATGTCAGTTTAATTTTCAGAGCCTTTGGTCTGCTGGGTTTCTCTGGTGCTGCTGGATATCCCATTGGTCCCTGAGTGGGTAGAAGGGCTTTCCCTTGTCATGGAAATTGAGTTTCTTTCAGTGGGTGGTGTTCCCCCACCTGCACTCCCCCTATTCCTTGGTATTTCTGGGCAGGGAAGGCAATTCTCTTAAAGAGCGAGAACATGGTGAGAAGAGAAGAGAATCTAGGAGCAAGGCTTGAGGAACCTCAACATTGAAACACTGTAGTGGAGGAGCTGCTGGCAATAGAAAAGGAGGGACAGGATTGCAGAAGGGCTGGGAGTATTTCAGAAACAAGAGAGGAGAGTATTTCAAGAAGGAGAGCATGGACATCCACGCCAAAGGCTGTTGAAAAGTCATGTAGGATGAACACTGAAAAGTTTCCACTGGATTAGGCTCCATAGTGGTCATCGGCTAGAGCAATTTTGATGCAGAGGTAAGGGTGGAGGCCAGAGTGAAACAGTTTGAAAGTTTAGACGCCCCCTCTAGTGAAGGCTACCTCGGTAGCAAAGCCATGTTTCCAGCAATGGAAAGTGAGAGGGGAACGATGCCTAGAAATCAAAGGCATCTCTGCATGAACTAAGGAGGAACTAATGCAACTGTAGGAGAGGAGCAGGAGGAAGCTGTCACAGTTTGCATTAAACAGATGTGAGCTTCTGTGGCCCCCAGAGTCACTGGCACCATCCTCCCGGGCTCTGCCCCATTCTACTCTCCACTTCTCAGGGTCCACCACTGCTCACTGCTGCCCACACAGATCCAGCATCCCTGCAGCCCTCCCCTCTCTGCCAAGGGGTTACCATGCCATTATGGATTATCTGGCTCATCTTCCCCAGCACTGTCAAGGTTCCCATTTCACCAACCAATGAATGCAAATGTTTAAAGAATATAACAGCTACTTTTAGAAGGGAATCATCTCCAGAATGATTTTAAAAGTCACTGCCTGTTATAGGAACATTCGTCGAGAGAAAAAGAAATCACCAATTTAGTCTCCCTGGACTGGACAGCAATTCTGAGACATTGGCTATCTAAATCATTTCCCCAAAACCCACTAAATGAACACAAAGAAGGAAAAGTAATGACTGTTTTTACATGTTTAGTTGGTGAGTTTTATTGCAAGCACATTAATTTTAGCTAGGTTAACACAGATAGAGTAGAATTCTATTTATGCAATAGGAAGACTTTATAGCCATTGCAACTACCTTCCAGGCAGTGTGCAAATACCCTTCTCAAGGACCTTTGAAAAGTGAGGTGAAACGGAAGGTGTTGAGATTATTTGCAAATGTGGGTTCTATTCTCAAACTGGCACCAATAAGATGGGTTACTGTAAATATTTGACATAATTATCTGGATCTTGTTTATCATTTGAAAAAGTGCATTAAATCATCCCTGAGGTGCATTTTAGCCCTAATATTATAAGAGTTTCCATATGCCTTTACTATTTAAAATGATTAAAGATTCATGGGTTGTAACCACTTGCTGTTACCTTTTTTTGTTGTTTTTTAATTTGAGGCAGAGTCTCACTCCGTTGCCCAGGCTGGAGTGCAGTGGTGCAATCTCAGATCACTGCAACTTCCACCTCCCAGGTTCAAGTGATTCTCCTACCTCAGCCTTCCACGTAGCTGGGATTACAGGTGCGTGCCACCACTACCGGCTAATGAAAATTTGTATTTTTAGTAGAGATAGGGGTTTTGCCATGTTGGCCAGGTTGCTGTCGAACTCCTGACCTCAGGTGATCTGCATGCCTTGGCCTCCTAAAGTGCTGGGATTACAGGTGTGAGCCATCACGCCCAGCTTAGCTGTTAACGTTTTCTAGAGTTTACTTTTTGATCACAGCCCCACCTATAATCGTTAAATGCTTTCCATCGGGAATTGTGTTGTATGGAAGTTTCCAGAAAAGCAGGGACACTGCTTTCTCAGTCAACTGGCACAGCGATGGCCTACTACAGGTATGCTCCCAGTAGGAGCACCTGGCTGTCAGATGAAGAAGGTGCGAGACAATGCGGGCTACTTTCCAGGGAAGCCTAACCCAGGCAAGGAACGACTAGCAGAGCTGAACGCTTGTCTGGCTTCCTCTCTCTCCTCCTGCCTCTCTTTTCCTTCCTTCCTTTGTGAAAGGGAGCAAAACAATACTGCGCGAGATCATGCCTGCAAACCTGTAAACCCTGGGTATTATCATGATAGCCCAGCATGGAGAAGCCCAGCGTGGTGACCCCCTGGTGGCAAAAGCAGCCAGCACAGCAGCCCCAGCCCATGGAGCATATTCCCACAGGGCAGCCTAGGAACCAGGACCCGCCTCGTGCCCAGACTCCCGTGGGTGGGCCCAGTCCTCACTGCCTTCCCCCTTCTGTCAACTGCTAGCTAGAGGCCTTTTCCCCCCACGGAGCCTAGGATGCATCCAGCCCACTTCAAGCCAGTCGCTTTGATACTGCACATTTTATTCCCCCTAAATATATTCACGGCAGCAACAAAGCTTTCAGCACAGAGCAGATGCAGGTCGGAGCAGAGTGAGCTGGAACGTGGTTTTTTTCCAGAACCCGGACTTTCTGAGGCTGTCCTGGACATCATCTGCCCCGCAGCCTTGCTCCAAACCTGGGTGGCACATAGGTCCCAGCGCCCGGGGTCAGACTCACATTTCTCTCTCTCATTCTTTCTGTTCCTTTACAGAGATTTCTCAGGATTCTCTTGTTCCTGTTCCACGGAAGACCCTCGAGGTGGCCTATATTGTATAGAAGCTGGATTGAGAGGCTGCTCACCCCACTGGGCAGAATTATCATTTCAAAATGGAATTCTAAGGGCACGTGGTTAGCGCCTGAAAGGCCGAGACATGGGCATTAATTGGTAAGTCGGCTGTGACAGCAGCCATCCCTGCACAAAACATTTCCCCCTTGAAAAATCTCACGCAAGTTCAAAATAGCTTTACACAATACTTGTGCTTCTCCCAGAGATGATTTTTTTCTTTTTCTTTCTTTTTTTTTTTAATCCTTGACCTACTTTTCCTCTATGTGCAATATACCTAATGAGTAATAACGACTTCAGAGAGGGTAGCAGCAGGGGAAACAAAGCTGAACGAATGCCTTGAGAAAATGACTCTGAAGCCCTCAGACTCAACGGACTTTCTTCTCAGGGCCAAAACAAGGGCGTTCGTCTGAATGCAGGTTTGCTGAAGATTCCTACGGCTGGATGGCGCCCCGGCTAAATAGTCAGGATATCACAGAGGTGGCTACCAGCAGAGCCAGACAGACAGGCTGACACACACGTGCACACACTTGCACACACA
This sequence comes from Rhinopithecus bieti, assembly GCF_001698545.2. NCBI lineage: Eukaryota > Metazoa > Chordata > Mammalia > Primates > Cercopithecidae > Rhinopithecus > Rhinopithecus bieti. The sequence goes on from NW_016813202.1 coordinate 4,237,389, forward strand.
CTCGCACACACACATGTGTTCACAAACCCACCCGATCCCCACCCAAGCTAGATGGTGCTGCAAAGAGAATGCTTTGGGGTCTGGAACGTTCGCTGCCATCTAAAAATGCTCTTCTAAAACAGACTCTGTCAATGACGGGATCCACACAGAAAGGGAACAGGCTTCTCCGCCTCTGGAGTCATAAACCCAAACCCCAGAAGGCTCGGGGGAGGAGGAGAGAAGTGGCCGCAGACTTCACTCACACACCGCTCTCCAGTCTGTGCACAGGGAAAACAGCTGCTGCCTCAGCCCCTGAGCGTATGTCAATCCCTTTGAATGGGAAATCAGAAAAGGTGTCCTAAGCCGGAGATGGGATTCTTGGGAATTGCATGAATAAGCGTCTCTTCTCTCGAAACCATCGGCCACCTTTCTTCAGCAAGATTTTCCCCAAGCAGGCCCCATGATGGGAGAAACACGCAGAGCTGCACTTGCTGAGTCTCTGTCAGGAGCAGGCACTGGGCTGGGTGATGTTGAACCTCACAGACGAGTTCAAATCCCACCTCCAGCAGCTATGGGCTATGAAGTCCTGGGCAAGTCACCTTCTTGAACCTTAATTTCCATGCCTGTTAAAAGATGATAATAACATCTGACTTCAGTGTGGTGAGGGTTAGTGATAACTGATATGAAACCACTTCACACATTGAGAGAGAATGCTCTCGATAAATGGTAGCTATGGTGATAAGCAAGACACGGTCCCTGCATTCAGGGAGATGCAGTTTGGTGGCCTTGAGGTCAGCTACAAGCCTGCTGGGATTGAGCTGGACCCTGAGTCTTCCTCAGCCCATGACTAGGGCCGGGAAGCAAAGCTGTGTGTAGCAGGTGTGGCAGAATGATTGCATTTCAGCTCCAATTTCTCATACCCAATTTTTCAGCAAGCAGTTTGCTTGACTTTACCCTGCCCTCCTGGCTTTTATTTTTCTGGAACCCTAAGCTTCTCAAAGGAGAGAGAGAGCGAGAGACAGACAGCACCTAGTTCTTGAAAAGAATAGGTTAGAGGCTCTCATAAGGATAGATCCTCAGAGGAGAAACACTGTGTGTCCTCCGGGGGTGTGACCCCAGCCCTTATGACTGCCAGCATCATCTGAGGTCCCTGGTCCCCTGTGGCCTGGAAGCAGCAGTTTCCCCGCCTGTAAAGGACCCCATGCATGGAGATAATGAGCCCCTCAGAGGCAACTCCAGGACCTGAAGGGCTGTGGCCTCACCCCTATTTTCTGCCACTTTAAAAGCTGCCTGGTTCTTGTGCCACCCTGGAGGATGGAGGTTGAGGGGTTTGAATAAGGATGGAAAGTAAATATTAGGCCTCTAAGTCAGATTCAACTTGCTTATGCCCACACCTGTGCTCACCTCTGGGAGGCACCAGGTTCTCCTCCTGACTGAGGGAGCTGAGTCTTCCGAGGGCTTCTGCCTCCTCCGGAGGGGGGAGGCATATGCAGACCTCGGCTCCCCAAGTGGGCCAAGGAAAATGACCTCTTTCCATGCTTCAACTTCTTGGATGCTCAGGGAAGTCAGGGCCTGTCTCCTGGCTCAGCAAACCCAGCAGGTCTCATTCAAATACAGCGAGACTGCCCCTGCCGGCCGCCTGCCCACAGTGCTCATGTGGTAGGTACAAGGCTGCACTGACTCCAGCTTTGTCCTCTCCCCACCACGGTGCCCATCCATGACCCTCCTGGGCCAGCTTCAGGTCTCTGGGGTCAGGGGTACCCAGAGCACACCCCTGCTGACCCCTGCCTCGGTGTTGGTGCCACTGCAGAGCCAGCAGGCAGGAGGAGCCAACCGGTAGGGGAACAGCAGGGCACAGGAGGGAAGAGGAGGAGCTGGAACATCTGCCCTGGGACCAGAGGTCTCCACGCAGAGAAGTGCAGCTGAACTAGTTTGCTAGGGCTGCCATGACAGGGTGCCAGGCAGGGCAGCTTAAACAACATTTATTTCTCCCACAATTCTGGAGGCTGGAAGTTCAACATCAAGGTGTCAGGAGGATTGGTTTCTTCTGAGGCCCCTCTCCTTGGCTCGTAGATGGCCATCTTCACGTTCTCATAGGGAGACCAGTCATATTGGATTAGGACCCACCCTTGTGACCTCATTTTACCTTAACTACCTCTTTCAGGACCCAATCTCTACGTACAGCCACAATCGGTGGGTACTGGGGGTTAGGACTTCACCAGGTGAATTTGTTGGGTGACAACATTCAGCCCATAACAGGATCACTGACTGAAGCCCTAAGGGGCTGCATGATTTTATTTTCCTCATGGAGAAAGGATCCAGGCCTTCTAGAAAGTTTGACCTTGTTTCTTCTTGGCTTGTTCTGTTGTGTAATTAGGGAAAATATTAGGAAAAAAAGGAAGGGGTCATTATATATATATATATTATATATATATATACACACACACACACACGCATGTGTTACCATTTTCGTTCAATAAAAATATATATTTTTTATTATTTTTTATTTTGTTTATTTATTTATTTTTGAGAGAGGGTCTGGCTCTGCCACGCAGGCTGGAGGGCAGTGGCGTGATCATGACTCACTGCATCCTCAGCCTCCTGAGCAGCTGGAACCACAGGCATGTACCACCACACCCAGCTCTTTTTTTTTTTTTTTTTTTGCCGGCAGGGGGTGGAGAGACAAGCTCTTACTATGTTGCCTAGGCTGGTCTTGAACTCCTGGGCTCAAGTCCTACTCCTGCCACGGCCTCCCAAAGTGCTGGGATTATAGGCATGAACCACTGTGCCTGGTCTCTTGTGTGTTTTTAGTTGACTTCGAAGAGACCAAATAGCCCCAACCGGACTGCTTTCCAGCTACAAGTGAGGATAGGTTCCTGCTAACCAACTCTCCTGAGGTATCTTTTTTTTTTTTTAGCCCACAGATCAGTGTCTTAACCCCACCCCCTCTGAGATCACCATTCCTTTCATAGGTTTCGCCTTAGACCACCTCTGCTCCCCTTCTCTCCTCTGTCCCTTCAGGACGGGAGACCCCATCCCACCCTGGGAGTTGGCCCATGGAAGGATAGCTGATCGCACCCCCAAGTGGGGTTAGACCATCACTTTGCTACCTCTTATCTCAGCATCAGATCAGTGCTTTCATCAGAATAGGGCCCTACTGTGTGCTCCATTTCCAAAACGCTCTCAGATACGTTTGATCTTTGTGTCTGCGGGAGGAGGAAGGAAATGAACTTTTACTGAGCTCGCTCCACATTTTAGGTGTATTGTTAGTGGTTTTTTGCATCTGTGGTTTCTTTAATTATCATGTCAACCTACGGCATGATTGTGTATCAAAAAAAAAAAGTTATTATTCTGTGTAACCCTCAACTCAACCCCACCCCACTGATGTGCTGCAGAGCGTGGGGTGCAGTACCAGAGACGTCTGAATATTAATCTACAGAACACATTGATCTACAAGTCACGTTGATCTATAGAACAAAGGGCATGGAGAGCTCAGGAAGAAGAAAATATTTGAGAGTGTGGCAGGGGCTGGTGGGGAGTGGAGAGAGAGCTGGTATCCTGTGGAATACAACTTTGAGGAGAGTTTTAGAAAGCCCTGCTGGGCATGGCTGGTGCATTCCCCTCCTTGCTTTGTTATAAAAGAGGATTTCTGACTTGCCTATTTGTGTTTCCTTGGGGGGTATCAGAGTTCAGGCCCTGGGCTTGTTACATTCAGGTACAGTTACTATGAGCACCATTTTATAAATGAGGAAGCTGAGGCTCAAAGAGATGAAGTCATTGTTGCTCAGTGAAAGACCCACAGATTAACTTCTCATTTGTCTAACTGCAGTCACCTGACTGACTGGTTCTTCCTGCCCATGGCGCAGACAATATCAGTTCACTGAGGTCGTGGCATTGCAATAGGGAAAGAGTTTAACTGGCGTGAGGCTGACCCACGTGGGAGAACAGGAGTTATCGCTCAAATCAGTCTCTCCAAAGGCTTGGCTTTTGGGTATCTTGGATAATTTTGTGGACAGGGGCCTAAGGAATGGCTGCTGCTGATTGGTTGGGGATGAAATCATAAGGGTGTGGAAAATGGTCCTCGTGCACTTAGTCTGCCTCTGCGTGGGGGCCACAAGACCTGTTGAGCCATGAGTCATGAGTCCTGGTGGGGTCAGTCTGAAAGAGATCTCAAAAAACCAATCTTAAGTTCTACAATAGCGATGTTACTTATAAAAGCAATTGGAAAAGTCACAAATCTTGTGACCTCTGGCCACATGATCCCTGAGCAGTAAGGGATTATAGAAACTATGCCTGTCTTGTCGGAATTCAGGCCCCTCTCATAATCCTAACCTTGTGGACTTTCATTAGTTTTACAAAGGTGGTTTAGGTTGGGGAAGGGCTATTATCATCTTTGCTTTAAATGTAAACTATAAACTAAATTCCTCCGAAAGTTAGCTTGTCCTATGCCCAGGAATGACCAAGGACAGCCTGGAGATCAGAAGCAAGATGAGATCAACTATGTCAGATTTCTTACTGTCATCATTTTTGCAAAGTCAATTTCCTAACCACAAAGGCTGTTTTGCAATGTAGTCCATAGTCGACACTTCATTAATATTTATTTGAGCCCATTTACTTTTTCACATTTTGGCCAATTAGGAAACAGAGGCACTACTGAGTATGTGGCATTCCCCAGGCCAACCAGCCTTCTGAAGTCCTCGGAGGTGAGAGGACCACCTCCTCCTCTTGGCACTAACTGTGCTGTGCTTTGCACAGAGTTTCATCAGTTCCTGGCATCTCCATCTAACCCCCTCTTCTTAACTTGGACCGGACCATCTTAAGTCTCAGGAAGGATGTCATCCATTGATTTTACCCTGTAGAATGCACACACAGTTACTCTGTGATTTTTCACATTCTCAAGTATTTCCCACTTGCTTTTTATCAACAATGATGTAATAAGGCACACTTCTGTAAGTTCTGTTTCCAGGGAGAAGAATGGAAGCTTTGATTTCCTCTCTCAGCTTGACCAGAAAAAAAAAACAGGTCCTAAAAGCCAGCATTCTTTAACTCCAATGCTAATAATTCCAACTCCTTATTGTGTTTTTAAACCAAAGGGTCAGGTGAAAAGTAAAGCAAAATTGCCCCAGAAATCCAAAGAGGGTGGATCTCACATTCAGAGGCCTGCAGGGAACAAAGCCCTGCAAGGATAGACGATGAGGCCTCCCACACTGAAGGATGCCAGCTGGAGTCAATGCGGCTGAGTGCTGCACTTACCTCCCAGGAACAGTGCTCTCCTGACCTTGAGCTCCTCCTTTCTCCCACAGGGGATGCCTGAGGGAAGAGGGAGAAAGAAAACTGCCCAAGCAGAGCTCAGATTCTGTCACCTTTTAGCAGAGCTGACTTAGGAAATAGCGAGTTGTGAACTATAATTTCAGGGATGCTTGGAAGACGCCCTCCCACAAGCTAAATTATTTCTAGAATTTCCACCATCAATGATTATTCCTTGGGTTGATGGATTATCTCCCATCAAAATGCAAATGTACCTTGAAAGGTATCACTTGTGCACGGGGAGAATTAATGAGTAGATGGCAGATTTTGGAACTAGACCTCTGTTCTTATCTTGGCTCTTCCATCTCCTACCTGTGTGACCTTGTGCCAGTACCTGACCTCTCTGAGCATGGGTGTGCTCAGGTGACCCTGCCTCATAGAGGTAATGGACTTAAAACCACTTAGACATAATGCATGCTGGATAAATACTGGCTGCATCCCATCCAATTTAATATGTTGTGTTACCATTTCCATTCAATTCCATGTAGTTTTAAATTTCCTTTGAGAACATTGCAATTCAGAGCCTAAACTCTGAGAGTTAGACTGTCAGGATTTAAATGCCACCACCTCTGCCACTTGCTAGCTGCAAGACCTTGGGCAAGTGAATTAATGATTCTGGGCCTCAGTTTTCTTATATGTAAAATGGAATCAAAATTGTACCTCTCTCATAAGATTGTGGAGACCAGTGACTTGATACAGATAAAGCACTTGGTATACATTATCTTTAAGCCATCAGTCATTGCCTCTTTCATGTGAATTACCTCATGAGCACATTTCCATTTTGATAGTTAAGCTAAGTGTTTTAAAGAAAACTACTTTTTTTTTTTTTTTAGTGTAAATGTTAAGTGGATAAATATTCCCTTTTCTCTTTTGGATTCTTTCCCCTTAGATGTCTTTGGTACATTCATTCCCCTTCTCTTCCAATCCCCCAACCCCCAAGCCAAAACACTTCACTGTTTACCTGTTAAAATGACTTATCGTATTAAGTTATAGAACCCAGCAGACATGCCCAAGACAAGATCAAGGCAGCTGGAAGACTACCTCAGAGATAAACCAGCTACATGATATGTCCTGTACATCTTTAACTTAGTAGTGCCTAGAGAGAGCAACAAATACTGTCCTCACTGACCAGATGATGCTGAAGCGTCTAAGGCACTTGGGACCACTTCCTTGTGTTCTTATCACTGTCCCCAAAGGCGTGTCTGACTTGTGAAAAATGAAAAAAGTGGCCTGGCTACAAGGTTAGAGGGTCAGATTTGACCTAGTGTTATTTTTTTTCAAACAGTGCCCCTTGGCTCTCTGGCGTTTGTGGGATGAACTCAAAGGATTCTTTAAAATAAAGCCTAATTATTGAAAATAAAGTTCTATGACCAACTCAGTGTCTCATTTCATTTTACCAGGCCCTCCCCTAGCAGCCAATCTATAAAATAGAGAAAATTTATTATTGGCACAGTCATACCCCCTCTTTTTCATCCCCCTGATGTGGGCAGGACAAGCCTTGGGGTGTCTGCCTCTCCCATAGTCCTCTTCCCATGAGTTCCTCCCACTGTGGGCTGCCATGTTGGAACCATGATCATGTGACCACATGGCCACAGCTGATTGGACAGTGGATAGACAGCATGGCCAGTGCCTATTCTGCAGACTCATTCCTTGAGCAGTATAAATATGAAACAGAGAGAGGCAATTGAGTGCTCGGTCATGGGAAAATAAACTCAACCTCCATCAGAGAGAAGTAATACTCAGAAGCCATGAGCTGGAGAATCTGTGAATAGGCAGAGGCTGTAACTAGCAGAGGCCAGGAGGTAGAGGAAAGAGAAAGAGTAGGTTGCAAGCAGTCATAGTGATAGGGACAGGAGGCAGGGAAATTCTGGGCAGAAGAGGGTGAGTCACCAGTAAGGGTCCCACCCTCAAGCCTGGAACCACAGCCCAAAGTGAGAACATGCATTCCTGTTTTCCTGCTCAAATGTTGCACTTTCCAAAACCACCCATGGCCTGCCCTGTCTCCTATCTTCTGCCCATAAAAACCCTAGGCTGCACGGGTAGAGAGGAGAAGAGGAGAAGTGCAGGACGTCGGAGATTATAGTTGGATGTCAGGGAGAAGCAGTTTGACTTCAGAGGGGTGGCTTGATGGTGTTGCTTCAGACAGGAGTCTGGCTGGGGATGGCTGGACTCCAGGGGAAGATCACCTTCCCAATCCATCCCCCTTCCAGCTCCCCTTCCTGCTGAGAGCCACTTTCATCGGCAATAAAATCTTTTGCATTCACCACCCTTTAATTCATTTGTACAATCTGATTTTTCCTGGACAGTGAACAAAAGCTTGGGTACCATAGGTGCAGATGCAAAAGACTGTCACACTGACCCTCTGCCCTCACTGGCAGAAAGCAGCCACCTCACGTGAAAGGGCAGAGGGCTCACTGAGCTGTTAACACTTAAATTGTCCATAGACAGCAAAGCTAAAAGAACGCTGACTGTAACACTCCTTCTGGGTCTTTGGGGGTCATGGATATTCCCTGCTAGATGCTGCTGCAAGGCCTACATGGAGTTTTGCTTCTGCTGGCGCCCAAAAGCACTCACCCTGGCTCCCACACCCACTCACCTGCATGCTCCCTCCCATGACAGGTTGAGTACAATGGGTTCAAGAGAGTGGAGTTTGCCCCCACTGGCACCAAAGCAGCTGGCTAGCTCCAGTGCCTGCACTCTGGTTCCCACCCACAAAAGGGTCAGGGAAAATTTCCTGCTTCAATAGGGGCAATGGAAGAAAGACCCTTAAGGGCTGAGTAAAGGTAAGGGCTAAGGGCATCAGAGGGCTCCTGCTGCTGAGGTGATGATCATCCTAAGACCACCCTTCCTGGATCACTTTTCTATTCCCATGAGGCCTGACTGTAAAAATATTTCTGGGGTCCCTTTGAAGCTTGTGCATGTCATCTATATTCCATCCTTTACTCCAGAGCTGCCCTTATAATAAACACAGCATACTCAAGCAACCACAGTACAGTTCAGTTTCTTAAAACCTAAGACTAACACACCTATTGTATGAACCTCTGGGTACTTCTGCTCCCCTACCCTTACCTAAGTACCATGTGCAACCCAGCTGCCAGTTAGCCCCCGTTGGGCCACTTGAGGTTCTACAAAGGACCCATCTTTCAAGACCCTGGGAAATAAATTGGAAATTGTCACCTTTCAGATGCTGAAACTGGCAGGTGTCAGAGAGGTGGGTGATGTGTGGTGTTTGGGGCCAGAAGACATAGCCAGTGACCTTCTACCACACTGCATTGAAAAGCTCTCTATTCTGCTTCCTGAAAGCCCAGCCCTGCACAGCTCCCAACCTGGTAGATTAGGGCTGGAAAGGTAACCTAACAAGAGTTTGTCCTAAGGTGGTAGAGAGAGAAAAGAAAAATCTCCACTAGCTGGCTGTTCTCCCATCTCTCTCTCTCTTCTTGGCCCTCCCTATTCCCTGAGACACAATGATATTGAAATTAGGCCAGTTAATAACCCTACAATGGCCTCTAAATGAGTGAAAGAAAGGGTCACATGTCTCTTACTTTAAATTAAAAGCTAGGAATTATTAAGTTTAATGAGGAAGGCATATTGAAAGACAAGACAGGCTGAAAGCTATGACTCTTGCACCAGTCAGTTGTGAATGCAAAAGAAAAGTTCTTGAAGAAAATGAAAAGTGCTACTCCAAGGAACACGTGAAGATTAAAAAAAAAAGTGAAACCTTATTATTAGCCTTATTGCTGATATGGAGAAAGCACGAATGGTCTGGATAAAGGATCAAACCAGTCACAACACTCCCTTAGGCTGAAACCTAATCCAGGGCAAGGCCCTAACTCTCTTCAGTTCTATGAAGGCTGAGAGAGATGAGGAAGCTGCAGGAGAAAAGTTGAAAGCTAGCAGAGATCGGTTCATGAGGTTTAAGGAAAGAAGCTTTCTTTCTAACAGAAAAGTACAGAAGAACCAGCAAGTACTCATGTAGAAGCTGTAGCAAGTTATCCAGAAGATCAAACTGAGATATTGATGAAGGTGGTTACACTCAACAACAGATTTTCAATGTAGACGAAATGGCCTTCTGTTGGAGTAAGACACTCTCTACGTCTTTCAGAGCTAGAGAGAAGTCAATGCCTGGCTTCAAAGCTTCAAAGGATGGGATGACTCCCTTGTTAGAAGCTAATGCAGCTCGTGACTTCAAGTCAATGCACATTTACCATTCCCAAAATGCTAGGGGCCTTAAGAATGATGTTAACTCTTAGCCTTTACTTTCTGCTATAAAAAATTAAAAGAAAAAGAAAAGAAAGAAAAGAATTATGTGAACTCTACTCAATGTTTTATAAGTGAAACAACAAAGCCTGGCTGACAGCACATCTGTTTACAGCATGGTTTACTGAATTTTTGAGTCCACTCTTAAGACTTACTGCTCAGAAAAAGAGATTCTTTTCACAACATTACAGCTTATTGACAATAGACCTAGTTACCCAAGAGCTCCAATGGAGACGTCAAAGGAGATTAATGTTGTTTTCATGCCTGTTAACACAGCATCTATTTTGCAACTCATAAGATCAAGGAGTCATTTCAACTTCGAAATCTTATTTAAGAAATTCATTTCATAAGGCTGTAGTTGCCATAAATAATGATTCCTCTGATGGATCTAGGCAAAGTAAACTGAAAATTTGGAAAACATTCATCACTCTGGATACCATTAAGAACATTTGTGGTTCATGAGAGAAGGTGAAAATAACACTGGCCAGGCATGGTGGATCCTAACACTTTGTGAGACTGAGGTGAGAGGGTTGCTTGAGCCCAGGAGTTTGAGACTAGCCTGGGCAACAGAGGGAGGCCTTGTTGTCTCAAAAACAAATAAACAAACAAACAAACCCCACAACATTAATAGGAGTTTGAAACAATAGATGACTTTGAGGGGTTCAAGATTTCAGTGGAGAAAATAACTGCAGACGTGGTAGAAATAGCAAGAGAATACCAGAGAACTAGAATTAGAAGTGGAGTCTGAAGATGTGACTGAATTGCTGCAACCTCTTGATAAAACTTGAATGAATGAGGAGTAGCTTCTTATTGAACAAAGAAAGTGGTTTCTTGAGATAGAATCTACTCCTGGTGAAGATGCCGGGAACACTGTTGAAATTCAACAAAGTATTCAGAATGTTCCTAAACTTAATTACTAAGGCAGCAGAGTTTGAGAGTATTGAGTCCAATTTTGAAAAAAAAAAAAAGTTATTCTGTGGATAAAATGCTCTCAAACAGCATCACATGCTACAGAGAAATTTTTCGCAACAGGAAGAGCCAATGGATACAGTAAAGTTCATTGTTGTCTTATGTTAAGAAATTGCCACAGTGACCCACAAATTCATCAACCACCACCCTGATCAATCAGCAGCCATCAACATTGAGGGAAGACTCTCCACAAGCAAAAAGATCATGACTGGCTGAAGGCTCACTTGATCATTAGCAATTTTTAGCAATAAAGTATCTTTCAAAGTTAAGGTATTTAGACTGGTTTTCTAGACATAATGCTATCGCATACTTAATAAACCACAGTAGAGTGTAAACATAACTTTCATACATTTAACATTAACTGGGAAACAGAAACTTGTCTGACTCAGTTGATTGCAGTGGTCTGGACCTGAACCCTCAGGATCTTCCAGGTATGCCTGTACTTTCTCCAGCCTCCTTGTGGGAAATGGGAGAAATCACAGCTAATGCACACTGAGCTGATGCTATTGCACCAAGCTATTACCATGTCCCAGGCACTGTCCTGAGTGTTTATCACATCCTGATCCTCACAGGAACACTATGAGGTTGGCCCATATTGGCCCCATTTAGAGATGGGACAACTGAGGCACAGAAAGATAACTTTTCGAAGATGGCACAGCTAGGAAGCCACAGAACTGGCATGTGAACCTGCAGGGCCAACTTTAAAGGCCTGGACTCATCTTCAGGAGTAACTACAAGATAAAAGCCCTCATTGCCCAACTGTGTGGGTCCAGGGAGCTCAGGGCTTTTCAGAGGCAGACAAGGTGGGCATTTTTTTTTCAAAAATTTTCAAGTTTCCTCCCAAACATACTATCTAGTGTCTACCTGATATTCCATCATATAAATATACCATCACTTCAAACCATTTTCCTGATGTGAAACATTTATGCTGTTCCCAAGTCTTCGGTATTTTGGACAGGAATGCCTTTGTACCTATTTCATGGTCTGGTGATCCCTCTCCTTCCTTTTAAACTCTCTACAGCCTCTCTGGGCAACCTGTTGCGGTGGACCACGCCTCTTCATCCTCCTCCGTATTGCCCACCACCTGCGAACAGAACACACAGCAGCGATTCAGCAGCAGCCTCTACCTATCGGAGCAGGGTTGCCAGGCAAAGTAGAGGAGGCCCAGTTATATTTGAATTTCAGCTAAGTAAGCAATAATTTTTAGTCCCCAATTTTTAGTCCCCAATATTTCAGGGGACATACTTAAACGAAAGATTGTTTTCTAGTTTATCTACAATCCAAATTTAACTGGGCATCCTGTGTTTTTCTGGCAAAACCATCTCAGAGGGCTGGCTTCTTCCTGCAATAGCAGTTTTAATCAGCTGAGCACTTTATTTCATTTTTGCCATGGAAGAATTGATTGTCTTTTCCTCTGCTCAGGGTGGGGCAATGGGGCGCTGGTACATTTTAAGAATTAAAAATGCTTCAGTGCTTGCAACTTTCCTAAGCCGGTCTTCCCAGCCTCAGAATTGCTGCTGTTACTTCCCTGCTTGGTTTAGGCTCTGAGGCCAGATTTGCCACGTCCATCCCTTAGGCATTGAGAACTTATGTTTGCTTCCATTGGGGTTGTGTTCAGGGACCTCTCTCTCCTGGGTTAACCGGCATCTGGGGTCAGAGTGAGGTGGATGAGGAGAAACACATCAGCCCTTGGCCCCTGGATACTTCGCCAGTGGCTTCACACCTGGGAGTCACAGACCCTGCTGAGTGAAGGTCAGCCACACTGGACAGTCCTTTTGAGAACCGGCTTTTTAACCAGCAGAGACAGACTGGTCACCAAGAGAACATCAAGCCTTGACGATTGGAGGACTTAGCACAAAAGAAGGTGGGAGGGAGGACAGAGGACAGGGAAGCCTGCTTGGTCTCCTGTGGGGGTCCACAGAAGTACAGAAGTGTCCAGAGTGCTCCCAAACGGAGTCAAGCTGCATCTGCTCCAGGAAGCCTTTCTTGATAGAAACAGAGGGCCAGTATCCTCTCATTTATCCCCCACCTCTCCCAGAGGGCATGCCTGGGCCAAGGCTCACCTGGCTTCATGTGTGAGCTGTGTCTGTATTCACCCTGCATCAGCTCAGTTCAACACATCTTTCTGAACACCTGCTATGTGCTGGGTTGCAGACTGACAGCTTCTCTCTCTCTTTCTCTCTTTTTTTTTTTTTTTTTTTTTTTTTTGAGAGGGAGTTTCGTTCTTGTTGCCCTGGCTAGGGTGCAACGGCGTGACCGCAGCTCACTGCAATCCTCGCCTCCCAGGTTCAAGCAGTTCTCCTGCCTCAGCCTCCTGAGTAGCTGGGATTACAGGCATGTGCCACCATGCCTGGTTAACTTTGTATTTTTAGTAGAGACAGGGTTACACCATGTTGGTCAGGCTGGTCTCAAACTCCCGGCCTCAGGTAATCCACCTGCCTCGGTCTCCCAAAGTGCTAGGATTACAGGCATGAGCCACCGTGCCCAGCCCCTCTTTTTTTTTTTTTTTTTTTTTTTCACTTTGCGAGGGAGTCTTGCTCTGTCACCCAGCCTGGAGTGCAGTGGCACCAGCTCAGCTCACTGCAACCTCTGCCTCCTGGGTTCAAGCGATTCTCCTGCTACAGCCTCCGGAGTAGCTGGGATTACAGGCACATGCCACCATGCCCGGCTAATTTTTGTATTTTCAGTAGAAACGAGGTTTCACTATGTTGGCCAGGCTGGTCTTGAACTCCCGACCTCAGGTGATCCGCCCATCTTGGCTTCTCAAAGTGCTGGGATTACAGGTGTGAGCCACCACATCCAGCCACAGCTTCTTTGTGCCTTTTCACAATGCAAAGAGACTGCAGAGAGCTCTCTGCAGTCTCTTTGCTAAGGGCACTAATCCTATTCATGAAGGCTCCATCCTCATGACCTAATTGCCTCCCAAAGCCCCACCTCCGAACATCATCACCTTGGGGGTGAGGATTTCAACACAGGAATTTGGCAGGGGGGGCACAAACATTCAGACCATAACACCATGAGATTGAGGAAAAAAAGTTTTTTCATGCTCACATCTTCAGGAAGTAACTTGGCACAGCCTACTCAGGGACACCTTTTGCCCACAGAAATCCAGCACAGGAAATTGTTCAAAAGCTCATTACACACAAGCACCTACCACATCCCTGGGCACCTTTTCCTCATCCATCTCTTCTTCTCTCCACCTGCAAACTGTCTGCCTGGGCTAGCTTGGGCTAATTACTGAGCAATAAAGTGTCTGATTTTTATATAGTGGCTCTGTTCGGAGCTGCCAAAGACATTAAAAGTAGGGCCAGGGTAGGAGAGAAAACGTATTTTCCATTATTTTACCTAGAAGATTCATTTGATGGGGAGAAATAGGCTCACTGCCCTAACCAGAGAGTTGGATGAGAAAAAAATTCCTCATTAATTTTAAATATGTCAGCTGGAGAAGGAGATTAAAGTGAGGACGACGGATGAGTGGTGCTCCTGGGAGCAGACAAAAGCACACCCAGGAAAGGGTATGAGCCCTCAGCAGAAACAGAGCTACCCTCACTAGCTCTGCAGGGACAGCAGCTCCAGAGGGTGCCCCTTGGAACAGCGGCACCATGCACTGGACACCCCCTCCCACGGCATTGGCTGGCACTGCCCACTCGGCTGGCAAGACTATAGGGTGATGAGGACTTGGCTCTGATGAAGTCGGAGCTGGAGATAAAATACTGTGGGCTCTTGGCATCCTCCTAAGTGGCCTGGCGAGGCATAGATAATAATAAGGGAGCAGCCCATTCGGTGTTTACACTCAGCTGTCTCTAGTAGGCAAGTTGCAAATGTTCACCTTTATTAACGCATGTGTCTTCTCATTACCCTGCAAAGCAGACGGGTCTATGGTGTCTTCGAGAAAGAAATACTGGCTGGTTTCTTAAAGCAACTTCGAATTCCCCTTGTACCATGCTTAGATTGCTGTGCAACTTAGAGGGGGCCCCTTTGCTCCTGCCAAAGTGGCAAGAGGTGAGCATTGAGGGAGTGGTTGGCAGGACAGCTGGCCAACATCAAAGGAAAGCTGAGCTACTGTTCACAGCTGCTCTCTATCCAGGCCCTTTGTAGGAAGCCCTCCGATTTACCTGTGGGTTAGTGTGGGAGCCCACGCATGTGTGTTTTCTGTGTGCTCAGCCTCCCTTGTAGAACCAGTCCTCCCTACTCTCGGTTCAGATAATTCAGGCACATGACCCGGACCAGGCCAATTACAATTGTACGTATTCCTGGGTACGTAACAAGCCAGACAAGTCAGAATCAATTTAGGACCTTTCTGGAGGTATTGGAAGAGGGACTCTTTTCATGGTTTGCTAAGTTGGTGGAATGTAAAATATCTTTGCCATTGTTTGGGAAAAGCCTGCCTAGGAATAAAACCAATGTGAAAGAAAGCAGGGCTAAAATTGAGAGGTGGAATCCCAATTACATGGTTTTAGTACTTGGGTCAAGCTGTGCCTGAAACTCATAGACTTTCCATTACCTGAGCCAATGCCACCTTTTTGTCTTAATCCAGCGTGGGTTTAGTTTCTTTAGTTTACAATCAAAAGAGCTCTGTTTCATACTCTAAGTATATAAATTTGGACATGTTTTATTTCTGAGACTCAGTTTTCTCATAGGTAAAATAGGGATAATAATGCTCTATCTACAGCTATTGAACAGAGCCAGTCACAGGACCAAGAATATGATCTTTGCTTGGCCCTATTGACCATTTTGGTCCTAGTTTTCTCTTGCAAAATGGGCGAACAAGACTGCTTGACCTCCCAGAAATGGAAGCAGTTGGGATAATGGATGTGGAAAGGAACCTGTACACTTATATGGAATTTTTTTTCTAGGGGTAACCACATTAAAAAAAAACAAACTTTTTATTTTTGAGATGATTATAGATCCACATGCAGTGATAAGAAGCAACACCGTCGGTCACCGTGGCTCACGCCTGTAATCCCAGCACTTTGGGAGGCCAAGGTGGGTGGATCACGAGGTCGGGAGCTGGATACCACCCTAGCCAACATGATGAAACCCCATCTCTACTAAAAATACAAAAATTAGCCGGATGTGGTGGTGTGCACCTGTAATCCCAGCTACTCAGGAGGCTGAGGCAGGAGAATCACTTGAACCCGGGAGGGGAAGGTTGCAGTGAGCCGAGATCGCACCACTGCACTCCAGCCTGGGTGAGAGAGCGAGACTCTATCTCAAAAGAAAAGAAAAAAGAAAAAAGAAAAAAAAAAAAAAGGAAGCAATACACCCTTCACCCAGTTTCCCCAGTGGTAACGTCTTGCATTGCTATAGTAAATAGCAGAATTAGGAAATTGGCATTGATGCAGTACATTGACCTTAGAATTTCACCACTTTTACATGCATGCAGTTGTGCATGTGTGTGTGTGTATATTTAGTTCTATGCAATGTGAGTTCGTATGACCACCACCACAGTCAGAATATAGACTACAAGGACCCCTTATGCTATCCTGTTTTAGCCATGGCCTCCTCCTCCCCATTCATCTTGCCAAACCCCCGACAGCTGCGAATCTGTTCGCCAGCTCTGCAATTTTATTATTTCAAAAATATTGTATACACAGAATCATATGAGAGGTAGCTTTTTGAGATTGGCTCTTTTCACTCAGCATGACTACACTGAGATCCATCCAACTTGCCGCGGGTATCAGTAGTTTCTCCGTTGTATTGCTGAATGGTGTCTCACGGTACGGATGTAGTACAGTTTAACACATTAATAGAGGGCATTTTGGTTGTCTCCAGCTTTTCTGGCTGTAACAAATAAAGTTTCTATGAACATTGTGTATAAATTTTTGTTAAAAACACAAGATTTTGAAATGAAAATTTCTCTGGGATAAAGGCCCAAGAATCTAATTGCTAAATAAGTCCGGTTTTAGTTTTAAAAGAAACTGATAGCCAGGCACGGTGGCTCATGCCTGTAATCCCAGCACTTTGGGAGGCCGAGACAGGCAGATCGCTTGAGCCCAGGAGTTCAAGACCATCCTGGGCAACATGGCAAAATCCTGTCCCTACCCAAACAAAATACAAGAATTAGCTGGACATGGTAACACACACCTGTAGTCCCAGCTACTTGGAGGGCTGAGGCAGGAGGATTGCTTGAGCCCAGGAGGTTGACGCTGCATTGAGCCATGACGGTGCCACCGCACTCCGGTCTGGTGGACAGAGTGAGAACCTGTCTCAAAAAAACCAAACCAAGGCCGGGCGCAGTGGCTCACGCCTGTAATCCCAGCACTTTGGGAGGCTGAGGCGGGCAGATCACGAGGTCAGGAGATCGAGACCATCCTGGCTAACATGGTGAAACCCCGTCTCTACTAAAAATACAAAAAATTAGCCAGACGTGGTGGCGGGCGCCTATAGTCCCAAGCTACTCGGGAGGCTGAGGCAGGAGAATGGCGTGAACCCGGGAGGTGGAGCTTGCAGTGAGCCGAGATCGTGCCACTGCACTCCAGCCTGGACAGAGCCAGACTCTGTCTCAACAAAAAAACAAAAAACAAACCAAAACAAAACAAAAACCAAAAAACTGACAAGCTATTTTTTAGAATGGCTGTACTATTTTTTATTTCCACCAGCAGTATATAAGTGGTCTGATTTTTCTGCATCCTCAGCAGCATTTGGTGTTACCACTATATTTTATTTTAGCCATTCTGGTAGGTATGTAATGCTATCTTGTACTTTTAATTGGTATTTTTCTAATGGCTAATGATGTGGAATATCTTTTCACATGCTTGTTTCCCATCTGTACATCCTCTTCAGTGAAATGTCTGTTACATGTCTTTTGCCCATTTTCTAACTGGATTGTTGAGTTTAAAGAATTGTTACATATTCTAGATACAAGTCCTTTGTCTAACGTGATTTTCAAATAATTTTCCCAATCTGTAGTTTGTCTTTTTGTCCTCTTAACATAAGCTTTTACAAGAAAAGTTTTTAAGTTTGGTAAGTTTCAATTTATCAATTTCTTCTCTTTTTTCTGAGACAGGGTCTCAATCTGTCGTCCAGGCTGGAGTGCAGTGGCACGATCACGACTCACTGTAGCTTTGACATCCCAGGCTCAAGCAATCCTGCCACCTCACCCTCCTGAGTAGCTGGGACTACAGGCGCACGCCACCATGGCTAGCTAATTTTTTAAAAGTATATTTTTAGTAAAGACGAGGTCTCTCTATGTTGCCCAGGCTGGTCTCAAACTCCTAAGCTCAAGCGATCCTCCTGCCTCAGCCTCCCAAAGTGCAGGGATTACAGGCGTGAGCCACCACAGCTGGCATCTCCCTAAGTATTTAGGTCTTCTTTGGTTTCCTTCATCAGCACTTTGTAATTTCAGCATAAGGATACTGTGTATGTTTTGTTTGATCTGTTTGATAACTATTTCCCTTTCTTTGGGCAATTATTAATTGTGCTGCATTTTTAAATTTTGGTTTCCACTTGTTCATTGTTAGTATATAGAAGTGCAATTGATGTTTGTGTGTTGATCTTGTATCCTGTGATCTTATTGAACTCAATTATTAGTCCTATGAAATTTTGTTTTGTTTTGCAGATTCCTTGGGATTGCAACCATATTGTCTGCAAATAAAGACATTTCTATCTTCTTTTTTACTCTAAATGACTTTTATTTCTTTTTCTTCCCTTACTGCAATTACTAAAATTTCCAGTACATTGTTGAGTAAGAGTGGTGAGAGCAGGCATCCTTATCTTGTTCCCGTCTTAGAAGGACACCATTCAATCTTTCACTATTGAGTATGATGTTAGCTTTAGGTTTGTGCAGATGCTCTTTATGAGATCAAGCAAGTTCCCCTTTATTCCCAATGTACTGAGTGCCTTTAATCATTGATGGGTGTTGAAGTTGTCAAATGTTTTTCTATGTCAATGGTTATGATCATATTTTTCTTCTTTGGCCTGTTGATACGGTGAATCACATTAACTATCAAGTATTGAGCTAGCTGTACATATGTGGAATAAATGCCATGTGGTCATGGGATTTATACATTGTTAGATTCAACTGGCTAAAATTTTGTTCAGAATTTTTGTCCATATTTTAATTGGAACTTGTTTTACTGTTGAGTTTTGTGAGATTCATATATTTAATGTACAAGTTCTCTGTTAGATATATAGGTTGCAAATCTTTTCTCCCAGTCTATAGCATGTCTTTTCATCCTCCTTACAGGTCTTTTGCTGAGCACAAGTTTCAAATTTAGATAAGGTCGAATATATCAATCTGCTATGAACTGAATTGTGTCCTTCAAAAATTCCTATGTTGAATTTTCTAACTCCCAATGAGACTCAGTGTGACTCTGTTTTGGCCTGAGAGGAGGTGATAGAGGTTAAATGAGGTCATAAGGGTAGGGCCTGAATCCCACAGGGCTGGTGCTCTTACAAGAAGAAGAGAGACAGGAGAAAGAGGAGCAAAAAAGAAAGCTTTGAAAGAGCAGCCATTGACTTTGAGGAAGTCCAGGAAAGGAGTGTCCAGGAAGTGGGAGAAGAAACTTTTTCAGTGTGGAGAGAGATCCTGATACTTCAGAAGCCCCTGATAATTCAAATCTTTTTATACAGAAACAACCAGCTATGCCTTGGGATCAAAATCTAGAACAATCAAATGGAAATTGCAGTGAAGATGAACAAAAGGGAAAGCAGAAATGTAGAGAAGGAGGAGGAGAAGCAGGCAGAAAGAGAGAGTGAGAAAAAGAAGAGGAAAATGAAAAGGAGCTGGAAGATGAACAGGAAAAAAAAAAAGGAAAAGGGAAATGAGAAACAGTATCCCAAGAAAAGATGAGTCAGCAAATCCTTCATGGACAATCTCTGGGCAAAGTTTAAGTTAAACAGCTGCCCACAATACAAGAGAGCTATCACTCTTATTTGAATTTGGCATGACATATCAACAGATAAGTCAATGGTTTTGTAAAAAGAGGAAGAAATATAACAAACAAATGTCCAAGAGAAAGCAAAAGAAAACACACACGAGATGGGGTCTCTCTGTATTGCCAAGGCTGGCCTCGAACTCCTGCCCTCAAGCGATCTTCCCACCTTGGCCTCCAGAAATGATGTGAATCCAGGCATGAGCCATTGCACCTGGCTAAGACAATTTATATACACCATTCTCACCAATAAATGGAGTTCTGAAAGGATAAACAAGAAAATATTAACAATCGTTAATTCTGTGGAGAAATGAGGGGATTGAAAAGGAGGTTTTATACAGTTTATTTTACCCTACTGTAGATTTAAAGTTTTATAATGGATGTTAATTCATTTTATTTAAGAAAAAATCAATGAATAAATTTTTTTAAAAAAAAAGAAGAAGAAGAGACTCCTCTCACACGAGGACACTGTGAGAAAGCAGCTGTCTACCAGCCAGGAAGGGAGCCCTCACCAGAAGCCGAACCCTATCAGACCTTGATCTTGGACCTCCAGCCTACAGAACTGTGAGAAAATACATTGCTGTTGTTTCAGCCACCTAGTCTATGGTAGTTTGTTATGGCAGCCTAAGCAGGCTAATATATCATCTTTCCTTTTGTGGGCCATGATTTTGGTGTCAAATCTAAGGACACTTTGCCTAGTCTGCATTTTAATTCAAGTGTGTTTTCAAGTCATAAGGAAATCAACCTGTAATTATGGAATTTCAGGCTAGTAGCAAGGACATTCTGCATCAGAAAAGGGCCTCTTTGAACCGTCCGTCATCCTACACCCAGCTCAGTCTCCTGAGCTGGCTCCGGCCAGCTGGCTGGCTCCTTGTGAGTAACCTCAAGAAGTAATATCTGTGTAGAGATCACGAGGAGAGGCGTGTGATGCTCGCCTGTTGGTACAAAACCTTAAAAGAAGAGTAAGCGGGTCCAATAAATGCCAACTGTTCCTACGGGAAATTATTGTCTTCTAAGTTTAAGATTCCTTTCCACATCCATTATCCCAACTGAGCTCTAATCCTCTGAGGTGAAGCAACTTTGATACCCTTTTCACAGAGGGGTGGACTGGAGCTTCCACAGGACCACGTGGAAACAGGAACTGATTTTCAGCTAAGAACTGTCCTCAGGGATTGGCTGCTGTTTTTTAGGAGTAATAAAAAGAAACCTCTCCAGCCAGCTAGAGGCCCAAAGGGCTCTTTAGTGGACATATGTTGAGATACCTCCTGGGTCCCAAAGTGGGAGATCTCCTGGGTCTCAAAGGTGTGGGACCCTGTCCTTACACGTGTCTCTCTGCTTTTCTCTACTCCTTTGCTCCATTCACTGGGCCTCTCACACAATGCATCCTGATTTCCCTGGAGTAGAACTCCTGCAACACAGTGCCCAGTTCCTTGGAAAGGGAGTGTGACTGGCCCAGCCTGAGCCATGATTAGGTGAGGAAGGAGACTGTCTAAGTACAGTTTAAGTCACTTGAGGCTCTCGTGCATGGGAGTGGAACTGGATGAGTTGTGTCGACCTGAGCTGTTTGGAAAGAGACTGAACTGAATTGAACAAAACTGAGCAAGCCTTCAATACTGCTACTTCTATCCCTCATCTTACAGATGTAGAAACAGAAGCTCATGGAGTTAAATCAATTGCCCATCTAGGTCCAAATTAGTTCAGTAGGAAGTTCCTCATCAGAACAAATTAATAAAGTCGGGCTGTTCTCTTCACAGCCATGATGACCCCAAGCGGGTCCTAAAGTTGGTCCCTGATTGATTTCAGGGAAGAATTTCTTAGATGGAATTGAATGTGTTAAGGATAATGGCTTAAGCTGAGCCTATGGCATTTGGGTCAGTGGATTTCCAATGACACTCATGCAAAGGGCTTCTGAGTTTTGGTAGAAAGAGCATAAAATGTTAGGGAGCGTTTTTCAGGAATATTTTGGAGTCCAAATAATCAAAACTAGACTCAAACTGCTTTAAGGAAATATACTGAGAAGTCCCAGAGTGCAGGTAGCTTTAGGCATGATGGAAGGTAGAGATTCAAACAAAGATACCAAAGCTCTCTCACTCCACCTCTCAGCTCTTTCGTCTATATTTTCTTTACTACCCAGCAGGCTCACGCCACAGGGTAGCAAAGGAGGCCACTAGCAGCTCTAGGCTTACACAGTCCTCAGGGCTACTGCACCCCAGGAAACAGAAAGTGTGTCTATTCCAAAACCTTAAAACAGAAGCCCCAAGGTGTGATCTGACTGGCCCAGTGTGGGTCTGTGCCCATCCTGACCTGATCATTGCACTGGACGGGGGAAGCAGAGATAACCTAATGATCAGGCTGAGGATGCCGAACTACCTGAATGGTTTCCTCACAAGGACGGGAACCTGGATATTTCTGTTCCTAAATTGTATAAAAAGAGCCTGTGATGAAATCGCAGGAAAAAACAGAGTAGGGTAGTGGTCACTGTGTGCTTTTCTTTGCCGTGTGAGTTACCCAGAGGTACCTCTGGATGGTGTGTAATAGTGCCTTATTCACAGTCTCTGCCCAGCACCTTCCAGGCTGCGGGTTCTTCGCCACTTCCTATTGTTCTGTGTGATGGTGCCATGATGGGAAGGCAGGCCTTCCCTTTACCCTGGCCTTCAGGAGTTGGCTTGCTCAAGTGCTCATGGTTGAGAAAAGATGCAAAGGAATTAAATCCCAAGATCCTTCTTTAAAAACAGCAATCAGTGAAATCACTCCAGGTGAAGGTTTTAGAACCTAGATCAGTGGTTTGCCCGGCTTTCGGTTTGTAAGGACCCTAACATTCACTGCTCTTCCCTCCAAACTGGAGAACCAACAAAGGGCTGACAATTTTTTTAATGTCATATAAGAGCGCTAAAGAAAAAAAAACACCCTGAACCCCATCAGCTACAATTACTCTCATGACCATCTCCTTTCCTAAAGTCAGCAGGACATCATCTCTTCAAAGGGTAGCCCTTCAAACGAAACCCGTGTACATTCTGAAAAACAAAGCACACTGCTCCTTCTCGGTGCTCATTCCAAGGGCAACCTGTGAGAGCAGCACCCAGGCCAGCGTGGAAGTCCATCCCTGTCCATCTTGTCACCGTCACTCGATGACCTCAGATGTCCTAGAAGCGATGCCTCAGCCCCAGTGGGGCAGGGCCACCCCGTTTCAGCACCTGCTTCACCCAAAGCTTTCCTGAGGGAGTGTTTCCCAGACTTTCCATCACCTTCAGGCTGCCTCTGTGAATCCTGTAACAACAGCCTAATTTCCCCCGCCTGCCCTCATCCCGAAGCCAGGAGAGAGGCTAATCTGACATACATAACGATACGCGGAGGAGCAAGGGGACACAGAAGGGCTTCTGAAGAAGGTTCTGCGGGGGTCTAAGGAGCCTGGCAGAGTAGCTTTGCTGTGGGTGCTCTATTAGTGGCGCCACGTCAGGGCGCGTCCCACCTACGGCACCACGCAGGGCGCACGCCACCTACGGCAGGGCGTCCCACCTACGGCACCACGCAGGGCGTTCCATCGGTGCTGCTCCTGGAGCTCTTCATTCCCCTTCACCTCTTCCATGTGCAGGTTAGTCCTGTGTCTGTTTCTCTATCCATCCACACATGACCTGAGAGGGGGCCTGCAGTACCCTCAAAGCAGAGCTGAGGGTAGCGGGTCACACAAGGCTGAGCGCTCCCAGGGAGAAGCTAGGAAGACACCTGCAGGGTGAAAACCCCCAAACAAGGGTGCTGCACAGGTTGTCAGCAGTGACAGTGAGGAGAGGAGCGGGGCTGCGTGAGATATGGCCTGGGAGGGGGCGGCCGCTTTGTTTTGTTGACCTCATTCAGAAAGAATGTGAGCCAGGAGGGAGGCCTCCACGGCCTTGCTTCCCTGCTGCCCAGCCGAGGTGGTTCCTTTAGTATGTCAACTTGGCCAGGCCACAGCACCCAGACACTTGGTTCACTATCATTGAGATGTTGCTGTGAAGGCATATTTTAGATGAGATTAACATTAAAATCAGTAGACGTTGAGTAAGGCGGATGACTCTCCATAATGTGGGTGGGCGGGCCTTGTCTAATCAGTTGAAGGCCTTGGGAAAAAGACTGAGGTTTCCTAAGAAACAGGAAATTCTGTCTCCAGACTGCCTCCAACTCGAGCTGCAGTGCCAGCTCTTCCCTGAGTCTCCAGCTTTCTGGCCTGCCTGGCAGATGTGGGATTTACTAGGCCCCACAATCGCATAAGGCCAATTCTTTAGATCAAAACCTCTGTCTGTTTCTCTCTCTCTCTCTCTGTGTGTGTGTGTGTGTGTGTGTGTGTGTGTGTGTGTGTGTGTCCTAGTTTACACACACACACTCTCTCACACCCTGCTGGTTCTATTTTACTGGGAGTCCCTTTCCAGCCCAGGGAAATCCTAGTCTCCTCAGGTGGAGCAAGGTATTAGCATGCTGGTAAAGCGCTTCAGGTGGCTCTAGTGTGAAGTTAGGAAGATTGGGGCTAACACTGTGATTCTCAACCTGCTGGGGCTAATGCAGAATTCTATGCAGAATCACCTGGAAGTGACTTGGTAAAGATGGCTGGTCCCCACCTACCTCCAGGGTTTCTGAGTTGGTAGGTCCAGAATGGGGCCTGAAAATGTGTATTTCTGACATGTTTCCAGGTGATGCTGAGAGTGCTGGTCTGGGGACCACATTTTGAGAACCACTCAGCTAAAGGATGATGTAGATAGTGAGGGTTTACTTGTTACATCAGGAGATGACAGCCACATCCTCTGCCTGGTTGCCAGTGGTCATAGCAGTAAAGGCAGTACCAAATGGCAATCAACACCCAACAATCACTGAGTTCTGTGCCTGGCGCACAACTAGGAATCTTACAAGCTCTGTCTCATTTCATCTTGATGACCACCCTCTGAGATGGTTTTAAGATCTCCATGTCATACATAAGGAAACCAGGACAGAGAACTGGGGAAGTTGCCCAACTCACTAAGTGGGCTAATCAGGCCTGTCTGACTCCCAAATCCACAAACTCAACCATCTTACAAATAGGAGACCAAGGCTCAGATGCGCTGTGGTTATTCAGGGTCACCCAGCACCTAAAAGTGGAGTTGGGACCTGGCTCATTAGCCAGTCACCCTTCCATTCTGCATCATTTCCCACCTCACATGAACTAATAGGCCAAGGTTGGGATGAGGGCTACTGGGTGTACATTTGGGTAATTACAGATGATGATGGAGTCATGTGCCACATATCAAGGTTTTGGTCAACGGTGGACCGCACATACAACAGTGATCCCGTAGGATAATGGAGATGGAAAATTCCTATAGGCTAGTCACATCACAGCCATCATAACACGCCAATGCAATATGCGTTTGCAGGGGTGCTGGGTAAACAAACCCACTGTGTGGCCATTTGTATAAAAGTCTAGCACATACACTTACATACAGTATATAATACTTGGTGATAATAAATCACTTAGTGATTTATGTATTGGCTATATTACACTATTTATCATTATTTTAGAGGGTACTTCTTATGAAAAAAAATGTTAACCCGTAAAAGAACCTCGGGAAGTCCATTAGGAGGTTTTCCAGAAGGCACTGCTGTCATAGGAGATGACATTTCCATGCGTGCCCCTGAAGGCTTGTCAGTGGGACAAGATGTGGAGGTGATACAGGTGACCCTGACCCTGTGTGGGCCTAGGTTAATGGATGTGTTTGTGTCCCAGCTTTTAACAAAATAACTTAAAAGGAAAAAGTTTTAAAAATAGAAAAAAGTTTATAGAATAAGGATAGAAAACATTTTTGTACAGCTGTACAATGTGTTTGTGTTTTAAGCTAAATGTTACTACAAAAGAGTCAAGAAGTTAAAAAAGTTAAAATTTTATAAAGTAAAAAAGTTACAGTAAGCTAAGGTTAATTTATAGTTCAAGAAAAATATTTTTAAATGAATTTAGTGTCGCCCCTGTGTGTAGTATTTATAAAGTCTCTAGTAGCGCACAGTGATGTCTTAGGCCTTCATACTCACTCAGCACTCACTGACTCACCCAGAGCAACTTCCAGTCCTGCAAGCTTCATTTATGGTAAGTGCCCTATACAGGTGGACCATTTTTTATCTTTTTTTTTTTTTTTGAGATGGAGTCTTGCTCTGTCACCCAGGCTAAAGTTCAGTACTCACTGCAACCTCCATCGCCCAGGTTCAAGCGATTCTCCTGCCTCAGCCTCCCAAGTAGCTAGGATTACAGGCGCCCACCACCATGCCCAGCTAATATTTTTGTATTTTTAGTAGAGACGGGGTTTAGTAGAGACCACCATGTTGCCCAGGCTGGTCTTGAACTCCTGACCTCAAGTGATCCACCTGCCTCAGCCTCCCAAAGTGCTGGGATTACAGGTATGAGCCACCACACCTGGCGATTTTTTATCTTTTATACCTATTTTTGCTGTACTTTTTATATGCTTAGCTATGTTTAAATACACAAATACTTACCATAGTGTTGCAATTGCCTACAGTATTCAGTCCAGTAATATGCTGTGCAGGTTTGTAACCTAGGAGCAATAGACCATACGCATAGCCTACATGTGTTGTAGGCTGTCCCATCTAGGATTGTGCAAGTACACTCTATGATGTTCACACAATGATGAAATCACCTAGCAATGCATTTGTTAGAACATATCCCTATCATTCAACAATGCAAGACTGTATCTAGTTCCTCAGAATCAAAAAAAAAAAAAAAAAAAAAAATCAAAACTCAAGAAACATCAACGGCCTCTCCTGCCCATTCTCCTCCACTGTCTTGGTAAAGCAACAGCCTAAGTAGCAACTCGAGGAGATGCCTTGAGCATGGACCAGAGCGATGGCGGCTGCCCAGAAGCCAGAGTCACCGCCTTGTGCACCCACTGAGGCTCACATGCTGAGCGGCCAGAGCTTGGCTTCCTTTGTGGATTCAAATGCCGACTCGTGAGAATTCAGGCGCTTCTCACTCGACCCAGGCGCTGTTCTAATTCTGGAGAGCCTAGTGATCAGGACAGGCTGACTTCTGTCTCTGGAAGTTTACCTTCTGGCAGAGGACGAAGAAATAATGAAATAGTTGCAGGTGAAGATTTTGAAGGCTTTGTGAAGAAAATGACAAAGGTCAATGTCATGGTGATTGGCTTCAGAGTATAATTTAGGAGGTCAGGGAAGGACTCTGAAGAGCTCAGAGCTGAGATGAAATCTGAGCCATGGAATGGAATTAGCTCTTTAAAGAAGTGGAGAAGGAGCCCTGCAGCAGAGGGAACACCTGAGCAAAGCCTTGAGGCAGGAGCACGCTGTGTTTTGCAGCAGAGCTCTGGAAGCTGATGTGGCTGGTGCAAGTAGTTTGGGAATAGGAGGGAGAATGGTCAGTCCCAGACAGGAGGGCCTCAAGGGCACTGAGTCTGAATTGCATACTCGGGGTGACAGGAGGCAGTGAGCAGACACAGCTGGGAGTGATGAGGTTGGGGGACAGAGTAGGCATGCACTCTGGGGCCAAAGCCAAGCTTGTGCAGCAGTGGATAGGTAACACAAGGGTTGCAGAAGCGGGCCGGCGCAGGCCCCCTGCGGAAGCACACCTGTCTCTTTGCAGATATGGGGCCAAGTCCCTCTCACTTTTTTGTTCACAGACAGCATCTCCACACCCCCTGGGGAAGTGTCACTTCCTTTTTTGCAGTTTGCCACTCAGCGATTCTCTGATTTATGAACTTTCTAGCTCTGCATCTTGGCAAGGTGTAGATTTCAGAGGAAGCTTCTAATGAGGAGAGGAGGGGAATTGAGTCTGGTGACCTGTGCATCCAGGAGTTCTCTCACCCGACACAACTCATCACTGATGAAGGAGCGGGCCCTCTCTGCCCATGTTCTGTGGTCCAGACACACCCCTGCTCCAGAGACAGAGCCCAGTGATTTATGACAGAGTCCAATTAATGTCCTGCCTCCACTTTTCCAAACTGAGGAATGAGTTGGGAAAATTAGTTAATCTCTTTGAGTCTCAGCCTCCTCAACCACAGGATGGGTTGTTGAGAGAAGCAATTCAGATAGCGCATGTGAGGAGGGGCCCAGAAGGAGCCCTTGGAAGAACTGGTATCCTTACTTTTTGCTCAGCAGGGCAAGCTACAAGTTACATATCACTTGTAGGCTTGGATCTAATAGTACCTTCTATTATTTCTCCTTTCCCCAACTACCACTGACAGAAACATTGAATAAAGTAATTATCAGTAGTATAATAAAAACTGTTATCAAGCAGTGACTTCATCTGTCACTCTGTAAACTCTTCACACATTGAATATCCACATTATATGATTGAATGTCCACAACAACCCTATTAATCCCATTGTATAGATGAGGACTCTGAATCCTGAAGACAGCAACTTGTCCAAGGTCCGGTGGTTAATGGGTGCCTTCTGTCTAAGGTCATCAGTTCTGTGACTTTGAGGACAATACTTCCTGGAGCCCCATGCTCTTTCTCCAAACTTTATAATGCTGTTATATGCAGTAATTAACTTCACGCAAGCTCCAGCTGCAGGAAAGTATAAGATATTCCTAATCCTCACCTTGCAGAGCAGTTCAGGTTTCATTCCTTAAATATCCCTTTGCCTTGATCAATTCAGTCCTAATCAGGACACTTACATAAATCATAAACCCAACAGTTTCTGTTGGTGGGAGAGGCTGGAATCAGTGCTCTGTGAAGATAAGAGTTCAGGGCTCTGTGGCTGGTTTGCCTAAAACCCTCAAGCCTGGCTTTTCTCCTTGGGGCTCCTCAAGGCAATAGGTCTTCACCTTTTGGGGGATTATGTGACCTTGTGGATCTGCTCCCCATAACAGTGCACAGACAAGTGTAGTTTCAGGGCTGACCGTCACCCTACAGCCTCAGTAATGCCCAAGTTGAGTTGGCTTCTATGAGTCAGCGTTCCCCAGAGAAACAGAAAGCCATGGTGTAATTCAGCTCAAGCCCAGGGTCTGAGAACCAGGGGAACCGATGGCGAGATTCCCAGTCTGAGAACAAGAGAAGACCAAATGAAATGTCCCAGATCAAGCAATGAGGCAGGGGAAAAGGGTCAATTCCTCCTTCCTCTGCCTTTTTACTCTATTCAGACCCTCAACAGATCGGACAATGCCCACCGATGTTGAGAAGGGCAATCTGCTTTCTCAGTCCCTCAGTTCTAATGCCAGTCTCACCCAGAAACACCCTCACAGACACACCTGGAAGTAACGTTTAATCTGTGCACCCCATGGGCAGTCAAGTGGACTTGCAAAATGAGCCATCACAGGGCTTTCTAGTGAAGCACAGGAACGTGGGCCCTTCTGCCCAGGGCTTAGGGGAGAGGGCTGCCCCAGGCCCCTGGAGGTAATGATCTGCCCTTAGGTCACTTTCCTAAGCAGAGATGTTACTCAGTCTTTGTCAGGAGAACACTTTCCTTCCCATTCAGCACGGTCATGATGCGGCCTCAATAGAGGATTGCATCTCAGCAGCCTTCTGTCCTTTCTAGCTCCCCACGGGCTCTGGCTACCGAGTATGTGCCCTCCTATATGCCCAGAATGAATTCCCCATCTCTCCACCCTCCTCCTGCATTGCACTATGAGGCAATTTCAGGGCCTGGCCACAGCTTTTTCTATCACCCTGTCCCACAAACCGTCTGCCTGGTGTCCAGATACAACCCGGCAATGCGGCTCAAACAAGCCTTCTCGCCCGCACCTTTCTTCTCCTCCCCGACCCTGAGGATATTCTCTTTGGTACTCCATGGGACTGTGTGTCAAAATCTCCATTGAGGAGCCCAGGACGACGGCGAACTCCACAGGGTACGGGGATGTAGGCCAATGCAGGGCAGAACCTAAGAGTTTCTCTGACGTCTTCTAGTTTCTATTTAGAAGTCATGCAATGTTTTGCATCTCATTCCATGAGATATACAGGTTTACTTAAACTTTTTTTTTTTTTTTTTTTTTTTTTTTTTTTTTTGAGATAGAGTCTAGCTCTGTCATCCAGGCTGGAGTGCAGTGGCACCATCTTGGCTCACTGCATCCTCTGCCTCCCAGGTTCAAGTGATTCTCCAGCCTCAGCCTCACGAGTAGCTGGGATTACAGGTGCACCCCATCATGTCTGGCTAATTTTTGTAATTTGAGTAGAGACAGCGTTTTTGGCCAAGCTGGTCTCAAACTCCTGACCTCAGGTGATCCGCCTGTCTTGGCCTCCCAAAGTGGTGGGATTACAGGAGTGTGCCACTGTGCCTGGCCTCACTTAAACATTCTAAAAGTTTTCTATCGATCGCTCTCAGGAGAATTGACGCTCTTATGCCATGTCTTGCCTGTGGCTTTGTCTCTTCCCACTCAGCACACTGACTCCTTCAGAGAACCAGAACCCAGTTAGCAGGACCTGCTGATTAGGGGTTATTCATTTGTTCATTTCTTCTGCACATATTGGGGGAAGCCTGCCGTGTGGAGGATGGCACAGCTGTGAAACTCACGAGTTCAGAGTCAGGGCTAACTTGCATTCAAGGCTCTGCTCACTTACTAGCTATGTGATTTTGGGCAAGTGACTTACCCTCTCTGAGTTTTAGTTGTATTGTCTTTTAATTTTTTTTTTTTTTAAGAGACAAGGTCTTACTCCTGTCACCTAGGCTGGAGTGCATTGGTGCTATCATAGCTCACTGTAGCCTCGGACTCCTGGGCTCAAGTGATCCTCCCACCTCAGCCTCCAGAATTGCTGGGACTACAGGTGCACCACCACCACACCGACTTATAGTTGCATTACCTATAGCTTGAGGGCTGTAGGGGCATCTGCCACATGAGACCTGTGAGAATTAAATGAAATAATGTCTGTAAGCCTTCAGTACCTTTCAGCACAATGTTCGCTATGGGCTGAATTGTGTTCGCCATTATGGCATCATCTATAGAATTGTCCATTTGGAATTATTAAGTGTTAATCAAAAATATTAAGTAGGGAATTATAAACAATGATAAAGATATTAAAATTATTTCATGTAAAGCGCGTAAATGCACACTGATTTGCCTGTCTTTTGATGGAGGGTCAAGGCCCTGGCTTGTACCTTGTCTTTCTGCAGGAACGTTAAGTCTTCTTCCTTATACAAATTGCAAGTGTGATAAACAGGCTATGCTCTGCAGTTTTGATTCTAAAAATGGAGCAAAGGTTTATAGGCATATACGATGCAAGAGTTGTATGAATATTCAATTTTTCCCCCAAACATATAAACTTGTCCTGCCCACACCTATGTCAATGCCACTGGTTTCCAGAGACTCATCTTTCTTGGGTCTTTTCAACAAAAAAAGCTGTCATTTTCACATTCATGTTTCATTAATTTGTAAGTGCTGAGTTAAATTGTGTAAGTGTGATAGCGCATACATCTGGCAGAGTGGGTTTGGGAGGAATCCCTGTGATTCTGGGTGAAGGGCACCTCAACTGGTGAGGTAAGAAGGGAATGGTCTAGAGAATTCCCTAACACATTAAGCTCCAGGGCACGAGCACAAATGGAGGCCCACATGCCATGCTGCTGAACATTTGAAAGTTACAAATCAAGCTCACTTGGCCAGACACGGTCGCTCATGCCTGTGGTCGCAGCGCTTTGGGAGGCTGAGGTGGGTGGATCACTTGGGGTCAGGAGTTCAAGATCAGCCTAGCCAACATGGTGAAACCCTGTCTCTACTAAAAATACAAAAATTAACCAGGTGTGGTGGCGCGCACCTGTAATCCCAGTTATTCAGGAGGCTGAGGCAGGAGAAATCACTTGAACCCAAGAGGCAGAGGTTGCAGTGAGCCAAGATTGTGCCACTGCACTTCAGCCTGGGTGACAGAGCGAGGCTCTGTCTCAAAAAAAAAAAAATAAATAAATAAATAAAATAAATCAAGTTAACTCTAACAAAATATAGTCTGCCTTCCTCTCCTGATAAACCCAGAAGGCCAGGTTTTAACATTGAATTCTTGGACTCTATAGGGCTCCATGCTAGAATAGGGTTGTCAGAGATGGCCAGCTCTGAGGCCCCAGCCCAGTTGTACTTCATTCGTCTTGTCACCCCCAGTTCTCGCACACCAAGGGGCCTGGCAAGTACTGTGGAAGCTCCATCTACACCCGCTACAAACAGTTGCCCCTTGGCCATCCTCAAGAAGAAAACCCAGAAAACCCGTCCTGCGATGGAAGGGGCTTGGGGCCCTGTGGGCAGGGAATGCTGGGGTCCCAGGTGCGCCGAGAGTGGTCTAGGCCCAGGATTGGCAAGTATTTCTACAAATGACCACATGATAAATCTTTCAGGCTTTGCAGGCCATACGGTCTCTGTCGTAACTACTCAAGTCTGCCGTTTTGTGGTGAAAACAGCATAGATGTTATGCAAACAAATGAACATGGCAATGTTCCAGGAAAACTTTACTTATGGACACCAAAATTTAAATTCCATGTAATTTTCGCATATCATTTTCCTTTGATGTTTTACAACCATTTAAAATATAAAACCATTCTTAGCTTATGAGTTGAATGGAAACTAGTGGCCCAGGAGTCGTTTGCAAACCCTGGTCTAGAAGGTGAAGCAAAAACACTAGGTGGACACATCCCAGTGGGCCCTGGACCTCTTACCTGTGGGGTGTGGAGTGGGGCCCTCAGGGGCACAGGCTGGACCTCTTACCTGTGGGGTGTGGAGTGGGGCCCTCAGGGGCACAGGCTGGACCTCTTACCTGTGGGGTGTGGAGTGGGGCCCTCAGGGGCACAGGCTGGACCTCTTACCTGTGGGGTGTGGAGTGGGGCCCTCAGGGGCACAGGGTTGAGGGAGGATCCTCTCTTGCCCAGGCATCAGGATGTTACTAAAACTGCCTGCCAGGCCCGAGCAGTCATGGTGTTCTGCAAAGGGTAATAAGGGGAGTTGATGAAGAGGAGCCTTTCCTGTCAACAGGAGCTGTTTTGGTCATGATTCTTGGCCAGGCCCCTTCTGCGGCATGCTGGGCCAGCAGCTCGCCTCTCCTCTCTGACCTGTTATTTCCAATACTCCAGGCCTCCTCAGAGATGCAAAACATGCAAAGGGTCTCATTTGCTGTGATACCTAGAGCGAGGGCTCACAAAGTACTCGATTTCCAGAAAACTCAGTCTGGGACCAACAGCAGAATGAATGGGCTTCTCACTGCAACCCCTCAGCCCCTCCCAGGGAACATCTCCAAACAGCTACCAGCCAGACCCGTCTTGAGGGTACTGGGCGCTGTGAGCGTCTCCCCTTCTGCTGGGGCCTTGCATCTGCCAGGCCAGCCAAGGGACAGAGCATTCCTTTTCATTTCAGTTCAGCAGCTGGATTTAGGCCGTTGTCTCAGACATTGGTTGATGTGGTTGCGGGACGATCTATTTTCCGTTTGCTCGCTTGCAAGTGATTTCTAAAGCTCTTGTGGAAATCATTGTTAGTCATCCCTATATTTAGCCTTAAGCTGAATCAATTTGATGGCTTCAAGGCAGAGAGAGAGGGGAGAAAAAAAGAGGGGGCTATTTTGATAAGAATGCACTTTTCCTCAATTTTCACTTTTAAAAATTGCAATGTATACTCCGGAGGTGGGTGTGATTTTTGATAACAGATGTAGTCAAAGAAAATTATTTTAAAACACATTTTATGTCTAACTGACCATGCAGTGATGAGCTGCTTCCCCCACGATTTGACTCAAATTACCATGGGAACAGTCTGAATCTTCAGAGAGGCGCTGTACAGAGAGACGCATCTGGCAGACGGTAGCTTCTGCCTCGGCCCTGCGTTCCCTTGAAGAATGAGCTCATTCATTTGTTCCTCCAGGTGTTCCAGTGGCCCTCAAGACCCACCTCCTGTTTCTAAGCCTGAGGGTCCTATCAGGGTCTTTGGGTAGGTTACAGGGGAGCAAGGCCATGGGGTACAGAGTCCTTGGTTAGCAAGGCCAGCCCTGGCTGAGCTCAGTGGGGAAGGGCATCATCCGATTCTGAACCTTCCCTTCCTTCTGCATCCAAGAGTTCAAGAGAGGCCTGCCTGGCAAATTTGTTCAAAATTGGCAAGTCCACAGGAATGGGAGCCCTGCCTCTTGCCCCAGCCCCTAGCTGTTCTCTCTTCTCCCTCAACTCTTAACGCCAGATCCGTGCCCCTCCAGGAAGCATCCCAGAAGGTTAGAGGGGTTGGAGGGCCAGCCTGCACCTCCAACCCCCATAACTAGGACTTCCCTGTCCAGGATTCATATGCCACGTGGAGTCCTTTTGTCATTCAGGCTCTATGCTAAGCATTAGAGCACTTGTCCAAAGCCCAGCTATGTCCACTCAGAGGATAAAGTTTAAATTCACATTCTCAGACCTCACCCTCAGGTCACCCGCAGAATGTGTAGGGGTGGGGGACTGGGCTTCAGTCATTTTTAAGGGCTCCCTGGGAGATTTGAACATGTGGCCAAAGAAGGCAGCTACCATGTTAGAGATGCAAAGACAAATGACTCTACTTAGAGTCCCTGGCCCCCAAGCACCTACCCTGCTCCAAACCTAGGGGTCCCACCCTGCTACCAGCTCAGTGAGCAGCATCTACACCCCATAAACCTGGTACCCCTGTGGGCTTCCAAGTGTGCACATCCACATGCCTCTCTAGATGGTCAGGCCTACGAAGGCAGAGGCTGAGTTTATGTTGCTTGCCTGGCACTGCTCCTGCCCTGTAGTAAGGCTCTTCTATAGGCACAAATCAGTGAATAAAAAGACACAGCCCGCATCCGTGTGGAGCGTATCCAGGAACCTTGAAGCATTTTATCTTGGCCAGAGTCAGGTGTAGGTTTCTAGATCCTCCAATCCAGTAGGTCAGTTGGTTGGAACAGTGTCTTCTCCCCACCACTCTTCCTGCAGGATTGATATTTGCAGGAGCTGGCTGAGCAGGGCTCTGCTCACCCTGGAGGGGCCCAGCCCTTGGCTGGAGTCTGTGATCACCACTGGCTGCTCCTTGGCTCAGTAGCCATCAGGAGGTCCTCGAGGGACCATGTCTGGGACCCTCAGAGCTGCCTGCACTTCTCTGCTAGTCTCAGAGCCATCGGGCATTTCCTCTCCCACCTATGATGTCACTATTGTATTACCTATGATGTCCTCTCTTCCAGTTAGATCCTCCTACAGCAGGGTTCTCAGCTCTGGCCACTCCCTGGGAAGCTTTGACACATTTCAGTGGCTGGGACAATACAGACCATTTCCGTAAGAGTTTCTGGGAATGAAGCTTAGCTATCCATAGCTATTAAAGCTCCCCGAGTGATTGCAACTAGCTCCAGAGCTGAGACCCACTGAGCTAGGGTGAGGCTCAGACATGAGTATATTTTAAAAATTTGTCAGATTGATTGAACGGACAGCTAAGGTTGTGAGCCTGGCCAGGAAGTGACAATTTGTATGTCCTGCTGGTTTTTAAGGGATAACAGCAACAAATATTGACTAAGCATGAACTTCCATACTGGTCATTGTTCTGAGTGCTTTCTGTGCATTAGCTCATTAAATTTTCACCACGCCCAGAGGAAGTAATAATAACAGCTAATGTTTATTTCACACTGCATATGCCCCCGGCACTGTGCTAAGGGCTTCACCTACCTCAGTGTATTTACAGATAAGGCAAACTGAGGCACAGAGAGGTTAAGTAACTTGCCTGAGGTCAAGAGCTGAGTGGTGGTATTGAGAGGAGACACTTACTCAGGTCATAGGCTCCAGAGCCCGAGGGCTCTTCCACTGTAGCCTGGGTGAAATATGGTGGCCAACAATTTGTGTAGAGGAAGGACTAAGAGAAGGTGCCTCAGAGCTGACGGTAGGCCTGATGGGTCTGCCTGCAATGCGCTTCCTCAAGGAGCACCATGTCCCTGGGTCAGAGCTCGGGTCAGGGGAGAAGAGTGGGCCGGGACGGGGGCTCGGGAGTGGCCCTATCATGTGGATACTTCCTGGAGCCTCAATTCTAACACAGGAGGAGGCGCAGAAGAAGCATTCTATGTGTGCGTTTCCTCCCCCACAGTTTCTGAGTCCCCCTAATTTCCGTTCTGTGTTCTCTAGCACCAATCCACATACATATGCCACGAGCTATGAGGCCTCTGTACAGCGGGAATAAAGATCTCCTTTCCGCTCTTCCCACCTGACAACTTGGAGATTGTACAGGGTTAGGACAGAGAAGGGTTGTGTGGTTAGAACCTGCTCCTGGGTCGAGGGACGGCCGGGCTGGTCCTGTGCATCCCCACTCAGGGCTGAGCATCATTCTCCCTTTCCACCATCCCTTCCCCTCCTACCAGAAACACCCCCTCGGACTTGACTTCAGAGACAATGCCACCCCTATTCAGGCCCTGAGGCTCAGGAGCACTGTCTACCCCGCTCTCCGACTGGGGGAGTGAGCATTCCGGGGTAAGCAAGGTGTCTGAGTCACTTGGGTTGCTATGTCAGAATCCATATGCTGGCCAGCTTAGAAACTACAGAAAGTGATTTCTCACAATTCCGGAGGCTGGGAAGCCTAAGGATCAAGCTGTTGGCAGATTTGGTGTTGGTGAGGGCCTGATTCCTGGTTCATAAACGGCTGTCCTTTCACTGTGTTCTCACATGGCGAAAAGAGGGAAGGGAGTTCACCGTGGCCTCTTTTATAAGGGCACTGATCCCATTCATGAGTGTTCAACCCTCAACCCTCATGACACTCACCTTTCAAGAGGCCCTGCCCCTAAATACCCTCACATGGTGGGTGAGGTTTTAATATATAAATTTGGATGGGAGCATAAACACTAAACCACAGCACACGGCGTCTAAGCCAGGCTAGTGAGCTTCCATTCTGAACCTTTGGTGGAACACTGAGAGAAGTCCTCTTCCTGCTAGGATAGCTGAGAATGTGAGATGTCAACTGGGAGTGCTGGGAGCCTTCTGCACCTTACGAGGTAAGAAAGGGCCCACCTGGGGACAGAGGGAGCGTGAAACAGATCCAGGCCAGGTCCCGATGACAGCGTCTCAGCCTCCAGGTCCTGCTGGGTCGGGACTACCGATATCTCTCAGTTGTGGGAATCAGGAAACCACTCTTTTGCTGAGCCTGTGTGAGCCATGAGAACTGAAAAGTTTCTACCAAGGGGATTAACCCCAGCATTGTTTCGTGCTGGGTATTTAACCTCTCGGAGCCTCAGTTTTCTCATCCATAAAATGAGAACAATATTATCCACCTCACACGGCTGCTGGAAGGATGAAATGTGATTCTTATATAAAGTGCTGGCAAATGGTAGGCCCACAATAAATGTGAGCTCCCTTCCCCCGGTTCCAAATTTAAAACTGAAATCTGGATCTAAGAGACACAACATGTGGCGAGAATTAAGAAAAAGATATAAAAGCATAGCAAGATGACCCTTGCCTCAGGTAACAGAATATAAGTAGGCACGAAAAGTTCACTCAGTAAGAACCAGAAAACTCAGACCCCAGTTAGAAAATTAGCAAGTATTTTGAGCTATCTTGAAACTCCCACAATTTAAATGTATAAGTAGAATGCATTTACCCTATAAAGTTCACAAGTCTTTTAAACAGACTTCTGTGAACTTTGCATGCTGTGTGGGAAATTGCAGAGGGGATGGTTGGAGAAGGGAGTGGAGGACAGAAGACCCCCCCATCTCCGGCCTTACTTCAACTGATTTCTTTTAGGTCATTTTTGTGCAGGGTCTTTACCAGCTAGTGTTCATGTTGTTTTATTGTTCTTGTTCCTATTTTAGTAATTTTTCTCCATCCAGTAGTATTTTCCTTTCTATCTCTCTGGAGATCTATACAGATCTCAAGAACAGAACTGATCAACTCTGGTTAATAAAACACCAATCTTGAATGCAATATTTTGAGTCATGAAAACTTTGAACTGGCCCTAACTGAAGATTTTTGTTCCAGTCATCTATGAAGGAAATTGCAAAGCAAATCAATGAAGACCTAAAATGTTGCTTCAGTTGTCGTTGTCCTAGATCGGTGATCAATCACACCATCAATTATCAGTGATTTATTGAGCACCTATTTATCCCATCACTATCCTGGGAGATGCAATGAAACAAAGGTGGTATAAGGTGCTTAAAATCTAGATGGGAAGGAAGATGAATTGTCACAAAATAGAAAACAAATCAGTACTTAAAGTAGAAGTTAATGTAGCCTATTGCCATATGCAAAGATTTATAGAAGAGGAAAGTCGATACTCAAACTGGTCCTTAAAGAGTGTACACAATTTGGAGAAGCCCAGAGAAAAATGAATGGGTATCAAGAGTTGGATATGAGAAGCCGAAGCCTGAGGTCTGCAGAAACCTGGAATAAGTGGTGGCCAGGGAGGACTCCACCCTGACCACGAAGAACGAATCAGTCACGAGAAAGAGTGAACCAGACCAGCTGTGGTCTGCCCCCTGACAGTGTCCTGTGACGGCCCATAATGGGAGGCCTGGGGCAGCTGGGCTCCGCTGGTGCAACAGCTCAGCAGTGCCATCGAGGGTCGCAGGTCCAGTCATCTTCCATCCCATCACCTGCCAGCGTGGTGGCTTTTCATCCACAGATTTGTCACCTCAGGCCACAGGACGGTCACTACAGCTCCAGTCACAACCACTCAACAACATCCAATTGCAGGAAGCAAGGGAGTGGCAGACGCTAAGACATGAATAGGTGTCTCTCTTTTGATTGTTGGGGGGGTGGGTATCAGAACCCCCCCTTACCAGAAGGCCTCCCCTCATTGACCAGAAATGGGGGGCCTGCCCACCCCTCCCTGCAAAGAAGGCTGAAAAAGTGTGTATCTGACATTTTTAGCCTTAACTGTGGGAATTCATGCTCTGCCAACAGGAAAAAAAGGATTGAAGCTGGAGAAGACTATTGGGTAGGTCAACCAGAGCATCTGCTCGGAGGGCTCAGGGGGAGATAAGTAGGGTTTGAAGAGCAAGTCAGGTCTTACAAAGCCTCGAAAGCCAGACTAGATGTTCAGCAGTAGGACAGTCATTCTCAAACTCAGTATGTAATATAAGAATATACTCACGCCTGTAATCCCTGCACTTTGGGAGGCCAAGGCAGGCGGATCATGAGGTCAGGAGTTCAAGACCAGCCTGACCGACATGGTGAAACCCCATCCTACTAAAAATACAAAAATTAGCTGGACAAGGTGGCGCATTCCTGTAATCCCAGCTACTCAGGAGGCTGAGGCAGGAGAATTGCTTGAACTGGAACCCAGGAGGTGGAGGTTGCAGTGAGCCAAAATCTCACGACTGCATTCCAGCCTGGGCTACAGAGCGCAACTCCATTTCGGGAAAGAAAAAAAAAAAAGCGAATATAGGGATCATCTGAGAAGGTTGATTAAGGTTGATTAAAATGCACATGCTTGGGTCCTTGCCACAAAAATTCTGATTCAGTAGGGAAGGAGTGGGGCCTGGGTAGGTACCTGCTTAAGCAGCACCAAGGTGACTCTGGAGCAGGTGGCCTGGCAATATCACTGTGACAGTTGCTGCACTAAGGAGGCATTGCAAGGTCTCCGCCATCATGAAGAATCCAGAAGCCAGTGGAAGGCAAGAGGCAACCCTAACTAGAGGCAGAGGAAGCCCACCAGAGGCTCCTGCAGCTGTCCAGGCGAGATGTGCTGAGGCCCAAAGTAGAGTGACCACAGGGGATGCAAAGGGAGCTTCTAAAGCTTTGGAGAAGGGATAGGACTAATGGCAGCTTAGATGGGGAAGAGGAAAATGATCAAGACAGAGGATTCCTAGGTTTCTAATCTAAAAAACGGAAAGGAAAATAGCATAGAATTTTCCCTGGCAGTGACCAGGCGGCTGAGTGTCAGGGTTCCTTGTTTGCTCCAAGGAACAGATTCACAGGGAGAGCCAGATGCTGTTAGCAGTATCCAGCAGTCCCAAGGAGCACTGCTATTCACGGCCTCAAATGTCAAGCAGGGAGGGACATAACATTTGAAGTGGTCCAAAAAAGTGAAAGAGGAACTTCCCCAAACCTAACGTAAAACAGACTTCACTCAGACTCTCGGCAGATCAAGCCTCCTCATGGCAACAATAATTATTATAGGCCGGGTGTGGTGGCTCACGCCTGTAATCCCAGCACTTTGGGAGGCTGAGGCAGGTGGATCACTTGAGGCCAGGATTTGAGACCAGCCTGGCCAACATGGTGAAACCCTGTCTCTACTAAAACTACAAAAATTAGCCAGGTGTGGTGGTGCATGCCTGCAATCCCAGCTACTCAGGAGGCTGGGTCAGGAGGATCACTTGAACCTAGGAGGCAGAGGTTGCAGTGAGCTGAGATCATGCCACTGCACTCCAACCTGGGCAACAGAGTGAGACTGTGTCTCAAAAAACCAAAACCAAAACAAAACAGTAATTATTCTAACAATCACTTATTAGGCATCCGCATCAACCATACCTTGTCATTTAATGACCCCTATCTGACAACTGTTCTTATTCCCACTTTGCAGATAAGAAAACTGAGGATTAGAAGACTAAATTCATTTGCTTATGTTCAGAGCTAGTGCAGGCAGAGTTATATCTGAGCTACTGTTTGTTTAATTCTAAAACCTTCCATGTTTAAAGGCAGCCCCTGAAGCAGGCTGCTTACAGCTTCTCTTCACAGTCTCCTGTTATGGCTCCCAGTTCTCTCTTTCTAAGAACCTAAAGTAACTAAATCAGAAGTCATTATGTGGATTGAAGAAAACAATGCCAAGTTTCTTTATTAGAAACTATGGCTTTTCCCTTCCTAATAACATTTTCCCCTCCATAATACAGAATCTTTTTAAAACCAGTGGGATGAGAGACAGATTTTCCCAGTGAAGATCTTTCTCTTGGTTCTAAATGGTTAGATCTGTGTAAAGGGCCAAATTCTGCAGAAGGCCCACATACTCACTTAAAAAATAGATATGGTGGATAATGGGAATGGGTGGCTGGTTGACTGTAATAGGAGTTTATGGATAAGCCAAAAAGAGATGCAGGTAAAATGCTCCAGACTGAAACAAAATGCTTACCAGCTTGGAAAACTGGCTTGTGACAAGACTAAAGCACAAAGGGAAGATTCCTCATGGACAGAGACTGATTATGACCTTCAGTCTTTTGGTACCTGGCTCTGCTCCTGCAGAGTTTCCACAGCTGACTATCTTGTTGGCACCTTGGAGGCAGGCAGGCAGGCAGGCAGGCAGCCTCCAGCATGGGCTCTGACTGCCATCCACCTTCCTCAACACGTGCTTTCTTACCTAGCACTTCCTTAATTACAGAACAGAGGATAAGGGAGCCAGTAATTCATAATTTCGTTGCTGACTTACATTTTCATAAGGTAAGGGGAAAAAATAACATAGCTAGAGGAGGGAAAGGTATTTATAGAACTGCATAGTGATTCAGAGATATTAATAACACCTGGGACTCATCGAGTGCCATTGCCACAAAATGCTTTAATAAACAAAATAACTCAAGCTTGCCACGTGCATGGAGAGAGAGAGCAGAGCATTTGTCAGTCATCCACCCTCAGTTCCCAGAGTCAGACTGTGATGTGCTCACCTCTGTAGAGCAAACCTCTACAGCAGGCACATTCTGAGTATGGAACATTTGATCGTTGCAAATCCCTCCAACAGTGAGTGTTTTTATCCTCCTGTTAAAGATAACGAATGGGGGTATGAATATGAAGAAATGCCTCTAAGGTCAATCAGCTGCTAAGTGGATGATCTGATTACCACCGAGGCCTGGCAGACCCAGAACCCCAGCTGGTGCATTTTGCTATCTAAAAGTCTCCAAAAGATTGAAGCATGAGCACAGGACACAGCAGGGACAAGAACAGGAGAATCTCACTTCTGGGACTCCCATGCTCTGACATAACATGAAACGTGGCAGAGAGAGATCTAAAAGGAGAGGTAAAAATCAGGGCTCTGGTCAGCATTCTGACACCCACCGCTTGAGTGATCTTGACTGGGCAAAACAGAAGAGGTGCTAAGCCTCCACATTCCCAGCTGTAAAATGGGGAGACCACTGGAGGCTTCCAGTCAGTCCATGATGCAATGTAGGGTATCAGACTTACAGTCTCACCATAAACAACTACCAAACTGGGAGAAAAATGGAAGCAACTCTTTTCAGCTATTGTGCAACAGATAGTGTGGGACTGTGGCCCTTGAAAGAAGAACACATGGAATGATGTCACATTTATGCCAGATTCCTGCCTGAAATTGTGACGTGAAAGTGGAACTGAACTAAAC
The DNA here is from genome assembly GCF_001698545.2 of Rhinopithecus bieti. Lineage (NCBI taxonomy): Eukaryota > Metazoa > Chordata > Mammalia > Primates > Cercopithecidae > Rhinopithecus > Rhinopithecus bieti. The sequence goes on from NW_016813202.1 coordinate 4,278,917, forward strand.
AGCAGCGTTCTGCCTGAGTAGAGAAAAAGTATTAGTTCAGTGCTGATAAGGCAGCTGGAATTTGAGAGAGAGGATGCCAAAGAAGAGAAATACCAAGAAACCTGTTATCCAGAAATTTGTATAATGACGTCTTGAGTCTGTGAACAAATACTAAACTGCATGTATAAACATGAAATTCCACAAGGCCTGAGACAGAACAACTAATGGGAACTGAGAAATTCATGAAGATTCCTGAGAAGGCACAGTGCTTGGAAACTTTGGAGGTCTGATTAGCCAGAGGAAAGAAACCTTGCTACAGATGGAAGAATTCTAGGTATTCAGTTAAGACTGCAGAAAAGCTATGCCCCAAAGTAGGGGCTACTGTAGCCTGACCTACCAAAGCCTAAAACCAACCTGTTTTGCTAGTAAATTAATTTCCTGCCAAAATAAATCTCAACATTCTTTCAAGGAAGAAAATGTAATTCAGGCCCTCAACAATATTGCGTTCACAATGTAGAGCACGCAACAAAAATTCACTACAAAAATAAAGAAGCAGGAAATATGATCTAATACTGGGGAAAACAATTGATAGAAACAGATACCAAGATGACACAGATAATGGAATTAACAGACAAGAAATCTTAAAGGGCTGTTACATATTTGTTCAAGGATTTATAAAGAAAATGTGGATATAAGAAACAGAACTCTCAACAGATAAGTTAATATTTTATTATGTTTTAGTTACAGTCTCAGAAGGAGAGGCAAGAGATTTTACAGCAAAAAAAATACTGAAAATATAATGACAGAATTTGTTCCCGATATTGTGTGTAATTACAGTCTCAGAAGGAGAGGCAAGAGATTTTATAGCAAAAAAATATTGAAAATATAATGACAGAATTTTTTCCAGATTTGATGGAATATGTCAAACTAACAAGTTCAGATTCAATGAATTCAACAAATCCTGGGTCTTATAAACAAAAAGAGACTACATCTCGGGATATCTCAGTAAAATGTCAGAACACCAAAGACAGAGAAAATTTTTAAATCAGAGAAATGAGACACAATGTATGGAGGAGAACAATAAGAGTAACTGAAATTGGAAAGGCATCTTTAAAGTGCTAATGAGAAAAAAATCAATCTAGAATTCTTCCAGCAAATATAACTTTCACTTCATTTTCAAAATAAACAGAAGCTGAAAGCGATTTTAAAAATAAACAGAAGCTGAAAAAATTTGTTGATACACTGTACTACCAGAAATGTTAAAGAAAATTCATTTGACTGAAGAGAAATGAAAAAAATTAAGAATATACAATGGGGTTGCTAGAATATTTAGAATTAAAATTTAGGAAAAATAGCACAAAGATGGGAAGGATATAAATGGAAAATATTATTATTGAATTTTATGTTTTACATGAAGTATAATACTAACTAAAGACTGACTGGGATAAGTTAAGGATGTATATTTTAATCTCTAGCGAAACCACTACAAAACCCAAAGTCAACCCAAAGAGTAGATATAATGAAATACTAAAATTTATTCAATTAATTCAAAAGAAGGGAGGAAAGAGGGTAGAACAACCAAAGAATGGATGGGATAAATAGAAAACAAGTAGGAAAGTTGGTTAAACATTTCCATTAAAAAGTGGAGCTTGTCAGACTGGATAAAAAGAAGAGATATGATCATATGCTGTTTACTAGACACACACTTGAAAACCAAAGGTACAGAGGAATTAAAAGTAAAAGATAGAGAAAAATATATCTTTCAATCACAAATTATAAGAAAACATGAGTAGTTATTAATATGTCACTTATAAGTAATATAATATGTCAAGGCAAACTTCAAAAACTATTACTAGAGATAAAAGATGATAAAATGGTCAATTCATCAAGAGACATAATAATACTATTTGTGTATACTCTTAATAAAAGAGCATCAGAATACCTTCAGAAAAAAATGGACAGCACTAAAGAAAGAAATAGACAAATTCAAAATCATAGTTATATATGTTTATACTCATCTGTGAATAATTAATAGAAAAAAGACAAAAAAATTTAAACAACAATGTCAACACTTAATTGGCATTTGTAGAACACAATGTCTGACTCCATACACATTCATTTCAGGCACACACGAAACATTCACTAAGATGGATGATATATGGGGTTATTTAAAAAGTCTTGATACATTTTAAAGTGTTGAAATCATAAGGATCATCTTCCTTGACCATAACAGAATGAAACTGAAGATTAATACTAAAATAATATCCTAAATCTCCAAATATTTGGAAGTGAAGCTACATATTTCTAAATATTCTATATGTCAAAGAAGGAGTCACAAGGGAAATTAGAAACATTTTAAAATAAAATATTAAATATTAAAATTTGTGGCATGCAGCTAAAGGAATGCTTAGAGGGAAATATATAATATTAAATAACTATATGAGAAAAAAGGGTTTAAAACTGACAGTATAAGATGCTACATCAAGAAGTTAGGGGGAAAAAGAGAATATTTAACAGAAAAAAAGTAGAAAAGATTAATAAAAATAGGAAAAGAACATAATAGCAATAGGAAAATCAATAACATAAAAAATTGTGTTTTTAAAAAGTATTAATAATATTGGTAACTCCATAACGACTCATTTCAAAAGAGAGAGAGAAAAATTGCTAATCTCAGGAACCTGAGGAGCCATCACTATAAATCCTACAGGCATTAAAAAAATAGTCAGAGAATATTATGGGAAATTTATACCAACAAATTCAATATAAATATATTGATATTTTAAATATATAAAATTAATAAATTCCTTGAAAGACATACAATTAAACTGAACTAAAAAGAAATAGAAGAATCAAATTTCCCCTTATTTTCTAAAGACGTTGAACTTGTAACTAAAAGCTTTCCTTCAAAGAAAACTCCACACTCATATGGCTTCATGTTTCAATTATATCAAGAATCTAAGGATGCAATAACACATCATTTACATGTATAAATAAGATTTTACACAAAATTTTTTTAGAAAATAAAAGGGTAAATATTCTGTAACTCAATTTACCTGGATACCAAAGTCATATAAGAATACTACAAAAAAGGAAAGTGTTAGACAAAATAAGAAACCAAGGCAAGTTTCGAGCAGAAGTAGAAGTTTACAAGAAAGTAAACTTATATCTGTCTATTCTGCCCACAAAAAGCATCAAGGCTATAGACTGAGTGTCTACTTCCCCCTCCCCCGACTCCACACATTTATGTATTAAAACCTAATCCCCAAAGTGCTGAAGGAGGTGAGGCCTTTGGGAGGTGATAAAGTTATGAGGTCCTTCCCCCTTCCTCCATGTGAGAACACAGAGAGAAGGTGCCATCAAGGCACCAGGAAGCAGGATCTTGTCAGACACAGAATCGGCCAGCACTTTGATTTTGGACTTCCCAGCCTCTAGAACGATGAGAAATAAGCTTCTGTTTGTAAGCCAACCAATGTGTGGTATTCTGTGATGTAGCAATCATACTAGACTAAGACAGTCACTGATTGACAATCACCATAGATTGGTTGTGCCTGTTTTAGAACTACATATAAATGAAATCACATAGAATATACTTTTTTGTATCTGGCTTCTTTTGTTCACCATAATGCTTTGAGATTTATGCATTTTGTTGAGTCTATTTGTAGTTTCTTCCTTTTATCACTGAGTACTATTGCTTTGTATGAACATTCTAGATATCATTTATTCATTTGATGGACATTTCAATTGTTTCTAGTTTTTGACTATAATGAATAAAACTGGTATGAACATTCTGTGCTTGTCTTTTTTTGTATGTGGACATATGTTTTTATTTCTCTTGATATAATACCTAGAAATGGAATTTGGTGGAGCATAAGAGAAATATATGTTTAACTTTTGTAAGAAACTGTCAAAGAGTTTCCCAAAGTAGTTTAATCATCTTACACTCCCATCAGTCATGAATGAAAGTCCCAGTTGCTCTGCCTTTTCTCCAGTAACCAGTGTTGTAAGACTTGGTAATTATAGCCATTATAGTGGGTAAGTAGTGGTATGTCACTATGGTTTAATTTGCACTTCCCTGATGACTAAAGATGTTGAACAGTTTTCACATGTTTATTGACCATCTGTATATCTTTCTTTGTAAAGTATCTGTTCAAGACTTTTGCTTCTTTTAAAAAAAATGGAGTTTGTTTTTTTTTAATATTGAGTCATAGGAATTCTTTATATATACTAGAAACAGTACTTTTATCAGATATATGGATCGGGACTATTTTCTCCAGTCTATGGTGCTTTTTTTGGAGCAGAAGTTTTTTGTTTTGATGACATTCAATTTCAACATATCTGCCTCTCCCAAGGTCATGATATTCTTCTATGCTTTATTCTAGAAGTCTTATAGTTTTATTGTTTATATTTAGATCTGCAATCTACTTTTAATAGGTTTTGTGTATGATGTGTGGTAGGGATCCAGGTTATCCCCACCACATAAATGTTCAGTTTTAGCACCATTTAATAAAAAATTTCCTTTCCCTATTACATTGCTTTTCTGTTGTTAAAAATCAGTTGACCATATATGCATTATCTATATCTGGATTATATTTGGCTTCATTTGTCTATTTGTCAATTTATATGTTACTATCATACCATTTCAATTCTGTAGCTTTATAGTAAGTCTTAAGTAATATATACCCTCCAACTTATTTCTAAAATTGTTCTCGCTATTTTAGGCGCTTTAGATTTCCATATGAATTATAGACTTGGTTCATCAACTTCTACCAAACAAAAACAAAAAACTACTAGGTTAGGGAGAAATGACATCTCAAATAATCTTGAACTTTACAATCCATGAACATATTATCTCCATTTATTTAGGTATTGTTTAATTTCTCTCAGTAATGTTTTGAGGCCTTCAGTGCGGAACTGTTGTGCATCTTTTGTTAAATTTATGCCAAAGTATTTGGGCAATGGACTTTGGGGACTCAGGGGAAAGGGTGGAAAGGGGTGTGAGATAAAAGACTACGAATTGGGTTCAGTGTATACTGCTCGGGTGATGGATGCACCAAAATCTCAAAAATCACCACTAAGGAACTTACTCATGTAACCAAATACCACCTGTTCCCCCCAAAACCTACGGAAAATAAAAAATAAATAAAATAAGTAAAATAAAATGTTGAATACATCGAAAAAAGAGAACAACATTTTTAAAAAGTGACGAAATGCTGGAAAGCTTGGGTCTCAAGAGTTATTTAGGGGAAGATCTATACCCAGGTAACCATCCACAAAGCCTGCTGTTCTCAAAGGCTGGGAGGCAAAGTCTGTTGAAGCTGAGATTTGCTCCCCAAGAATATTGCAAAGTAGGCCTCTGCTGGAACAGCAGGGAGGGTGGTCAGCTGCAGAAGAAAGAAGGACAGGCTGAGAGAGGCTCAAAAGGGAACAAGGTCCAAAGTTGGGGCAGTGGTTAGTGTGTGAGAAGAGGCTCAGCATTCTGGGTAAGGAGGAGATTCCAGCAAAAAAGCCTGACCTGTCAAACGGGCTACATCCTCCCCAACTAATTTTAACAAAATACACAGTCCGCACATCCAGGAGAGACAAAGGAACAGAATGTAGCGGTAGGAATTGAGCTCTTTCAAATATGATTTATTCGCTTCTAATTCACAGAGCAGCCCAAATGCAGGTGAAGTGGCTAAGAGCTGAGAGCCACTGATGAAGAATTTATTGGAGTGGTTTGCAAGACAGGCCCAGGATGTGCAAACCCATTTATTTTACAATTTATAAATCAAAATGTTCTGAGTCAGGTAGGAGTGCTAAGTCTGATGCTAAAAACTGCAAGGTATAAATCAAAACAAAATTTACTATCAGGAGTTTACAGATTCAAGTGTGAACTCGGTTTATCTCCTGTTTCTTCCAATAGCAAGGTGCTTGCTCTTGTGGCTGCCGGCCTCCAGTGTTACTCTCTCTGTTTCCCTGTGGATGGCCACTGTGGTGCTTCACATATCTCTACCCAGACGCAGTAGTGTCTGAGCTCTGAGCTCAGGGATGTGTTTTGAGGGTGCAAATGTCTTAGCTTCTGTTCTGGGCTTAAGCTAGTTAGAGGCTACAAGGTGTTGTCGTTACAGACTCCAAGGAGGCTCAGTCTGTGGGATCCTTCCTACCTGGATTGGCCTTTTCGTGCTGCGCTTGCTCGGATGAAAGCCACTGACCCCCGTCCCTATGCCTCTAAGCTTGATAGCATTAATGGCAGGGAGGGGAGAGGGTAAAGGTTGGCATAATGACTACAGCAAAACGATAACGACAACAACAAATTAACAATAGCATTTATCAAGTGCTCACTATGTGCCAGGCACTCTTCTAAGCACTTTAGTTGTATTGACTCATTTCATGTTAATACCAACTCATTGTGATAGATACTCTTCTATTTTTTACAGATGATGAAACTGAGGCACAGAGACAGGGAGTCCTCTCTTAATTCTTGAATCTCCCTCAAAGCCTGGGTCTTTGGGGCCTCCTCCTCTTTCATCAGACTGCAGTCTAGAGTCATCAGGCAATCTCTGTGCCAAGTCTAGAGAGGAGGTGGACCAGGTTCAATGGAATGTCTTGTAAATAACTGCATGTCTGTCCCTGTCAGATCTGAGGGTTGCTTTCATTTTTAGCTGCAACTACCATTAAAGAGATATTTGCCTCTGGGATCCCTTTTGGTTCCATACCCTCCAATAATTAAAGTAGGTCATTCCCGTGACTAGGCATGATGGGGGCCGGGGGCAAAGATGTAAGGATGTTACATTGGTTTCTCTCTCTCTCTGTCTCTGTCACACACACACACACACACACACACACACACGCACACACACACATCCCTGCAATGCCCCCATAGAACTTCCTGGATGGTTGCGTACAAGCCCCTCTCTTAGACAATAAGCTCTCTAAAGAATCTTTTTAAAGACAAGATACCAGTCAACCTGCCTCCAAGAAACAAACAAGGGAAGTCTTGAGCTACATTTTCCACTCAGGGTAGTGCTAACTGGGTCTGTTACATCACTCGGAGCAGCCATTTTCTCAAATAAATGAAAATCCTTTGCTTTGTGGACAATGATAGAAAACTTGGAAATTGAGAGCTTTGCCAGGAGTGGAATATGCACCTCATTGATGGGAACTGTCAGGAGACTGGGGACAGAAACCCCTGCTGCACCGAGCACTGCTGCTGGGGACCACCATCCGCCATGGCCTCTGCTAAATGTAGCCCCCGGTGCCTGTTTCTGCCTGGAGGGGCTGCAGCTGCTACTCAAGGGCCAGGCCCCCTCCCAATACCAAGTGCAACTCTTCCTTCAACTCCCCCTTCCGACTGCCTCAGGGATGACAGCCCTGACCCCCAGACTGGGAGGAAGGTCCAGTCCCATAAAATCCACAGCTTCTTCCACTTTCTCTGTTGTAATGCTCAGCATGCTCATAGCTACCTACTTACTGCCAGTGTTCCCCACCCAGCTTCCTAGCCACTTTGCATGAGAGCAGTGACCATGTCTGTCCTGTCCACTGAGTCTTTGTTACCTAATACACAGCAGGTCCCCAGTACATGATTGTGGATTGACTTCAACTAAACAGAAGAGCTAACCAGATGCTGAGCTCTGTGTTAGGTACTTTGTATATATCCACTTCACAGGTGGGTAGCGTCAGGGTCAGAAAAGTCTAGTAATTTGTTCAAAATCACACAACTGGGAAGCAGAAGTGCAAGGAGGATATGGACTCAGTTATCTGACACCAGAGCCCAAGTGCTGGACCATGACACTAGAAGCCTCCTAGACCCCTTGGGTGTCTACCCTCCTGGGACCTAGGATCGCTAGAATCCTCAACTCTCCCCCCTGCTAACATTTCCCCTAAGAAACTCACAATCCAGCAACCTCTCCAGACCCAGAGCCCCTTGGGGAGACAATGTCCTTTTCATAAAGAACACCACACTGGTTGCCATGGGACTTGAGCTTGGCCTAGCTCCACTACCAGCTGCCACTGTGACCTCAGGCCAGCAACTTGACTTTTCAGGGTCCTCATCTTCCATGCAAGACCAAGACCTTCTTGGGGCATTCTTCAGAATGCCAGCCAGAATAGTTCAGGCTCAGCAAGGCTAGATTTAATTTCTGCGACTCCATCTATAACTTTGTGACTCTGGGGCAGCACAAGTGACATTTTGAGCCTCTGTTCCATTAATAAAACGGGGAGAGTCACCATCATATCTGCCCTCCTCATCTGTCTGTAGCAAGGACATGGAAGCCCAGGGAGTTGGAAGTGGTTTGCTCAAGGCCTTACAGCAAACCCGTGGTCAAGTCAGAGGCGAACCCTGTCAAACCAGCTTGAGTTGCTGCTCTTAACCACCTCACCACACTAAGCATTAAAAAGCAAGCAAGAAACTTGGCTGTAAAACCCAAGCCATGCCTGTGTTTCTCTTGCCTTATCCTCAAAGCAAGTCTAAAGAGGCTAGACAAGAAAGGTGCAGCCCCAGGATGTGACTCACTGTGACCTTCACCTTGACTTGTCCCAGACTTGATACTAGTGAAGGCCCTTTAAATAAAAACAGGGTTATGTCCAATTGGGGGAGGGGGAATAGCCTGAAAATAATGCAAAAGGCAGAACCTGGAAACTTCCCAGGAAGGATGAGGAGATCCACGCCCCTCTTCCCAACAAAACAACCAGTGAACAAGAGAAGATTTAAAAACAACAACAACAATTATTTAAAAGTCTCTGAAAACTACCAGAAAGACATACAGAAAATTTATATATTCAAGAAATCTATTAAATGCCAGTAAGGACAGTTAAAGGCTGTGGTACTGGAGCCACGACCTACTCCCTCCCCACTCTCCCTGCAAACTCCCTCTTAGGAAAGCTCTACTCCAGGTGCTCTGCCCAAGCCAGCACAGATAAGAAGATGAGGGCTCCCTTTGTCCCAGGTGCCTAACAGGGCTGCATTTGGACCCCAGGAAGGGCAACCACTGGCATTTCTAATCCACTGCCCACCACTGCTGCTGCCATGTTGCAAGAGCTCAACTCCAGCTCCTGGTGGGTGTGGCCACGAGTCTGAGGCTCCTTCCACTGGGTCCAGCCCCTACTCATGGGGTAGAAGCTCTTACACCAGGTGCAGCCAAAGCTTTCTCCAAGGCTGGAAGTTGCACACCTGGAGGGGCAATCCAAGAATATCAGGGTCCACCACCCTTTCTCCAGTGACACTGGCAGAGCAGAGGTGTCTCTCTAGGAAAAATAGGCAGCTAGACATTCCTCACCCCCCAGCTTCTGTGCAGTGGTGCTGAGGTTCTGCTCAGGGGGTGCCTGAAGGACAAAGAGCTCTGCAGCTCTGCCTGAGAAGACTGACTTTATTTGGAGCAGATCATGGAGGATATCATGTCAGACCTTTACGAAAAGCAATGGGGATCTTGGTGGAGAACAATTAAAAGGCCCCTCCAGATTTGTGATACTGGTTGCAATAAGCAAAATAGCAAAGCAACCAGAAATCTAATCATGAGAACACACGAAAGAGACAATCAAAAAGAGCTCTCCTGAGATCACAGCTAATCCTGGGGGTTGGGAAGGCATGGACTAGGATGCATCCATTCAGGAGTAATCAGAGCAAAGTGTGAGGCAGACTAAAACCACTCAAGGCTGCACACAAACCCACTGTCCAATGTGCAGAAGCCTCACAATGAACCTAGTCACAAACCCTGACCAAGCACTGGCTGAACAAATTTCTCTATCCAAGGGAAACTCCTAGGAAACTAGGATTAGAAATAAAATCACATGTGCATCTGGCAGTCTGGATGACTGTGCACCCAAGATTAGGCCTTCTCAGCAGTGATCAGAAGGGAACATCCAAGCTACTACTCCTTGGCTGAGCATGGGGCAAAGCATACACTCCTTGAACTGATAGTAGCCTCCAAGTCACACACACAGTAAAGGGTTAAAAAATCTAACAGATTAAGAGGACTTAAGCACAACCTCTCACCAATAACTGTGTTATCATGACCTTGAGCAACCCCTAAATGGCTAGGCTAAAAGATAAATAAGCAAAACAACTGGAGCAAGGACATTAGAGGCTGCGCAATGCATAGAAAACAGACTTCACAGAGTTAGTTCAGCCAAGTCACTAAACAAATGAATAAATGACCAAGAAAGCAACAATGACATCAATTCAGGTGGCGATGGTGGGGAGTGGGAGAGGGAAAAGAATTAGTATCCATATCACTATAATATATTATCTAAAATACCAAGTTTTCAACAAAATAATTCTGAAGCATGTGAAAGTTATAGGACTTTCCAAACAGGATAATATGATCCCAGTTCAGGAATAAAAGCAATCAACAAAATTGTCTTTGAGGAGGCCCAGATGTTGAACTTCCTAGACAAAGATTTCAAGTCAGCTATTATAAATATGTCCAATGAAATAAAGGACATTTTGTCTAAAGTATTAAAGGAGAGTATGACAACAATGCCTCACTAAAAAGAGAATTTCAATAAAGAGACAGAGGCCAGGCACGGTGGCTCACACCTGTAATCCCAGCACTTTGGGAGGCCGAGGCAGGCAGATCACGAGGTCAGGAGATCAAGACCATCCTGGCTAACATGGTGAAACCCCGTCTCTACTGAAAATACAAAACAAAATTACCCAGGTGTGGTGGTGGGCACCTGTAGTCCTGGCTACTCAGGAGGCTGAGGCAGGAGAGTGGTGTGAACCCGGGAGGCGGAGCTTGCAGTGAGCCGAGATTGCGCCACTGCACTCCAGCCCGGGCGACAGAGTGAGACTCTGTCTAAAAAAAAAAAAAAAAAAAAGAGACAAATTATTTTTAATGGGCATTCTATTATATCACATTTAAACTCCATCCAAAAACTGCCCACCTGATGGAGTGATGGAGTGGTCTCTGTGTTAGTTCATTTTGCGTTGCTATAAAGGAATACCTGAGACTGGGTAGTTTTATAAAGAAAAGAAGTTTCTTTGGCTCACGGTTCTTCAGACTGTACAAGAAGCACGGTGCCAGCATCTGCTTCTGGTGAGGCCTCAGAAAGCTTTTACTCACTGTGGAAGGCAGGGAGAACCAGTGTATCACATGGAATGAGAGGGAGCAAGAAAGATGCCAGGCTCTTTAAATAACCAGCTTTCATGTTGGCGAGAACTCACTCACTACCACTGGGGGGTCACCAAGCCATTCATAAGGCCAGCCCCCATGGCCCAAACACCTCCCACTAGGCCCCACCTCCAACACTGGGGATCACATTTCAACATGAGGTTTGGAAGGGATAAACATCCAAACTATTTTTTTAAATTATACTTTAAGTCCTAGGGTACATGTGGATAACGTGCATGTTTGTTACATATGTATGCATGTGTCATGTTGGTGTGCTGCACCCATTAACTCATCATTTACATTAGGTATATCTCCTAATGCTATCCCTCCCCTCCACCCCTCACCCCATGACAGGCCCCAGTGCGTGATGTTCCCCATCCTGTGTCCAAGTGATCTCATTGTTCAGTTCCCACCTATGAGTGAGAACATGCGGGACAAACCTCTGAACTATTTAAATGGCCTGTTGTAGGCACAGCTTAGGCACTGGTGTGAGGATGGTGTGTCACCTTCCAGGATGCAGGGGATACTCTAATTCAGTGTCACGTGTGCTCAGTAAGTAGACACATGGATTGGTAACCAAATGGGTAGCAGTGGGAGTATCCTCATATGACAAATGTGTGCATCCCATCCTGGCATATCTGAATCGTGGATGTTTACTGGTCTTGGTTTCCAAGAAAGAATACTTTCAGGGGAATACAAAGAGAGGCTCACTGAATTATAAGTTATAGCTCTTTCCAGGGCATATTGACTTCTTGTACCAAGGGATCATCAGGCATGTTAATGGAAAAACCAAACTCTGTAAAATATTTTAAAGAGGTTTATTCTGAGCCAATATAAGTGACCACAGCCTGGAGAAAACATAAACCTAACAAGCCTTGAGTAAGCGGTCCTGAGGCAGTCACTTCATTGTTTGGTTTTATACACTTTAGGGAGACAGGAATCATAAGTAAGTTTATAAATCAATATATGGAAGATATACATTGGTTTGGCCTGAGAAAGCAGGACATCTCAAAGCAGGGGATTATAAGTCATGGGTGGGCCTTAGATCTTATTGACAATCGGTTGAAAGAGTTAAGCTTTGTCTAAAGACTTGAAGTCAGTACAAAGGAATGCTTGCATTACAATAAGGAGGTCTTCTGTAGGTCATGTGATGCTATACTACAGTGAAGTTGGAAAGTAAGCCACACTGTATCAGGTTAATTAAAAAAAAAATTTAGGCTGGGTGCAGTGGCTCACACCTGTAATCCCAGCACTTTGGGAGGCCAAAGCAGGCAGATCACCTGCTGTCGAGAGTTCGAGACCAGTCTGGCCAACATGGCAAAACCCTTCTCTACTAAAAGTACAAAAATTAGCCAGGCGTGGTGGCACACACCTGTAGTCCCAGCTACTCAGGAGACTGAGGCAGGAGAATCACTTGAACCTGGGAGGTGGAGGATGCAGTGAGCTGTGATTGCGACACTGCACTCCAGCCTGGGCAACAGAGTGAGACTCCTTCTCAAAAAAAATTCCAACATTTAATGAGATTTCATAGTTTATAGGCTTAACTTTTCCCTTGTATGGCCTTAGGTCTTGTTTATGATTTGGTATTGTATAACCACAAAGAATCTGTTCTGTCAGTCTTATGGCCTCTATTTTAACATCTATGCCAGGTCATCTTTGCCTGAACTCCAAAAGGGAGTGGAGCATAATGAGGTGTGTCCAACCTCCCTTCCTGTCATGGCTAGGAATTCAGTTTTGAAGGTTTTTCTGGGGTTCCGTCGGCCAAGAGGAGCTTCATTCAGTTAATTGGGAGGCTTAGGATTTTATTTTTAGTTTACAGGCGGGAAAAGGGGTCACCATCCTAATAGGGGCAATTTAAGACAAAAAGGAGAAGGAAATTCTAGAGTTGAAAAGTACTATGACAAAAATGAAAATTTCACTAAAGGGGTGCTGATAATATTTGTGCTGACACATGAAAAATTAAATAAATATGAAATAGACCAACTGAGATTATGCAGTGTGAAGAACAGATAGAAAAAACAATGAAGAAACATGAACAGAGCCTCAGGAAAAAGTAGGATGCAATTAAGTGTCAACGTATATGTGCAAGAAGAGTCTCTGAAGTAGAGGATATAAAAAGAGATAGAAAATAGGCCAGGTGCAGTGGCTCACGCCAGTAATCCTAGCACTTTGGGAGGCTGAGGCGGTTGGATTGTTTGAGGTCAGGAGTTCAAGACCAGCCTGGCCAACATGGTGAAACCCAATCTCTACTAAAAATACAACAATTAGCTGGGCATGGTGGCATGTGCTTGTAATCCCAGCTACTTGGGAGGCTGAGGTAGGAGAATCACTTGAACCTGGGAGGTGGAGGTTTCAGTGAGCCAAGATCACGCCCTGCACTCCAGCCTAGGCAACAGAGCGAGACTCCATCTCAAAGAAGGAGAAGGAGAAGAAAAAAAAAGAGACACACAGAAAATATATTCCAAGAAATAATGGCTGAAATTGTCTCAAGTTTGGTTAAAATTATTAATCTATATGTATGTAAATCTCAATAAAGCCTAAGTAGAATAAACACAAAGAAATGTACATACAGACACATAGTTAAAATATTGAAAGCCAAAGATAAGAATTGAAAGCAGCAAGAGAAAAACAATACATCACATACAAGGGATCCTCAATAAGATTGATCTGAATTCTCATGAGAAACACTGAGGCCGGAAGGTGGGGTAAGAAAGAAAAACAAAACAAGACAAAAATTCTCCTGACTAAGTATCTTATATCCAGCCAAACTGTCTTTCAAAATTGAAGGCAAAACAAAGGCATTCCCAGATCAACAGAAACAAAAAATCCATTGCTAGCAGACCTACCTTTCAAGAAATACTAAAGGGAGTCCCTCAGCCTGAAAACAAGTGAGGGCTAAGAATAATTCTAATCCACACAAGGAAACAGAGTGCACCAGTGAAGGTTTGTGTAGCATCAAGTAATTGTGTAATAATTATGTCAGTAATTCTAAAAGATAAGATAATTGCATGTTTCTTCTCTATACTGATTTAAAAGCAATTGTATAAAACAGCATATCTTATTGTATTGTTGAATTTATGACTTACAGAAATGTAATATGTTTACCAGTAACAACACAAAGGAAGTTAGGGAGGATACAAAATTATATTAAACAAATGACACAAGATGGTAATTCAAATTCACAGGAAGACATAAAGAGACACAAAAGTGGTAAATAAGGAAGTTGCTAAATATATACTTGTTCTCCATTCTTTTCTCAGCCTCTTTAAAAGACAGGAGTTACGGCCGGGCGCGGTGGCTCAAGCCTGTAATCCCAGCACTTTGGGAGGCCGAGATGGGTGGATCACGAGGTCAGGAGATCGAGACCATCCTGGCTAACACGGTGAAACCCCGTCTCTACTAAAAA
>NW_016813202.1:4293663-4296835 GCF_001698545.2 Rhinopithecus bieti
ATATATAAAAGCGATTGAAAATAAAACTGGGGAAAAAAGATATACCATGCAAATAGCAGTCATAAGATAATAGGAGTTGCTATACTGATGTCAGATAAAATAGACCCTAAAACATTTTTTAAAAATGTAACTAGGGCTAAAAAAAAAAAGACTTTTTTTTAAATAATAAAAGGGTCAATTTATCAGGAAAATAAAAAACAACATTTCATACTTAACAACAGAGCCCCAAAATACATGAAACACATCAAATTAAATTAAATTAAAGGGCGAAACAGATAACTCAATACCTGCAGACTTCCACAGTCCACTTTCCATAATGGATAGAACACCATAGATGCTCCATGGAACATGGGTGTTAAGGAACTAGAAAGCTCCAACAGCACTATTAACCAAGCAAACCTAACAGATATCTGCAGAAAACACTACCCAGCAACAGCAGAATGTACATTTTTCTCAAGTGCACATGGAACATTCTCCAAGATAGATCATAAGCTAAGCCATAAAACCAGTAAACTTAAATTAAACTTAAATTAATTGAACCTTAAATAAATTAATTGAAATCATACAAAGTATGATCTCAGACCACAATGGAGTTAAGTTAGAAATTAACTGCAAGACATTAGAGAAATACCTAAATATGTGGAAATTAAACAATGCCCTGCTGAAATAACCAGTGAGTCAAAGATGAAATCACAAGGGTAATTAGAAAATACTTTGAGATGAATGAAAACAAAAATACAACACAACCAGATTTATGAACTGCAACTAAGGTAGTAAAATTAATAGCCATAAATGCCTATATTAAAACAGAAGAAAGATCTGTTAAATCATGTTCACCCAAAAGCTGCCTCCTTACATATTTTAAGTTTGGCCTAAATGTTTCTCTGTACATCGTGAACTGTAACAAGCCGAGGTGTAAACAGACCGTAGCCTACACTCGTGCCAATCACTGAGTTTTGGCCAATCAAATGTAGCCAACTGTTGAAACTGTGTTCAAATAAGGCAAAAGCCAACATGTAGCCAATCCAGCCATTTTGGTGCCTCACTTCTGTTTTCTGTAGGTCACTTGCCTTTTTCTGTCCGTAAATCTTCTTCTACCACGTGGCTAGGCTGGAGTCTCAGAGCCTACTCTGGCTCGGGAGGCTGCCCAATTCGTGCTCTGGGCAGTTTGTTGGTCCTGAAACAAGCCTGGCACTGAGGGGCCTCCGATCCCAGACTCCAGACCCAAGGAATTTGACTGGGTCAGTTTTCAATGAGAATATCCTAACTTCCTCAGATGTTACTGAAATGCTCTGAATGAGATGGTCCCAATGAGACTGAAGTGTCCTGTCTGGAACCTCATTGGCCTTGTCTGATCCCTGAGATGGACGGCCTGAGCTGGCTCCAATATGCCAGCCCCTTCAGATATCTGAGTTTCAGACAAGCTGGGGGTGGAGGGATGCAGACAGGAGAGAGTTCTTCATACTCTTCACGTTTCCATCTGCTCCTGGGGTCACCCTGGTGGCTGCGGGTGGCTCAGGGCCTGAAAATGGAGCTGGGAGCCTCAGGAGCCTCCATTCTCCTGATCTATGAACAGTGTGCTTTTGGAAAGTGACCTCTTGCTCTTACCTTCCAAACAAGCAGGGTTACAAATCAGACAACTGTGAAAACTCATTTTTATAAAACAGACAACCCTAGGAGGACGAATGTTTAAATGTGACACAATCTTGCTATGGAGGGCAATGTTATGAGTTGAATCGTGCCACCTTTCCATTCGTATGGTGAAGTTCTAACACCCAGTATCTCAGAATGGGACCTAATTTGGAGATAGGGTCTTTATAGAGGTAATCAAGCTAAAACAAGTCATTAGGGTGACCCCCAAACCAGCATGACTGGAGTTCTTATCAAAGGGGGAAATTTGGACACAGAAACACGTACACAGGGACAACACCCATCTATAAGCCAAGTAGAGAAGCCTAAAACAGATCTTCCCTTCAAAGACATCAGAAGGAACCAGCTCTGCTAACACCTTGGTCTTGGACTTCCAGCCTCCAGAACTGTGAGAGGCTAAATCTCTGTTCCTTAAGCCTTCTAGTTTGTGGTACGTTATTAAGGCAGCCCTAGCAAACTAATACAGGGGATCACAATTTACATCTAGAGTCCTGAAAGGACAGTGAATGCCTGACCCAGCCACATTGACCCAAAAGCCAAATCTTCTCTGGCCGTGCCTGGCACCCTCAGCAAGGCCTTCACAGAGTCTTTCCTTGGCAAGACTCCTGAAGACTAAGGGTGATTTATGAACTGGGTTCCTGATCACATTGAAAGACTCTAAAGCCTAGGTGTAGGATACCCAGACCAATGGCCAGACACTTTGCTGGAGAGGGGATGACCCAGTTGAAGCTCTCTCCTCTCCAGCACCATTTTTCAATGGCCTCTTCTCCAAACCAACCCCTTTGTGGCATCCAATCCTTTACGAGTTTTACTCCCAGCACTGGACAATTTCTAAGCCTCCAATTCACATTCTTTTAGGTTTTTGATCACTGATTCCAAGGCTTCCTCTTCACACACTAATGTTCTCACCAGATATCCATCCAACACCCCAGCCCTACCATGCCTGGGTCTCCCATTCCAAGGTCCATTCCCTCCACCTCAGCTCCCTCCTGGATCTCATTGTCAGCAGGAACTACTCCTCATCTGACATTTCCTCTCATCATGACCTCTTAGCCTCCTGCCTCCTCAATCCCACTGAACCTGTCCACCTCACTATTCCCCCTCCACACTATTATAGCAGCATTTTAGAATAGGGATCTCTGAGAGGCTGAGGTCCACTTTCAACATCTGGACTCTATATCTCTAGTCAGACATGGCTTCTCAACCACCACTGGTTCTAATTCCACTTGGTGTCTGACCTCCATCTTGGGCATCCTTCACCCTTGAGTAGGAACACAGAGTCAGGTTTTTGTGGCTCAACCTTGATCCTTCTCTCCACTGGGTTTCTCCATCAGGCTGTATCACCCTCTCCCCACCTGTTAAGCAGCTTCCCTAGTTGGCCCTGGCTCAGCCCTGTCAGTCTACACAGCTGGCCTCCCCTCAAGGGTGGGATCAGGCAAAATCTACTTTCTGTGTCCCACAGACCCCAAACTCTTGACCACCACCACCTCCTCCTCCCCCTCCTCCTCTTCCCCCTCCTCCT
>NW_016813202.1:4299469-4341529 GCF_001698545.2 Rhinopithecus bieti
CCCCCCCCTCCTCCCCCTCCTCCTCCTCCTCCTCCCATCTTTGGGCTCCTCAGTTGGTTCTCATCCTCCTTAGACTTCCTCGATGGACTGGCTTTCCCATTCACCTCGCTGCTGTTCTCAGTCTTGCCGCATTCCTCTCAGCAAAGACACCTCACCTCTTCTTCATCTGGAGGAAGACAGGCAGATGCCTCCCTACCTGCCTTTCTGAGCGTGAGAAAACCATGTGTCTGTGTGTGACAGAGACTTCTGAGCAGGCAAAAAGCATCCGTGTGGAAGAGAAGAAGGAACCCTCTGATACCCACTTCCAGCAGGATTTTCCATCTCCAGGCCATGGCCTTGAGAGCTGCTTCACTTTCACAGAACCTGCTGCAGGGAGGGGAAGCACAAGTAGCCTTGGGCATAAACCTGGACTTGGAAATGTGGCCTAAGAACCTGAGACCTTCACAAGAAACAGGAACAGTTGAACAGAAAGAGGCACCTGCTCCACCTTCATCAATTATCACCCTCTTCTTGCAACTGCGGAAGCTCCCACCCCTTGGCTGTGTTGCCTCCACTGCCTGTGGAGTCTGGGCCCTCCCATCCCTGCACCATCGTCTGTCAGTATTTTCTTTCCAATGTACTTCAGTTGTCCCGCTCCTTCTCTTCATCCACACATTTCTTGTAAGGATCTTTGGTACTTCTTCATCTCCTCATCTTCAGCCAGTGCAGTATGGATTCTGACCCCAGATGGTGCCTCTGCCAAACACCCTCTGCAAAATTGCAGCCAACTGCAAACTCCTGGGTTCAGGGTTCTCTCCTCGGTGTTTATTATATTCAGATCCTCAGCAGCATCTGACTGAGCACTTCTTTTTGCAACTCTGGCCTCCCGTATTCTCCAAGATACCTCTATCCTGGTTCTCTTTCTCTAACTGCATTTTCCTCTTCCTCCAACTGCTTTCAATGGCACCATCCTCCCCAAATTCCACACATCTCCTCTTTCTAGAGCCTCTAGAAGAAAGTGCTTCCTCTCTCTTACAGCTTGGAGTATGATCAGAATCTCCGATTCTCAAATGCAGCGGCGTCTGGACCCCAGATTTCAAACTGCCCACCAGACATTTCTTCCTGGAGGCAGGAAAACTTTTGGGTACTTTAAAATCAGTCTGTTCAAAATGGAACTTTTTTGATACGCTCCTCCAATGAAATATTTTGATACAGTAGAGGGAAGCTCATACATCCCTCTGTCCTGTCCCAAAATGATTGCACCGATTAAGGCTATGGGAGCTGTTAGTGATGATGTCACCAATGGAGTTTCTAACCAGAGGTGAGTCGCACCACAGCGCAGATCAGCCCCATAGAGAACTAAACTTCTGATTGTCACTTTTCTGGGATAAAAACTTCCCATGGTGCTATAGTTGAGATGTTTGTCCCCTCCAAATCATGTTGAAATTTGATCCCAATGTTGGAGGTGGAGCCTCGTGGGAGGCGTTTGGTTCATGGAGAGGTGGAGCCCTCATGAATAGATTAATGTCCTCCCTTGGGGGAGGGTGAGTAACTTCTCACTCGTTCAATCCAGGGTGACCTGGTTGTTAAAAAGAGCCTGGTACCTTCCCCCTCTCTCCTGCTTCCTCTCTCACCGTGTGATCTCTGTACCCAGTGCTTCTTTGGCTTCCAGCAGGAATGGAAGCAGCCTGAAGCCCTCCCCAGAAGCAGATGCTGCACATGCTTCCTGTACAGCCTGCAGAGCCATGAGCCAAATAAACCACTTTTCTTTATGAATTACTCGGATTCAGGTATTTCTTTACAGCAACACTAAACAAATTAAGACACAGAGAGACAGGCTTTAATATTATTCTGTTCTTTTCCCTAAAGGTCTTATATTACTATTAAATATCATCCCAATCATAAAAATGATGCATTGCTAGGGTAAAATGTTGTCTTGGTTGCATGCCCGCCATGTGTTATACAATCCTCCTCTCTTCCTCCACATTCATCAACAATTTTCCCATTTAAAACCTCTCTGCATATTTATTGCCTCTCTCTGCCTGACACAGTTATGGACAGCACCCAGGAGCACCCAGTTACTCATTTTAGAGTTTATGAAGCAGATGTCAGGCACAGACAGATTACTGGTGAGCCATCATATGGGTGACATTTTAATTCTGCATCCTTGTGGCGTAAGGTTGTGGTTTGGATTTTGCACTTATTTTCTTTTTCTTGCGAGAGAGGGAAGGAGGGTTGAAATATGCCTGCGTTACAAGTCACAGTGCCTCCAGCAAGAACCACTGCAACAACAAAGGAAATTCATTTTCTCACCCTCCTTGGTGCAAGATTTGTTTCTTCATAGAGAGACAAGCATGCAGTATAATATGAAAAGTGAAAGCCCAAAAAAAGGATTTAAAAGGGTGTTTATAGTCTTATTAAAGTTCAGTCCTGATACCACAGCAGGAAGGCAAAATCATAAAAGTACATAAAGCACTTTATAAATCATAGCACTGCCTCTGAGTGAAGGATGGGGACCACTGGAGGGCAGCAGGAGGGGCAGGTAAAGATGCAAGGGAGGTGCAGGTCCGTGGGAAGAAAGGAGACAAGAGGATGGTGAGGTGCTGGCTCAGGCTCCTGGGGACCCTGCTGCATTTGATTCCTGAAGAGTCGGGACAAGGCACCTGACACCTTGCCACTGCCTCCAGACTTTTAACCCTTGTGACTGTGAAGAACAAGGAGGCGGCCAAGAGGAATTCACCCTGTGAATAGTGTTTGTAATGGAAAATAAAATACAAATTTAAAACCTCTGTAGCGTTACTTCCATAGGAATTTCCTTTGTGTGTGGATGTCAGGGTGCCCACGGCCCAGCTGTTGGTGCTGCACTCCAGTCTGTAAGCAAAGCCAATGCCGAACCCACAGCTACCTAACCTGTGGACCTGCTGGAGCGGGGCCAGGTTCATAAACTGCTGGGAAGTGTCCCCAGCACAGTAATGCTCTTCTGGGGGTTCAAAATGGGGGAAGGGTATCCTCCCCTAAGTCAAAAGAATAAGGAAGGGGTAGTGGTCAGCCACACTGGAGCCAAAGTGAGGCCCATGGTGCGCTGGGGGAGGAGGGAGCCTTGTGCTCAAACTGGTCCTGCAGGCACTACTCAATTCTGGCATCGGAGTCCTGGGTTCAATCCCCAGCTCCACAGCAACTGGCTGGCAAGCCTGAGTAAGCACTGCACCTCTCCAGGCCCTCTCTACTCCTTTAGGAAAAGAAGGTGACAAGAGGCACATCTTGTAAGATTGTTAGAAGGATTTCAACATGCAGTGTGTATGAAGTGCTTATTTTAAAGTCCGTGATACATACATAGGAACCAAGCGCTCAGGGAAAAGTTGACTGTTAACATAAGCCTTCTGGCCTCCGGTGGAGATGCCGACTCTTTGGTCTCTGCTTCTTTTCCTTTGCAGATCCATTCCTCCACCTGAGTGGTCCTATCTTGCCCAGCCCAGGAATGGGCACCTGAAGAACCTGGACAGTTACTAACACATCCTTCTCCTGTAGTCAGCTGTGGGTTGAGGGATACATGACCCCCTTTGGCAACACTCCTGTCTCTGGAATTACTCTCTGGTGATGTTGTGTTATCTGTGTCTTCTCCCTAGAAGGATTCTGCCTAGGAATGAAGTCAATGAGGGGAAATCAGAACTGAGAGATAGAAGGAGAGATCTGGAAGGCCCCCTAGAGCCCCAGGTTCCAGCCATGTGAGAAGCCAGCACTACCCCCTGACATCTTCTCATTATGGGAGTCAATAGGTCCTCCTTTCGGCTAAATTACCTTAAGTTAGATTTTCGTCTCTGACCTCTAAAAAGCCCTGTCTAATGCATACTATCCCCCCACACAGAGTGGAGACCATGAATAAGGGCGCCCACCAATGACAACGGATGGTAGTCAACCCTGTTATGTACCCAAATCACCTACAAGCCTTTTAAAAGGACAGAATATAGGTCCCATCCCCAAAGATTCTGATTCAGTACAACTGGAGAGCATCTGGGCATCCTTCCATTTTAGTCCATAAAGGATGGGAAACCAGGGACCTCCAGGAAACCCAAGGCATCCCAGTTACTGTGGGGAGAAGGAGGCTTGGTGCTGTCAGGCTGAAATCAGAACAAGGTACATCCCTCACTCAGAGAGAGGCCAAAATATCATCACCTTTGTTTTACTTGGTAAGAAATGGCCTGTTTCTGATGATGATCATGATCTTCCATTTGATGTAGCCAGAGATGCAACTGTAGCATATTAATACTAAGAAGCCATTTCCGGCCGGGCGCGGTGGCTCACGCCTGTAATCCCAGCACTTTGGGAGGCCGAGGTGGGTGGATCATGAGGTCAGCAGATTGAGACCATCCTGGTTAACATGGCGAAACCCCATCTCTACTAAAAATACAAAAAAAAAATTAGCGGGGCGTTAGTCCCAGCTACTCGGGAGGCTGAGACAGGAGAATGGCATGAACCCAGGAGGCGGAGCTTGCAGTGAGCCGAGATCGTGCCACTGCACTCCAGTCTGGGCGACAGAGTGAGACTCCGTCTCAAAACAAACAAACAAACAACAAACAGAAGCTATTTCCACCCACCCTTAATTCAGATTCACTCTGAGTCTGACAGTGTTTCCTTCCTTCCGCTGGTGTCGCCACCTCCACAAATATCGCTTATGTGCAGGCAGCTCTTGTGTGCACTGTCCCCTTGCCCAGCCCCAGCAGACGGGCCGGCCCTATGGAGCTACGGTGTGTCTGTGCCTTTCTCCATTCAGGGAGGCCTTTTCCCAAACCCCAGTGGGGCTTCTCTTCTCCCTGGAGGGCACTCTGCAACTGCATCTTTGTTCCCATGTTTAAACGAGAAATAAAATCCTTTCTACTGTCGTGCAGTGTAGGATGAGGAAGAGGCAGGTGAGCTATCTGAGTTAGGGTCATTTTAACTAGCTGGGGCTCTGAGAGCAGCCACAGACATCCAGTGAACAGTCTGCAGGACTCAACTTCTCACCAGTTCATCCTGACTCTAAGGCCATGGCCTTGCCACAGGTCATCAACCCAAACATCAGTGCCTTTTCATTTCAGACATCTCAGACTCCTTCAAGCTCATTAACTCATGAGTACAGTTTCTAGTGGCACTGGCTGCAAGACAGGTTTCTCAAAACAGGGTGCAGGAACCATCCACAACCCAATGCCTTGGAGAGAGTAGGTGGGAAAAACAAAAAGCCAGATACAGATTCCTAGGCCTCTCTTAGACCAATGGAATCAGACACTCTGGAGCTGGGGCCAGGGAATCTGCATTTAATTCAGCCCTGCGGTATTCCAAGGCCCACCAACATTTGAGAATCTCCATGGTGGGAGGCTGCTTCCTCTCTCTCCTTCCCATGCTAAATGGTGGAAACCAGACAGCTGGGCCCTAAGCGGGCACAGGGAGGAAGGCGGGGAGGCCACATCGCCTCCCCCAGGGCAAGGCATCTGTTAGGAGGCTCTCGGATGAAAGGCAGGAAGGAAAAATGGTTCTCCGCTAGGCTGGCGTTTTAGAAAACTCTGTTTCAAACACCCTGAATTTTGAGCCCTGAAAATGGTTATTATTTTTGCCCTCATTACCTTCTTTCCCTATTTAAAATGGAATCATTGTCAGAAGAAAACTGCAGCTTCACACATCCCTGCCATAGCCTCACACAATAGACACTAAAAATAGGGCCCTGCTTCCAAGCTCCACAAAACTCTCCAAAATGAGAAAATATATACATAACTAGAGGTCTTCCTGGCTTGTCTACTGACATCCGTTTTGCCTTTACTTTCCCCAAAATAGCCTTCCATTCTTTTTGGAATGACCTCATTTTCCTGATGTTCACCAGCTCCGAGCGCTGGGCAGGGGAGGGCGCTGGCCTGCCTGCCTCGACCATTCTTCCTGGGTTTTCTATTGCGATTTGTGAGCCAGTCATCTCTGGGGACAGAGCAGATCTGGAACCTTCTTGGCAAACGTGAGACTTGCCTGCAGATGTGACGATGGCATCCCTGCCCTGCCTACCTTTGACATTGGCCCATGAGACCAAAACACTAGAGATTTAAACGTGACCAGCCAGGCAGGACGGGGGTCAGAGCTCCGTACCTAGACTGAGGCAGGAGCCCCCGCACCGTGATGGGAATCGTAAGGGAAAGACCCCAGAGTGACTTCACGAAAGGATGTGCTGGAAGGCGGATTAAGAGGAATGTGGGCAGAAGCTCAGCGACAGGATGGTGGGACTTTCACAGGGGCAGACATGTTGCTGCCTTGGCATTATGGCAAATCCTAAGGCCTGAAATAGCATGGCTTCTTTTAAAATCCCTCCTGGCATCTGCCCACGGCACCCACACCCAGGAAATGGTGGGTGCGGTCTGTTTTCACCCACTGCGGTGAGCTAGAACAATTTCACTCACTTTGGAAAAGAATATAGACAGGAAATGATTGCAAAGCAGAGAAAGGCAGAGTTGTCATGGAATTATTCCATTCGCTTTGGCTTTTCCTTTTGTAGCTGGGACCCTACTGTGACTATGGCATCTGCTGTGGACCGGGCCCACCAGGTGGGGGTTCCAACCTCAACTAAAGTAAAGCTTTTCCCATCCCCTATCAGCTCCTTAGCTCATTCCCTAAGCCATTGTCTAGAGGTCACATGTCCCAGACCTGCCATAGGCGTGCTCCAGAGCCAGCGATGCCAACAGCCTCTCCTCTCTGGACCTAGTCCCCTTGTGTCCGCCAAATGGCCCTGAACCACTCACCGAGCCATGGCAAAATAGACTCAACAGGATAGGGTCAACTCCACCATGGTGTTTTATTATCCTGACAAGCCACAGTCAGACATATCAACCCGAACCAATGCCCATCATCCACACGTCTTCCCAGCATCCTCTCCTCTGGGCATCCCTGGGCACATGCCATCTCTTGGGCAGCCGCCACTACACAATAGATGTGTTCCAGGAAAGTTATGCGTGACAGGGATTTTTAAAATCTAGACTTGTGTGGAGTGAAAATAATTATCTTAGTGGTTGTAGAAATTTTGTTTTCAGAACGAATTCTCCTAACCTGTAGCTCTCATGTGCAGATTTTCACTTTCAAGACATAGACGATCACATATATATTAACTCTTTCAGTTGTCCACTACCGCTTATTGGAGTGGTTTCTAACATGGTAGTAGACAACTAAAAGATATTGATATATATGCGATATATATGTGATTGTATATGTCTTAAAACAACCATTTTATTATTTCTCTTGATTCAATGGGTTGACTAGGCCTCAGCTGGAAATGTCTTCTGTTGACCTTGTATGGGGTGTCCCTTGTATGGGGTCTGCAGTTAGTGGCTGGGACATCCTGGATGGCTCCCCTCCCATGACTAGGGTCTTGCTGGAACTGGCTGGAAGGCTGGGCTCTCTTGTTCAATTCACCTGATCTTTCCATGTGGCTACTAGCTTGGGCTTCCTTATAGCATGGCGGCTGGCTCCAGGAGCAAGCAGTCCAAGAGGATAAGCCCTATTGTGCTTGAGAACTTACCAAACCTCTGTTTGCATCCCTCCTGCTAATACCCTCAGTCAATCATGTGGCCAAGCTCAGTGGACAGCACCAGAAGGCTTCCTTGAGAGCTACAGATATTGCAGTTTACCACACCCATCATTCCATAAATGCAACCTACTTAGGAATAACCGAGTCTGGCACACATGAAATCCTGTAAGCAAATTTCAGGTCTCCCTTTCTCAGGGAGGAAACCAGAACACCCATGGAGCCGCTCAGTATGAAAGAAAGAGCTGGCCAGCTCCCCTTACCAGGCGAATTCTCATTAGCACCAAAGGAAGTTTGAGCACATTTTGGTTTGTTCCTTTTATTGTCTTATTTTACTATTTTAATAACTTTTTTTTTTCTTTTTTTTTTTGAGATGGAGTCTCACTCTGTTGCCTAGGCTGGAGTGCAGTGGCATGATCTTGGCTTACTGCAAACTCTGCCTCCCGGTTCAAGCGATTCTCCTCCCTCAGCCTCCCAAGCAGCTGAAATTACAGGCGTCTGCCACCATGCAAAGCTAATTTTTTGTATTTTTAGTAGAGAGGGGTTTCACCATGTTGACCAGGCAGGTCTCGAACTCCTGACCTCAGGTGATCCGCCTGCCTTGGCCTCCCAAGGTGCCAAGATTACAAGTGTGAGTCATCATACCAGCCTTAATAACATTTTAATTGAAAAATAACACTTGCAAATAGTGAACTAATGGTTCACTATTGACCTCCTTCAAATCACTGGATTTGATTGACAGTAACTATTTACATGACCTCTGGCCAACAATCTTCTCTCGTGCTACCCTCACCTGAGAAACAAGACTATCAAGTTTGCACTTCAGAGAAGCCTTTGCCATCAGGTGCAGATCTTACATGCCATTGTCTAGAGGACAGAAAATATCCGGTCTGCTCAAACATTTCCTACCTTGGGCAGAGGTACTCATGATTTCTAGCACCTGGTGCTTAAAAACCTTAAATAGAGCAGGTGTCCCCAGTTCCCAGACCATGGACCAGTACAGGTCCGTGGCCTGTTAGCAACAGAGCCGCACAGCAGGAAGTGATGGGTAGGCGAGCTCTTATTACCCCTTGAGCTCTGTCTCCTGTCAGATCAGCAGTGGCATTAGATTCTCACAGGAGCACAAACTGTATTGTGAACAGCGCATTCGAAGGATCTAGGTTGTGCACCCCTTATGAGAATCTAGTGGCTGAAGATGTGAGATGGAACAGTTTCACTTTTAAAATGAAAAAACTCTTGTTTTAGAAATTTTGTTTAGGTTATATATATACATATATATATAGTAATAGTATATATATGTGTGTGTGTATATATATCCTATTGCTACTAATAGTATGGAGAACACTGATCGTCCTTGATGGAAACTGTTTAGAGAGTTATGCAAAATAAATGCATTTGACACCCTTGCCTCCTCGTCCATGGAACAATTGTCTTCCACAAAACCAGTCCCTGGTGCCAGAAGGGTCGGGGACATTGAAATAGAGGACTGGTTTTGTTTTGTTTTTAGTAACATTGATCCACTTTTCTGAGGTCCTGCCAGGAAAAAAAAAAGTGGATTTTAAAGCCTCAAAGAGGAAAATCAAGGATGATTATTTTGAATAACAGCAAGAAATAAAAATTCATGACAAACCTTATAGTAATGTGACATAAAATAGCATAAAAGGGGCAAGGTGTAGCAGAAGTATTTTTTAGAACATTTCCTTAATGGAAAATTTGAAACATTTATGTAAGTAGCCAGAATAGTATAATGAATCTCTTCTGTCCACGGTCCAGCTTCAATACTCATCAATTTGCAGCCAACCTTAGTTCATCTTGACTTCCACTCATGCATTCTCTCCTTCCAATAATTTCGATGTGCGTCCCAGACGTCATATTATTACAACTGTAAAAATTTCAGTGAATCTCAAAGTCATTGTGCTGAGTGAAAGAAACTAGACAAAAACAATATATATGTTATTATTTGTTTAGAATTCTAGAACATGCAAACCAATCTACGTTGACAAGAAGCTGATCAGTGACTGGGAACAGGAGTGGGAGAGGCGAGAGGAAAGGATTACAAAAGCACCCGAGAAAACTTCTGGGGAGGGTGATGGATATGTCCATTATCTTGACTGTGGTGATGGTTTCACAGGTGGCTACACAAGTCGCAAGTCACAAAACTGCACATTTTAAGTATAAGCAGTTAGTTGTACACCAATTATACCACCATGGATTTATTTTAAAATAACACATTACGATTGAAGATTGGGTTAATTAATTTATTTTTTATTTTTTGAGACAGAGTTTTGCCCTTGTCGCCCAGGTTGGCGCAATCTCAGCTCACTGCAACCTCCACCTCCCAGGTTCAAACGATTCTCCTATAGCGTGAACCCAGGAGGCAGAGCTTGCAGTGAGCCAAGATCGTGCCCCTGCACTGCACTCCAGCCTGGGTGACAGTGCAAGACTCCCTCTCAAAAAAAAAATTATCCTGCCTCACCCAGTCTTCCAAGTAGCTGGAACTACAGGTGCAGCAACCACATCTGGCTAATTTGTTTGTTTGTTTTGGTAGAGATGGGGTTTCACCATGTTAGCCAGGCTGGTCTCAAATGCCTGACCTCAGGTGATCCTCCACCCACGTCTGCCTCCCAAAGTGCTGGGATGACAGGAGTGAGCCACCATGCCCGGCCTGAAGATTGGGTTTAAAAACAACCAGGGCTTTAAAACTTGAGTTAGATGTTTAAAATAATTTGTTTTCGTTTCTGTTCTCATTAACATAAATATTTAAGGATATGCCTTTTCCTTTGAGCACTGTTGCAGCTATGTAACTCACAGGTTCTGTTATATAGTTTTGCAATTGCTGTTTTCTAAAATTTCTTTAACGTAAAGTTGTTTAAGAGTTTTCTTTTAAAACATTTCAGATGGAAGAATCTTTTTCTGTTTCTTTGTTATCAATGTCTAGTTTAATCCTATTATGATCAGGGGATTTGCTTGTACTATTTCTACTTTTGATAATTTGTTGAAATTTTATTATGGACCATTATGTAGTCAGAGTTCATGAATGTTTCACTGACCGTTGTAAAGAAGGTAAACTCTCCATTTTCAGGATACAGATTTTTGACATATATCAACCAGATCAATGTTCTTACTTTCCAGTTATTTCTGTTATTTGATCTGACATGAATTAATAGCTTTGAAAAGTTTTCTACTACAAGTGTGTTTCTATTTCTCCTCATATCCTCTGTAATTTCTGCCTTATGAATATTGTTGCTATGGGCTTTTGCACACAGATGCTCATTAGTGATTTCATCTTTGCTGTGCATTGTGTCTTTTGGCATTAGAATGCTCCCTTGTTTGTCTCATTTAATATTCTTTGGTCCTGAATTTCTTCCTCTTTGAAGGTAAACTGGCAACACTTGCTTGCTTTGGGTTTGCACTTGCCTGGTGTGATGGCAAATACTGACTGTCAACCTGATTGGACTGAAGGTTGCGATATCGATCCTGGGGGTGTCTGTGAGGGTGCTGCCAAAGGAGATTAACATTGGAGTCGGTGGGTTGGGAAGACAGACCCACCCTTAATCAGGTGGGCACCATCTCATCAGCCGCTAGAGAATATAAACTAGACAGAAAAATGTGAAGAGGAGAGACGAGCCTGGCCTTTCAGCCTACATCTTTCTCCCGTCCTGGATGCTTCCTGCCCTCAAAGATCGGATTCCAAGGTCTTCAGTTTTGGGACTTGGACTGGCTCCTCTTTCTCCTCAGCCTGCAGACAGCCTATTGTGGCCTTGTGATTATGTAAGTTAATACTTAATGAACTCCTATTAGTTCTGTCCCTCCAAGAGAACCCTGACTAATAAAGATTTTGGTACCAGGTAGTGGTTCTAGAGGCACAGAATACTAAGGGTGGAGTTCTTTTGTTGGTTTTGGGGTTTCTAAGGTTGGCTGCTTAATATTATTAAACACAAAAATGCTAAGGGCTCTACTTCTAATAGTATGGAGAACACTGCTAGTCCTTGATGGAAACTCTTTAGAGTGTTATACGAAATAAATGCATTGACACTCCTGATTCATCACTCATGAGAGGCAAGGAGTACTAGTGAACTTCTATACATAATACCTTTTGACCATATGTGGAGAACCAGGAACACCAATGAAGCTGGTTGGGGTTGCTCCTAAGTTCAGTGGACAAGAGTGATGAGAGAAAATGATGAACTTGGGGATTCTTGTCTCAGAAGCAGATACTGACCCTCAAATCTGCTAAGATTGCCCTGAGTGAGAGTCTTACCTCCTGTAGAGAAAGAGCTGAAATTGTGGCAAAACAGACACAAGCTCTTATCATGCGAGTGGCTGACCTGCAAGGAAAGGTGCATGCACAGCCTCCCCAGGTGTCTAATGTTAAAGTGAGGGCATTGATTGGCAGAGAATGGGACACTGAAACTTGGACTGGGGACATGTGGGAGGACCCTGATGTTTGTAAACTCTGATGAACCTTTTTTTGCCAGAAGGAACAGCTTCCTCATCCCCAATAGTGGCAACATCCCCTCCCCAACCCATGCTGCCATCAGCCTTTCCACCTTTGTCTGAGGAGATCAACCCTGAGCTGCGTGAGGCAATAGTGATGGCCTCCCCTGAGGCAGCGGCCAGGCAAAATAATGTTGATTCTCCTCAGGAGCCGCTCCCAACACCCCTGTTTGCTTCTAGGTAACTGCATTGGGGAAAGGGAAATGATCAGACATTTGGGGGACTACTGGCCACTGGCTCTGAGCTGACGTTGATTCCGCAGGACCCAAAACATCATTGTGGTCCTCCAGTTAAAGGAGGGGCTTCTAGAAGTCAGGTAATTAATGGCATTTTAGCTCAGGTCCGACTTACAGTGGGTTCAGTCCTGTGGTCATTTCCCCAGTGCCAGAATGCATAACTGGCACAGACATACTGAGCAGCTGGCAGAGCCCCCACATTGGCTTTGTGACTGGTAGGTTGAGGGCTATTATGGTCTGAAAGGTCAAATGGAAGCCATTAGAGCTGCCTCTACCTGGAAAAAATAGTAAATCAAAAACAATATCACATCCCTGGAGGGATTGCGGAGATTAGTGCCACCATCAAGGTCTTGAAATATGCAGGATGATGATTCCCACCACATCCCCTTTCAACTCTCCCATTTGGCCTGTGCAGAAGACAGTTGGATCTTGGAGAATGACAGTGGATTACCATAAGCTTAACCAAGTTGTGTCTCCAATTACAGCTGCTGTACCAGAAGTGGTTTCATTGCTTGAGCAAATTAACACATCTCCTGGTACCTGGCATGCAGCCATTGACTTGACAAATGCCTTTTCCTCCATTCCTGTCCATAAGGCTCACCAGAAGCAATTTACCTTCAGCTGGCAAAGCCAGCAATATACCTTTACTGTCCTACTTCAGGGGTATATCAGCTCTTCGGCTTTGTGTCATAATCTTATTTGGAGAGGCCTTGATCATTTCTCCCTTTCATGAGATATCACACAAGTCTGTTACATTGATGATATGATGCTGATTGGATTCAGTGAGCAAGAAGCAGTAAATACACTGGACTTATTGGAGAGACATTTGCATGCCAGAGGATGGG
Organism: Rhinopithecus bieti; assembly: GCF_001698545.2. Lineage (NCBI taxonomy): Eukaryota > Metazoa > Chordata > Mammalia > Primates > Cercopithecidae > Rhinopithecus > Rhinopithecus bieti. The sequence continues at coordinate 4,312,558 of NW_016813202.1, forward strand.
AAATAAATCTGACTAAAATTCAAGTACCTTCTACCTTGGTAAAATTTCTAGGGGTCCAGTGGTGTGGGGCCTATAGAGATACTCCTTCTAAGGTAAAGGATAAGTTGCTGCATTTGGTCCCTCCTACAACCAAGAAAGAGGCACACGCCTAGTGGGCGTATTTGGATTTTGGAGACAACACATTCTTCATTTGGGTGTCTTACTCCAGCCCATTTATTGAGTGACCCAAAAGCCTGCCAGTTTTGAGTGGGGTCCAGAACAGAAGAAGGCTCTGCAACAGGTCCAGGCGGCTGTGCAAGCTGCTCTGCCACTTGGGCCATATGACCTAGCAGGCCTCTAGGATTTTGGAGCAAGGCCCTACCGTCTTCTGCAAATAAGAGGAGATCAACCCTTATTTGCAGAATAAGGATTGAGAGACAGCTCTTGGCCTGTTACTGGGTTTTGGTGGAAACTGAATGTTTGACTGTGGGTCATCAAGTCACCATGCAACCTGAACTGTGTGTCATGCACTGGATGTTTTCTCACCCATCTAGCCATAAAGTGGGTCATGCACAGCAGCATTCCATCACCAAATGGGAGTGGTATATATGTGATTGGGCTCAAACAGGTCCTGAAGGCACAAGTAAGTTACATGAGGAAGTGGCTCAAGTGCCCATGGTCTCCACTCCTGCCACCTGCCTTCTCTCCCCCAGCTTGCACCGATGGCCTCATGGGGAGTTCCCTGTGATCAGTTGACAGAGGCAGGGAAGACGAGGGCCTGGTTCACAGATGGTTCTACACGATATGCAGGCACCACCCGGAAGTGGACAGCTGCAGCCCTACAGCCCTTTCTAGGACATCCCTGAAGGACAGCGGTGGAGGGAACTTCGTAGTGGGCAGACCTTCGAGCAGTGCACCTGGTTATGCACTTTGCATGGAAGGAGAAATGACCAGCTGTGTGATTATATACTGATTCATAGGCTGCAGCCAATGGTTTGGCTGGATGGTCAGGGGCTTGAAAGAAGCATGATTGGAAAATCGGTGACAAAGAAATTTGGGGAAGAGGTAGGTGGATGGACCTCTCTGAGTCATCAAAAACTGTGAAGGTATTTGTATCCCATGTGAGTGCTCACCAATGAGTGACCTCAAAAGAGGAGGATTTTAATAATCAAGTGGATAGGATGACCTGTTCTGTGGACACCACTCAGCCTCTTTGCCCAGCCACCCCTGTCATCCCCCAATGGGCCATGAACAAAGTGGCCATGGTGGCAGGGATGGAGGTTACACATGGGCTCAGCAATGTGGACTTCCCCTCACCAAGGCTGGCCTGGCTACAGCCACTGCTGAGGGCTCAATTCACCAGCAGCAGAGACCAACACTGAGCCCTTGATATGGCAGCACACCTCAGGGTGATCACCCAGCTGCCTGGTGGCAGGTTGATTACACTGGACTTCTTCCATCATGGAAAGGGCAGATGCTTGTCCTCACCAGAATAGACACCTACTCTGGACATGGGTTTGCCTATCCTGCATGCAATCCTTCTGCCAAGACTACCATCTGTGGACTTGCAGAATGCCCTATCCCCCGTCATGGTATTCCACACAGCATTGCCTCTGCCCAAGGCATTCTCTTTATGGCTAAAGAAGTGTAGCAGTGGCTCATGCTCATGGAATTCGCTGGCCTTACCATGTTCCCCATCATCCTGAAGCAGCTGGATTGATAGAGCGGTGGAATGGCCTTCTGAAGTCACAATTACAATGCCAACTAGGTGACAATACTTTGCAGGGCTGGGGCAAAGTTCTCTGGAAGGCCACGAATGCTCTGAATCAGTGTCCAATATATGGTACTGTTTTTCCCATAGCCAGGATTCATAGGTCCAGGAATCAAGGAGTGGACGTGGAAGTGGCACCCTCACCATCACCCCTAGTGATCCATTAGCAAAATTTTTGCTTTCTGTTCTCCCCACATTACGTTCTACTGGCCTAGAGGTCTTAGTTCCAGAGGGAGGAACGCTGCCAGCCAGAGACACAACAATGATCCCATTAAACTGGAAGTTAAGATTGCCACCTGGCCACTTTGGGCTCCTTCTACCTTTAAGTCAACAGGCTAAGAAGGGAGTTATAGTGCTGGCTGGGGTGATTGACCCAGACTATCAAGACAAAATCAGTCTACTACTCCACAGTGGAGGTAAGGAAGAGTACAAATGGAATATAGGAGATCCATTAGGCAGTCTCTTAGTATTACCATGTCCTGTGATTAAGGTCAATGGGACTACAAATGACTTAGATCCTTCAGGAATGAAGGTTTGGGTCACTCCACTAGGAAGAAAAACCACGACCTGCTAAGGTGCTTGCTGAAGGCAAAGGGAATACAGAATGGGTCATCAATACCAGCTACGGCCACATGACCAGCTGCAGAAACAAGGACTGTAATTGTCATGAGTATTTCCTCCTCCTTTTGTTAAAAACATGTTTGTACATGTATACACTTGTACTAAGAAAATATCCTTGCCGGGCGCGGTGGCTCAAGCCTGTAATCCCAGCACTTTGGGAGGCCGAGACGGGCGGATCACGAGGTCAGGAGATCGAGACCATCCTGGCTAACACGGTGAAACCCCGTCTCTACTAAAAATACAAAAACTAGCCAGATGAGGTGGCAGGCACCTGTAGTCCCAGCTACTTGGGAGGCTGGGACAGGAGAATGGCGTAAACCTGGGAGGCGGAGCTTGCAGTGAGCTGAGATCCGGCCACTGCACTCCAGCCCGGGTGACAGAGCGAGATTCCGCCTCAAAAAAAAAAAAAAAAAAAAAAAAAAGAAAATATCCTCATTTTATTTCCTTTTCCTTTATCATGTGACATAAGATTTATTGACTTCATATCAGCATGTAAGTACTGTTAATTTCATGTAATAGTACTTGGTTGGGGACTGGTGTGTTTCCAGATGTATGAAGGGTAGCTGTATTATGTTAGGCATAATTATGACCTTATTATTATCTTTATTTGAAGATTATGCATGATCTCAGGAGATGTGTATGGGTTCAAGTTGACAAGGGGTGGACTTGTGATGGTTAATACTGAGTGTCAACTTGATCGGATTGAAGGATGTAATACTGATCCTGGGTGGGTCTGTGAGGGTGTTGCCAAAGGAGATGAACATTTGAGTCAGTGGGCTGGGGAAGGCAGACTCACTCTTAATCAGGTGGACACCATCTCAGCCACCAGTGAATAAAAACCAGGCAGAAAATCATGAAGAGGTGAGACAGGCCTAGCCTCCCAGCCTACCTCTTTCCCCTGTGCTGGATGCTTCCTGCCCTGAAACAGACTCCAGGTTCTTCAGTTTTGGGACTCAAACTGGCTCTTCTCGCTCCACAGCTTACAGACAGCCTGTTGCGGGACCTTGTGATCATGTCAGTCAATACTTAATAAAGTCACATATATGTGTGTGTGTGTGTGTGTGTGTGTGTATCCTATTAGTTCTTTCTCTCTAAGGTAACACTGACTAATACACCTGGTACACCTTTGTCCATCCTTTTCATTTCCAATCTTTTATGGTTCACTTGTTTTAGATATGTTTCCTTTAAACAGCATAGAATTGGATTTTGCTTTATGATACAATGTGAAAATCATTTATCTTAATGAATGAATCCGAGGGGAAAAATCATGAACTGGGTTTCCCCTGCTCTTACACCAACCACAATCAACACACAAGACTTCTGTGACCAGATGTGTTGGGGGAGGGCTTCCCCACAACCAAGCAAGCAATCCATTCTGCCACAGGTACCAGCTGGGTGTCCTCAAATTCACTTCTAACACCACCTACCTGGAGGTATCATCAGATCCCCCAGGTTGAGGGCTCAGTCCACAAGACTGACCCCACTTCCGATGCCAATTGCAAGCCCCAGGTTTTTAGTGTGCTTCTGACTGGCTACAAATAGGGGATTTGATTAATTTACTAGAGTGGCTCTCAGAACTCAGGGATAACACTTATGTTTACCAGTTTATTATAAAGAATATCACAAAGAATACAGATGAACAGATGCACAGGGCAAGGCATAGGGGAAGGGGCGTCGAGCTTCCCTGTGCTCACGTGCTGTACCACCCTGTAGGAACCTCCAAGCATCTAGCTATCCGGAAGCTCTCCGAACCTTGTCCTCTTGGGCCTTTTATGGAGTCTTCATTAGATAAGCATGATTGATAACTATGTAGAAATGTAACTGGACAAAAAGGGCATGATCTAATGCTAATAGACTGAGTGGGGAAACCCGGCAAGGCCTGTCAGCTCAGATTCTTCTTGGCCTCTTTGTGCAGCACTCCTTCCTCCAGGGTGCAGGGCAGGACCACGTCTGAAATGGAGATCTGATGTCCTACAATGACAGAAGGTAGGTCAGAGAATTGCTTTATGCCAGTTCCAAGACAGAAAGGCAGGGGAAGAGTAGAGCCCTGCCCTGAGGAGAGAAAGGAGCAGGTGAAAGGAGAGCAAGGGATGGCCAGAGAGAGAGATATTCTGTTTTCTGAGGCCTGCCCAAGGGCCCCAATATTGTAACAAGGGCTATGGGAGTTATGAGCCAGGAACCATGAATAAAAACCTATCTAGATATACAGATATCATAATATCATAGTGAGTTAATAAAAACTTATATAGATATATACATATCATTGTATCACAATGAGTTAGTCTCATTTACATTTATTGACATGACAGGTATCTTTGATCTGTTGTTGTTCTCTGAATGCAGTTATTTAAAATCTTTCAATATAAGGTCAGTTTGCTTTTTTGGGAGCGGGCAAAGAAAAAATAGAGAAGAGAGGAGAGGCGATGAAAGGAGAAAAAGCCACAAGCGATGAGAAGAGAATTAAGTTCTGGTATTTAGAATGATTTTAATGTTGTTTCATTATTTCTTTGTAATCATATTGTTGTATAAAACCCTGGTCATCTGCTTTATAAACAGCATTAGGCAATAATAAAATTGGTGTGTTTTCTTCCCTTTCTCCTATCTCTCCCTCCACTTTCTGACTCAATTCAATAATATTATCTTTGTTAATTTTTACTTCGGACTCTTAAATACATTTTAACAAAATACAATTTGTTTCTTTGGCTTTAAATTATTTCTTTGTCTCCCTGAGTTTATCCAAGAAGCAATTACTTTACTTCCTGCCATCTTTACCCCTTTCCCATCCCAATTTGTATGAGTTGTGTTATTTCTACATTGCCAAGGCTTAAAAGATTTACATCCCATTATGTTACACTAATCCCCACATTATATTTAGTCTTAGATCTGAAGTATAATCAATACTTACAGTCAGACTTGCGGTTAAAACTTTCATAGTAGACTCTCAATTGGCTGACGTTCATTTTCTGGTCATTTCCTCAAGAAGGTTCACAAGAACTATACTTTCTAAGCTCTTGTACGTTCAAAACATTCTGCTATAGCCTTTGCAATTGTTGAACAGCTTGGATGATATAAAATTCTTGGTTTGCACTTTCCTTAAATATCTTCTAAATGTTTCTCTATCCTCTTCTAATGTTAAATACTGTTTTGGTGAAGTCTGAGTTCAACCCGACTTTTTTTTCTGCCTGTATGTGACTTAGTATTTTGTGCTTTACTGCCTAAAGGATACTTTCTTTAAATCCAATAACTTTACTAGATTGCATCTCAGGTGGAGACTGTTATAAATCAGGTTTCCCTGGGAAGTAGTGTGAACATCCGATATGCAGATTCAAGTCTTGCTTTATTTTAGGAAATGTTTTGAATTGTATTTTAAAACACTTTTTGCATTCTATTGTTTTGGCTTCTTCAGAGACTCCAGTTTTGCACGTGTGGCTTTCCTTCACCTCCCTGTTATCTGATTGCTTTCTCTCTAATCTTAACTCCCTGTCTCTATGACATCAGATTCGCATTCCACACTCCCTTCCTTTGCTTCTCTTACAGAGCCTTTTGCAGTGACTTCGCCCCCTTATTATCCTCTGCTTCTTTCCTGAGTCTTCTAGCTCCATCTCATCACCTCCCATCAGCTTGTCATCTTCTATTTGAGTTCCTGCATTTATGCTTTGTGGTTTTCCATTACAGATCAAATTGCCTTGTTAAGGTGCTTTGTTCCTAATTCATGGTGGAATGTTTGATCATAATTTTCACCTCTTCCAGCCCACATTTTACGCGTGCATGTTCTTCTCATGTGATTTGCTGCTCTTTGTGTCTTATAGAATGTTTGTATCAAGGTTATTCCATCTTCTTTTAAATGATTCATAGAGTGTACCAGTTGAACTTCCCTAGATCAGCTTTTTGCAAGATGTTCTAACCAGGGGTGGGGCAAGAACAGTCTTCCAGAATTCTTCATCTCACAGGACCTCTTTTTCTTTGTTTTCACAGAGATAGACTGCTTCCTGAAAATATGGTATTATCCTTTATAGAGCTCTGCCTCCTCAGCTTCTCTGAATCACACGGGGTCCCTGAGGGCTTTTGCTGCAGGGACCTCTAGCTCCTTCCCAGGAAATGCAAACAAGGGACCAGTGTGTGCCTCATCCTTGGGAAGTGTAGTTCTGCTTGTGCTCTCCAAGCTCCGCTGCCGCCCTAGATGCTGCTCGTCTTCCTGCGAGCTTGCTGCTCTTTGCAGCCTTTACCCATGTTTTGGAGTCTACAGATTACATCTGTCTCTAAGTTTCAATGCAAACGAAACTCTCTGAAGCTGCATGTGATTCCCAAGAGGAAAACGAAGCACCACTACCAGGCTCATTTCCAAGTCTGATGATTTGGGGGAATTGATGCTGAGTTCCAAGCCATCCTTCCCAAGGCTTTTGACCAGGTGCAACTAAGGCACAATGGAGGTATATTCTTCCTCCACTACTTGCCTTCCCTCTCTCTCTGGGTCCTGCATCGCTGCTCCAGCAGTGATGTGGTAATTTAAAATAATGGTAATATACAATATGCCACATACAATATAATATAATGTAATATAATATAATATACAATGTAATAATGGTAATATACAGTAATGTGATACCATACAATAGGGAAGAGGAGGTCAGTGAGTATACCTAGCAGCCATAGCAAAGAGCAGAATTCATGTGCCATCAAAGAGCATTCAGCATCAACTAAGGGGAAAATATGCACACACACACACACACCTATCCACCCCCCTACACACACATTACATAGGACAAACAGAACATACCTGAAGGCCACTGGTAGACCACTTCTGGTCTATACCATCACTAGGGTCCTTCTCTGCCATCTCATATTAAGGATCCACCACCACCGTGCATGTTAAAATTTCATCTTAATTGGGAGGCCATTAGGTTATGGTCGCTTTTGTTCTTTAAATTTCTCCATAAGCAAGCACAAACCCTAGGTAAACAGCAAACAAACCTGGACACTTTACCAATCAGAAACCCTCAATGAATCTCTAACCAGGGACTTTCCATTCTAGCTAATTGAATCTATTTCCTTTGTCTCCCTTCTGCTCCAGCCTATAAAGGCCCAGTGCCTACACTGCTCAGCAGAGCTCCCAGAACCTCTTCTGGTTCTGAGTGCTGCCTGATTTGTCAATTATCCTTTGCTTCAGTAAGCCGTATTAAGTTTATTTGGTCTAAAGGTTTTCTTTTAACACCTATCATGACTGCATATTATCTTGGTGACTTCTCCACTCCCCCACCAGCCCCTGAGGCTATCCTTGATGCTGATTTCCTCTGCATCGCCATGTGTTTGTAGAGCAATGCTGTTTTCCACCTGAACCCTAGGACTCTAGCTTTGGCCCTGTTCCAGTCTGAGCTCTTTGCCTTTCGCAGGTTCCTTCTTATCACGCAAGTCCTTAACGCGAAGCAGCTCTGTGCAGGCAGGAGCTGGCCCGGGCTCATACACCACACTACAGGGGCTCTAGTTGCTTCCAGAGTGAAATTTTGGCTGCAGCAACTTCTCAGGTTCATGCCTATGCACAGAGTGTGGGGATATTAGGGTAGGGCAGCCCTGCCTGGAGCAAGACAAGCTGGGTGACCTGAAAGGAGGATACAGAGGGATGCTGATGTGGCAGGACAGCCAGGGTGGACCTAAGATGCTGAAGACAGACCCTGGAGAGAGGAGACATAGCCCTGCATGCCACCTGGGCCTGCGTGGAGATTCCTGGGCTGCTGTGGGCTCCCAACTGCTCTGGAATGGAGTCGGGATGTTGTTGGAGAACAGCCTGGCAGGGGTGGGGGCCAAGTGGTCTGGACACCTACCAGAAATAAACAGACTGCAATGAAACAGATCAAGAATCCCTTCCAATTAGGACAGTTGTGTAGATTTAAAAAAAAAAAAATTCTTTTTTTTTTCCTGAAATAGGAAAGGGAACAAAATGCAAAAATCTGTTCTTTCCTTCCAAAAGACTTTAAGTAGCAAATAAGCAAGGTGTCAGGACTGGGAAAGCCTTCTGTCTAGGCTCTGAGTAAATGAACTTGCCTTTTGGTATAGAGCTTGAGTTAAAATTAAAAAGATACATATGCATATCTTGCAACAAGAATGATTCTACATGCAACGCCTTAAAAAGAAATCTGAACATTTTTCTGAGTAGGGCAAGCGAAGAGAACAGACAACCATCCCTCCTCCAGAAATCCATCAACAGCCCCTCTGCTTCCACAGCAGATGAAATTTCTCAGAGCAGCTTACCAAATGTCCTCGTGGTCTGAAAACAGAGCAGAGGTCTTCACTGGGCTCTTCTGGATAAAGGCACTTACAGTACCCCTAGTAACAAAGACACCATCCATGTAAAGGACTGCCACACCCACCTCCACATCTGCCCCCAACTTCAGTGGAGTCTTCAAAGTGTGCAGAAATATCTGCAGTCCTTATACCAATTATCTGTGTTGCCCCGTTCTTATGTAAATTTGAATCCAGTTTTAAATTCAAATTTAGATTCCGTATTTTGAAGACCTAGAATAGTGCCTGGCTCATGGTTGACACTCAATATGTTTAACTTCTTTCTCTCTCCTAATTTCAACTGTAATTGACTCTTTGAAAACCTGACCCCAAATAGTTTAATGTATTTCCCATATAGCCATAGATGCAGCCCAGCAGAGGGCTTCCAGCAACCTTAGGAAGGGTTTATTGGAGCATTTGGATGACACCCCCAAATCTTCACCTGGACTAGGAAAACAACTGTGTCAAGTTTAGTCTAGGAATGTTGGCAGGTATTAGAAACAGTCTGAGCAATGCAGATTTGGGAATTTTTAGAGTGAACTTATTTCAGTGGGTGAGCTGCTTAGAAAGTTGCCAGGGAGCAACTTGGGAAGTTATGGGAAGTTGTCTGCCCATAACCCTGGGGCAAGCCATTGAGATTGGACCACATCATGTGTTTTTTACTTCCATATACTTAATTGTTTCATGCCCTCCAAACTGTCATTCATGGCTTCTCCAAATAGACCACTTCAGCTTCTCTGTAGGTAACTAGGGTCTGAACTGACTTAGCCCAGGTAACGGAGGTACTGTGCACTGTCCTAAACAGAGGCAAGGAAGAAAAGGGGGCTCCCGGACCTTATGTGTAGAGCACACTTCCTTGTTCCTAAACATGGCTGTGGAATTGGATTTTCCCCCAGAATTTAGCAATGCAGTCAGGCCCCAAAGAAATCCTGAGACCATCTGATTAACCCAAGGACACCCAGGGACATATTTTGTAGCTTCTGTCCTCAGTAGCCCCCTCCCTACTCCCACATTACTCCCCCAGCAAGGCAGCTTCTTCCTTTGGGTACCTGCATTTTTGCCAGTAGAAATGCCCACCAGGAATCATGAGCCCCGGACATCTGCCCTGCCTGCTTCTGCCCTCTTAGAAGTACACTTTGGATCACTTGTACTTTTCTGTCTCTGCTCCAGCCAATTCCTCTTCCCTCCCGGACACCATCCTCACTGCTTCCTTGCTACTTGTGTGGAAGCAGCCCACGTGACGGAGTCCAGCCGAAACCTTTGGTAGACAATGGGAAACTCCACAAGTTGTTTCCCATCTAGGTGTGGAAAAAGCGGAGACAAACATTTTCCCTGCCCAAGCCACTCCAGTAGCTGGTGCAACTCCTTGGGAGTGGTGTTAACACGTTCTTGGAGTTTGGTTTGGGAGCTGGGTGGGAAACACTTACAACTTTTTGTGATGTGCCCATTTCAGAGAGGTCTGCCAGTAATGCTCAGAGGACTGGAGGAATGAATGTTGATCATTTGGTATTTGCTTGAAGTCCCATTCAATCTACCACCTTAAAATAAAATGTTCTTAGCTCAGAATCTGCAAAAGGGATTTTTAATGGATTTCGGTGCATTTCAGGGATATTATTAGACTAAAAGCAAGAGCTATGGTTTACAGAAACCACACCGTATGGGTGATGCAGTTATTATTTCCATTATTAAAACCCCACTCAGTGCTGTCACAGGGAGACCACTCAAGCCTTGTTGAAAGGTGAATACATGTTAAATTCAGTGCTCTAACACACAGCATCTAAACTTTCGTATATGAGGCCTCTTCTTTACTATTAATGTATACATCTCATACTGTTCCCGTCCCACCCTCAAATTTTGAAAGGCACCCAGCTAAAAATCACTATATATTTTGCATATTTCCTTTACCCAAAAGAACTTCTGTTGAATGTTACTTTGGGTAGTTTGTACTAGAAAAACTAATCGCTTTTTTAAACTTTGTAATGGTAAATGTCTACATAATGTTGAATATGCTGTTTGCACTACACGTGGCTTCTTAAGTATCTCTGACTGGGGATGAAGTCCAAGGGTAGACCTCACCTACTAGATGATCACAGCTAAAGTGCTTACTGTTTTATTGTTGGGTTGGCAGACAAATAAACCTAGACCACCTCCACATTCTGCAGGGAGCAGAAGAAAGGGGAAGGAGGTGGCTGGGCTCAACATGGGGAAGTAGCCATGACAGCACTATCCAGAACTTTCTGGACCATTGGAATTGAGAAAATCAGCAGCAAAATGGATATATTAGAACAGGTGGCAGGGGGAGGGGATGTGTCACCATGGCCAATGGGCCACTGTAGCCTGACCCCTTTCTCCTTGCTGCCTGACTTTTGATTTCAGGATGGAATATGAGAAAACATGGCCAGTTATAATAATAACATTTTAGTAACAATGTTTTCATGGTCATTATTCTCATTGACATTTGTAGGAATCAGCTGTTGCTGCATGACCAACCATCTTAAAGCTCAATGGCTTAAAACAATTCCATCTCCCATTGCTCACTGTCTGCAGATCAGCCTGGAAGTCCTTCTGGACTCAGTGGGGGCATGGGCCGCCAGCTGTGGCCCTGCAGGTGGCTCTGTTGATCTGGGCTATGCATCCTCATTTTGAGGGGGTTTGGCTCCTCTATGGCTATAAAATTCCAAAATGCTTGTGACTTAGCCAGCTGGGTTCTCCCTTAGGAGCTTCTTACCCACAGCAGGCCAGCCCAGGCCTATTCACAGGACAGCGCCAGGGGCCCAAGACAGTGGAGCACTGCAGGACCTCTGTGGGCCTCCACTTTTCCTGCATCTGATTGGCCAAAGCTAGTCACAAAGCAGACCAAATTCAAGAGGAAGAGGAACAGATTCTACCTCTGATGCCAGGCCCAGCAATGTCACATTGCACACATTGTGGATGCAAGGACGGAACAGTGAAAAACTCTGAGACATTTCCCATTCACTCTACCACAACGTTCTTCTGTTCCAAAGAGTAAATGACCTAAGACACAATTTTCCCCTGGGACTCAATAAAGGTATTTATATTTCAGTTTTTTTAAAAGGTGCCTTATTTCGATCCAGCAATCCCATTACTGGATATATACCCTAAGGAATATAAATCATTTTACTATAAAGACACATGCACACGTATGTTTACTGCAGTACTATTTACAATAGCAAAGACTTGGAACCAACCCAAATGCCCGTCAATTATAAAGATAAAGAAAATGTGGTACATATACACCACAGAATGCTATGCAGCCATAAAAAGGATAAGTTCATGTCCTTTGCAGGAACATGGATGAACCTGGAAGCCATCATCGCAAAGTAACGTAAGAACAGAAAACCAAACACCACATGTTCTCATTCATAAATGCGAATTGAACAATGAGAACACGTGGACACAGGAAAGGGGACAGCACACACTGGAGCCTGTCAGGGGATGGGGAGCGAGGGAAGGGAGAGCATCAAGACAAATAGCTAACGCATGTGGGGCTTAAAATTCAGATGACAGGTTGATAGGTACGGCAAACCACCATGGCATGTGTATACCTATGTAACACACCTGCACATTCTGCACATGTATCCCGGAACTTAAAGTAAAATAAAAATAAAATAAAAAAGGTGGCTTATGTGTGGACAATTGTTCACTGCTCTATTAGAACTAGAATTGGAGTTTCATCATCTCAGTGAATGGAATAATACAAACATGGATGATTAGGTCAAAATAAAGCATTCAAACTAGCAGTCACCTGGGACACGTTCAAATGCAGATTCATGGTCCCAGAGAATCTAATTCAATAAAGGCCAGGATAAGGCCCTGGAATCTACATGATAATAAGTGCCTCAGGGAGTATGATGCAGGTGATCCTGGAAACTTTATTTGAGAAACACTGGTGTAAAGAACTATGTGCATGCATATATGCGTGTGTGTGTGTGTGTGTATGAGACAATATCATCTTCATTTTATAAAATAGGAAATTAATTACCTGCTTAGTGGCCTGCCCAAGTTCACTCGGAAGATTAATTACAGAGCTGGGATTAGCACCCAAGTCTCTTGGCTCTAGATCTGTGGTTTGTGGAGTGCAAAGAGCCCCCATTCCTCTTGAAAGCATTTTCCTTGTTGGGCTTACTACCATGTCTAGAAGCCTCCCCTTGTCATCCTTGGTCCCCTCTTCAGTATCAACAGGATTATTCTCACTCCCTTCCAAACGTTGAAAGGGATCTAGGTGTACTCAGGCACTGGTTAAGTGGAAATATTTCAAATAATGGGAATGTGGGGGAGAATATCTTAAAAACTGCTGGCCCGGAGGTGTCACACTTAAGCTTAAATTGATGTATTTTATTAGTTGCTGGCTCCCAGCTTAGTCCTGAGAATATGTTTTCCATCCCTTCAAGAACATGCAGTCACTAGAGAGGAGGAAGAGATAAAGAATGAGAAGGAAGAATATTTCTGTTTTTCTCTCTCTACAGGTGGATTCCTTGTACTTTCATGCTAACGAACCCAAGTAAGGCTGTCTGGATGCTGAAGGCTCTCACTGCCCCAGAGTCAGCCCAGGAACATGAAGGTAGGCTGCGGCAGGCAGAAAGGACTGCCACTCCCTCTCAATACACCCTGCTCATTTCTCATTAACTGGATCTGAAGGCAACCAAAATACCGATTAACTTAGGGGTTAATTTGTGGGGTTCTGGTTAGTCAAGATTTTCTGGATTGAATACAAAAGGCTTTCATTTACAAAAATCAATAATTATAAATTTTAAAGAATATTTAGTGCAAATTAAGAACAGACTTTCTTTTTTTACTCTAAGTTCTAGGATACATGTGTAGGATGTGCAGGTTTGTTACATAGGTAAACATGTGCCATTGTTGTTTGCTGCACCTATCAACCCATCACCTAGGTATTAAGCCCAGCATGCATTAGCTATCTTTCTTGATGCTCTCCCTCCTCCCGCAGCCTCCCCGCGACAGGATCCAGTGTGTGTTGTTCCCCGCAGTGTGTCCATGCATTCTCATTGTTCACCTCCCACTTATAAATGAGAGCATGCAGTGTTTGGTTTTCTGTTCCTGTGTTAGTTTGCTGAGGAGTGATGGCTTCCGCTCCATTCATATCCCATCAAGGACTGATACCACTTCCTTTTTAATGAGCATCGCATAGATTTCTGTGGTGTTATAACGTACCAACATATATTTGCATTTAATCCAGTTTCATTGATGAGCCTTTGGTTAATATCGTCTTTGTTATTGTGAATAGTGCTGCAACGAACATACGCATGCATGTATTTTTAAAATAGAATGATGTATATTCCTTTGGGTATATATCCGGTAATGGGATTGGTGGGTCAAATAATATTGCTGGTTCTAGATCCTTGAGGAATCGCCACACTGTCTTCCACAATGGTTGAACTAATTTACATTCCCACCAACAATGTAAAAACATTCCTATTTCTCCACAGCCTCGCCAGCATCTGTTGTTTCTTGACTTTTTAATAATTCCCATTCTGACTGGTGTGAGATGGTATCTCACTGTGGTTTTGATTTGCATTTCTCTAATGATCAGTGATGAGCTTTTTTTCATATGTTTGTTGGCTGCATGAATGTCTTCTTTTGAGAAGCATCTAGAACAGACTTTCTAATACAAAAGTTTCAAAGAAATAGTAGTAAGGGAGGAGACCACCCCTCATATTGTCTTATGCCCAATTTCTGCCTCCAAAGAAAGAAGAAGTAAAAACTAAAAGGCAGAAATGAAATCCACAGGCAGACAGCCTGGCACCGCACCCTCGGCCTGGTAGTTCAAGATCAACCCCTGACCTAATTGGTTCTGTTATCTATAGATTACAGACATTGTATAGAAATGCACTGTGAAAATCCCTATGCTGTTTTGTTCTGATCTAATTACTGGTGCATGCAGCCCCTAGTCACGTACCCCCTGCTTTCTCAATCAATCACGACCCTCTCACATGCGCCCCCTTAGAGTTGTGAGCCCTTAAAAGGGACAGGAATTGCTCACTCAGGGAGCTCGGCTCTTGAGACAGAAGTCTTGCTGATGCCCCCTGCCGAATAAACCCCTTCCTTCTTTAACTCGGTGTCTGAGGAGTTTTGTCTGAGGCTCGTATGTAGTACAATCATAACAGGAAGTATGATGACAACAGTTACTGAACGCTTACCGTGTGCCAGACACATTTAGTCCTCAATCAGCCTTATGGGTTAAGTTGTGGTACTATCCCCATTGTACAAGTGAAAAACTGAGACTTAATTTCTGATCAACTAGTTACCTTAGGATCAGACAGCCAGCCAGAACCATGAAAAAAAAAAATCTTAAACTGAACATCTTTTAGCTTCATAGTTCTTGTCTGTGAAATGAGAACAATAATTCCCAGCCAGATGTCTCTGTTAGTAATAGAGACAATGACTCTAGCGCCAGTTATATTGGAGACAGACATTCAGTAAATGATACCTACCTTAAAGGGACAGACAATCCCTGAGGCCCTTCCTCACCACAGGAAACTCCCAAAGGCTTAACTCTTCTGATAATCAATTCTCAGAAAGAACCAATAGCAGAGACCCAAGTTGTTAATTTCTTCCAAGCTTCCCTCCAAGATACTCAATGAGGATTTGAAAACAATATCAAGGCAGGGCTGGAGGTTTTCCAGGAGAGAAATACTATACTTTTTATCTCTTTCCTCTGGTAAGAGGGAGAGGCTCAAGAAAAGAGGGTTGAAGAAGTACTGAAGAAACAGTGGTTGACTTACTACTTGGGTGATCAGTAGGAGCCCAAACCTCAGCATCACACAATATATCCATATAACAAATCTGCACATGTACCCCCTGAATCTAATTTTTTTTTAAAAAAAGAATAAAAGCAGTGTTTGAGCTGGTATCAATCTTTTCCAAGAAGCTTGTGGTGGGAGCTCTTCCAGATTAAGGAATGGAGGCCTGAAAGTAGCAAACAGCCCACATACCAGAGAAATCAACCATCATTCTATATCTGCTATATAGGCTTGCTACGATTTAAATGTTGGCGTCCCTCCAAAATTCATGTTGAAACTTAATCCCCATTGCAATCATATTAAGAGTTGGGGCCTGTAGGAGGTGATCAGGCCATGAGGGCTTCACCCTCATGGATGGAATTCGTGCCCTTATAAAAGGTCTTGAGGGAATGAGTTCATTCCTTTTACCCCTTTTGCTTTTCTGCCTTTTGAGGACACAGCATGAACGTGCCATCTACTAATATGAAGCAGAGGGAGAGCCTTCACCAGACACTGGGTGTGCTCACACTTTGATCCTGGATTTCCCAGCCTGCAGAACTGTCAGAAATAAGTTTTTATTATTTATTAAATCACCCAATCTAAGGTATTTAATTATAGCAGCAGGAACAGACTAAGGCTAAAGATGCCATGCTTGTTGCAAATTCGTATATAATTCAAAGATATACAAAATCAAAAGACCGTAAAAGGATATTATTACACAGTTGAGAAGTCATAAAAACCAATGTAACATGCTTTCTTGTGAAATGTAACAAGAAATATTAAAAAAAAAACGAACCATAGATCCCACGGCCATTGAAATGACAATAAAGAAATACTGTGAATAACTCCACATACATAAGTTCAACAACTTAGATGGAATGGATCAATTCCTTGAAAACCACAAACTACCCAAACTCACTCAAAATGAAACAGATAACCCTAATAGTACTAATTTGTAGTTGAAAAATTTTACAAACGAAATCTCCAAGCCAAGATGGTTTCACTGGCAACTTCTACCACACATATAAGAAATAACACTAAATATGCACAATCTCTTCCAGAAAAGAGAAGGGAATATATCCCGCCTAATTTTATGAGTCCAGTTTTACACTGATATCAGAACCAGACAAAGACAGTATAAAAATTAAATCTACAAGCACTTTGGGAGGCCGAGGCAGGGGATCACAAGGTCAGGATATCGAGACCATCCTGGCTAACATGGTGAAACCTTGTCTCTACTAAAATACAAAAGTTAGCCGGGCGTGGTGGTGGGCACCTGTAGTCCCAGCTACTCTGGAGGCTGAGGCAGGAGAATGGCATGAACCTGGGAGACAGAGCTTGCAGTGAACCGAGATCATGCCACTGCACTCCAGCCTGGGTGACACAGCGAGACACCGTCTCAAAAAAAAAAAAAAAAATTAAATCTACAAACTAATATCTCTCATCAATTTATTTATTTATTTATTTATTTATTTATTTATTTGACAAGGTCTCATTCTGTCACCCAGCCTGGAGTGTAGTGGCATGACCACAGCTCACTGCAGCCTCCACCTCCCAGGCTCAGGTGATCGTCCCACCTTAGCCTCCCAAGTAGCTGGGACTGTAAGCATGCACTACTCCTGACTAATTTTTGTCTTTTTGATAGAGATGAGGTTTTGTCAGGTTGCCCAGGCTGTTTCTCATAAATTTAAATGTAGAAATATTCAACAAAATATTAACAAATTGAATCCAGCAATATATACAAGAACTTGTATATTACAACCAAGTAGGATTTATTCTAGTTATGCAAGATTGCTTCATCATTCAAAAAATCATTCAAAGTTATCCACTGTGTCAATAAGCTAAGGAGAAATATCATATGATAATATAAATTGACACAAAAAATATTTGACAAACTACAACACTATCTCATGATAAAAATTATCTGCAAGTTAGGAATAGAGGGAATGACTTCAACCTGATAAAGAGCATCAACAAAAAACCTGCATCTAATATCATACCTAATGGGGAAAAACTGAATACTTTGCCCCTAAGGTCAGGAACAAAGCCAGGGAAGGATATCCACTCTCACCACAGTAGACATCATAGTACTAGAAGTTCTAGATTCTGCAATAAAGCATGAAAAATAAATAAAATACATACAGATTGGAAGGAAGTCATAAAACTTTCTCTATTTGCAGTTTACACAATTGTCTATATGGAAAACCCTAAGAAGTCTACCAAAAGCTACTTTAAGGAATCAGTGAGTGTATTAGTCCACTAGGGCTACATAACAAAATGCTGCAGACTGAGGGGCTTCAACCACAGAAATTTATTTTCTCACAGTTCTATAAGCTAGAAGTCCAAGAGCAAGGTGCTAGCAAGTTGATTTCTGGTGAGTCCTCTCTCCTTTGCTTGCAGATCACTGCCTTCTTGCTATGTCCTCACATGATGTTTTCTCTACACTTGCATTCCTGATATCTTCTCCTCGTCTTATAAGGACACTAGTCCTATTGGATTGGAGACCCGCCATTATGACCTCATTTAACCTTCATTACATCCTTAAAGCCCCTATCTCCAAATCGAGTTAACCAGCTTCGACATGTAGATTTTGGGGGAAAAACATAATACTGAGTTTAATCACATTCTAAAATATAAAGTCAATACAAAAAAAAACATGTATATTTATAAAGATAGTAGTAAACAATTAAAAACAAACAAGAAATTGTAAGAGCTCCCCCCCAAAAAGAGATATGTATAAATAATTTTAATAAGACGTACATAGAATCTATGTGCTGAAAACAATATAAGGCTGATGAAAGAACTCAAAGAAGACCTCAATATATGGAGAAACATACTATGTTCATGGATTGGTAGACTCAACAAGAAAAAGGCCAGTTTTCCCCAAATCAATCTATGCTTTTGATGTAATGTCAATCAAAACTCCAGCAGAATTTTCTGTAGATATTTGACAAACTGATTTTGAAATTCATATAAAAGGCCATGAAACTAGCATAGCCAAAAGAAAATTGCCTTTGGAAGGATCCTACTATCTAATTTTAAGACTTATAAGAATCAAGACAGTGTGGTATTGGCAGAGGGAGAGACACATAGATCAACAGAACAGAATAGAAAGTACAGAAATAGACACAAATCAATTTTTTTTGGTCAAATGTGCAAAGGAAATTCAATGAAGAAATGATAGTATTTTCAACAAATTGTGATGGCATTTATACACACACAAACATGAACCTCAACTCTGCAGCTAGCTGTAACCATTTAACCAGGTTTTGGGCAGTGGGATATAAGTAATTACTTCAAGATGAAGCTATTGAGATCCTCCCAGTCCTCCAGCTCCTCTCCTGGAGGTGGTGCTGGCGAGCTACTTTCAACCATGAGGTTGAGGACAACTGGAGCAGGAGCCTTAACCCAAAGAACAACCACATGTTGAAGAAGGCAGATATGCTGGGCCAGTTGGAAACCTTGGTGAACTCATGAAGGGGTGCTCACCTTTCTGCCCCGGGCTGTTTACATGAGGCAAAAATAATCTTTGAACTCATGTAGGCTAATGCACTTGAAGATCTGTGTTATAATGAATATACATATGCATTGCAGAAAAATATAAAGGGTAAAATAAAAGTCATTCAGGGTCTCTCTACCCAAGAGAGACATACTTTGATCTCACCTTGGCCCTTTCGATATGCTTCTAGGGTAAACTTAAAAAAAAAAAAAAAAAAAAAAAAGTTGGCCAGGTGCAGTGGCTCACGCCTGTAATCCCAGCAGTTTGGGAGGCCAAGGTGGGTGGATTACCTGAGATCAGGAGTTTGAGACCAGCCTTGCCAACATGGAGAAATCCCATCTGTACTAAAAATACAAAATTAGCTGGGCATGGTGGTGCATGCCTGTAGTCCCAGCTATTCGGGAGGCTGAGGCAGGAGAATCGCTTGAACCCGGGAGGTGGAGGTTGCATTGAGTCAAGATGGTGACATTGCACTCCAACCTGGGTAACAAGAGCGAAACTATGTCTCAAAAAAAAAAAAAGTCAATGAGCTTGTCTAGCATTGTGGTAGATTTCTTGAAGAATCTTGGATTTGGGGAGTAAGGTATAGGAATCTATTTCCTTTTCAGCCCTTAGATTGCAATAACTCTCCCTGGAGATTGTGCCACTAACATGACTACTCAGTGCTAGAGTCAACCAGATTTTGACTGGCTGGCAGTCAAGCAGCCAATCCTTGCTAAAGACACGTGCCTACACCAAATCCAGCAAGAGGAATGAGTATAATACAGTAGTTAGGAGCATGGTCTTTGGAGTTGAAAAGTCATAGGTTCAAGTCCTAGCTTTGTTTCTTACCACCTGTGTAACTTTGGGTGGGTGTCTGAACTTGTCTGAATTTCAATTTCCTCTTCTCTAAAATGAGAATAGATGATAGTAGCGCCTCCGTCTTAAGCTTGTTGTGAGAATTCAAATCACATTGTTTGCCTCCTCTGTCACCCATCGTGTTAATTCATTCATTATAGTACCCATTCAAATGAATTTATTAAATATAAATTATTCACCTAGTGTCAGCTGAAAATGACGTTATCTGCCAAAAAAAAAATTTAAAATTTATTTTCTGGAAAAGACTGACTACACAACTTTAGTTCAAAATCCTAAATTTAGAGAGTTGACAACAACATGAGCCAGGATAAGCTGACCTTTCCCGGTTGGTTTGCTGCAAGCACAGGATGGTGAGGGTTTGGGGTCACGAGGGTTTGGGGACTGTCATATTTTTAACAGGGCCGTTCATGGAGCTGAGTCTTTCCCCACATAAGCTCCTGCACTGGCATTCATTTAGTATAGATGCTGAAAGCTCTCAGAAGAGCAGCAAAGACCTTGCTCTGGAAGGTCACTGGCCCCGTCACTTCAACATTCCTTTGCAGAAAAATTATAAATGAGTCATCGAAGACACTGAATCACGTGGAAGAGACTTTCAAATAATTTGCACATTGAATAAAAAAACGCTGCCTTTACCTCATCCCCAGGATGAATTTTCCAGGCCCATCACTTTAAAGTGCATTGATAGAAATTATCAGAACTCAAATCATCAGGCAATTGTTAATTTCATTCAAATCCGAAGGTCAGTGGCACAATAGGGCTTGGCATGGGTTCCTGTGCTTCTTTCACGTGGCTCAGATTTCCTCATCATTCACAGCAGTTAGTGAAGCAGCTCTGCTGCAAGGAGGGAATGGGGTGGGGGCGAAGCAGGGGGAGCTGCCAGCTGTGGCATTGTGTAGACCAGGAGATATTTCCAATTAGGCGAGAGTGGGAGGTTGCCTCAAGAGAGATGGGAAGATGACTACTCCCTTGCACTACAAAAGGGAAGAGAGTTTGACTCTCTAGGGAGAGTTTGCAGCTGAGAAATGGCTGCATTTCCATTCAGTTGCCTGCTCCCTGCAAAGGGTCAGAATACAGAACTTCTCTTCCCTGTGGCTGAGCTGAGGCTGAGCTGAAGGTGAGCACGGTGAGATCACAGTGGACGCTGCAGTTCCCAGAGCCCCCCCGGCTGCTGCCTATCTCTGTACCTTTGCAGAGTCTCTCCCCCTGCCCTGGATGGGACCAACAGCGGATTAGACACTGCAGAAGAAGAGGTGTGAACCTGAAGGTGAAGATGTAGCAAAAAACAAAACAAATCAAAAAAACAAAAAACTACCCAAAATGTAGAACAGAAAGAGAAAAAAACTTTTTTAAATGAACAAAATATCAGTGACTTATAAGACAAATCAGGCAGTCTAATAAATACACAATTGGAATTCCAAAAAAAAAGGGGAAGACATAGAGGGGAAAATACATGAAGAAACAATTTTTTCCAAATTTTGCAAAAACTAGAAATCTTGAGATGTATGAAGATCAACAAAGCCCAGGAGGATAAACACAAAGAACACTACACCAGGTGAACGTCATCATCAAATCCCCGAAACCGAGTCCTGGAAAGATTATCTTAGGGACAACCAGACAAAAAAATGACACTTTACACACAAAGAAACAAAGACAGGAATCGCAGTAAATGCCTAGTAAGAAATTATTAAAAACACAAGAGATCGGAACAAAGTATTTTAAGATGACAAAAAAGAGTCACCTTAGAATTATATATACCCAGTAAATATCTTCTAAATGAAAAAAAAAAAAAAAAAAAGGAAGCCTTACAGACAAAAAAAAAAAAAAAGCTAAGATAATTCTTCATCAGTAGCCCTGCACCATGAGAAGTGGTAAATAAAGTCCTTCAAGGTGAAGGAAAATGATACCAGATGGGAACTTGGATCTACACAAAGAAGCGAGAAGCAACAGAAAATTTCAATATGTGATAAATAAAAATACTCTAGACTGGACACCATGGCTCACGCCTGTAATCCCAGCACTTTGGGAGGCCAAGGAAGGAGGATTGCTCTAGCCCAGGAGTTTGAGACCAGCCTGGGCAATATAGGGAGATCCAATCTCTATAAAAAATAAAAATAAAAGTACTTTTTTCTTATTATAATTTTAAAATTCCTTAAAAGGTAATTGTTTAAAGCAAAAATAACAGTATATTGTGAAGTTTATGATATAAGTGGAAGTAGATACATAATAATAACACAAAAGATGTGGGGAAGGGAAGTAGTATATTACAAGGTCCTTATATGTGAGGAGGTAAAATAACTCCTTTTTTTTTTCTTGCGACAAGGTCTCACTGTGTCACCCAGGCTGGAGTGCAATGGCACAATGACAGCTTACTGCAGCCTCAAACTCTGGAGCTCAAGAGATCCTCCCACCTTGGCCTCCCAAAGCACTGGGATTACAGGTGTAAGCCACCATGCTTGGCCGATATGATATTAATTAAAGGTAGACTTTGATAATTAAAGAAGAATATGGTAAATCCTAGAACAACACACAAAAACAAAATGAAAGATATAGCTAATAAGCCGATGGTAAAATAATGAAATAAATTCAATACAAAATCAGGAGGCAAAGAGAAAAAACGAGTAAAGAAGAGATGAAAATATTTTAAAATTAAAACAAATAAGATGGTAAAATTAAACCCAAAATTACATCAATAATTATATTAAATGTAGTCAACCTATTCTGTCTAGTACACAAACCACTAGCCACGTGGGGCTATTAAAATTAAGTCAAGGCTGGGCACAATGGCTCACGTCTGTAATCCCAGCATTTGGGGAGGCCAAAGCAGACAGATGGCTTGAGCCCAGGAGTTCAAGCCCAGCCCAGACTCTACAAAAAAAAAAATTAAAATATTAGCTGGGCACGGTGGCGTGCACCTGTAATCCCAGCTATGCTTGAGCCTGGGTTGGTGAGGCTGCAATGAGTCAAGATCATACCACTGCACTGCAGTCTGCATGACAGAGTGAGACCCTGTCAAAAAAAAAAAAAAAGAAAAAAGAAAAGAAAAGAAAAGTAAAAAGAAATTAACTTAAACTTTAATAAAATCAGTTTAGTTCCTCAATCACAGTGGCCATATTTCAAGTGCTCAGTAGCCATCTGGTTAGTGGGTAGCATATTAGATGGAACATTTATAACGTTTTCATTATCAGAGAAAGGTCTATTGAAAAGGGTTTGTCTAAGTACTCCAATTAAAAGCAAAGATTATAAGACTGAGTAAAAAAGCAAGAACTATTATTCAAGGGAACACACACACACACAGAGAGAGAGAGAGATCAAAAGTTAAAGGATATAGAAAAGCTATACCATGTAAACACTATTCATAAGAAAGCTGGAGTAGTTCTGTTCATGTCAGACAAAGACATTCTTCAGACTTCCAAACAAGGCATAAACCAAGGATAAAGAGGAATATTTCAAAAATGATAAACAGATCAATTTAGCAAGAATACTTAACAACACTAACAATGTTTATACCCAATAGCAGAAATTCAAAACCCATGAAACACTGCACAGGATTTTCCTTCCTGCATGAAACAACATAAAAAACTAGACAAAATATGTGAAACAATGGTTTTCGAGACATTGGATTGGGCAACAAACGACAACAATCCCTGAGAGACAGGAAACCAATGAGGCGAGTCCTATAATTGCCTGTCTTACTGCCTGAAGAGGGTCTTCAGGCCCTGGTGCAGGGATGGGGCACATAGCTAGAACCTAGTGGATTCTCTGAGTGGAAGACATGGAGCTGATGGCCCAGGGAGAGGACAGAGGCGAGAGATTACAGGGCAGACTGCCAGAGAGGAGAGAGCTGCAGAGAGGACTCTGGAGGTCTGCAGGCTCCTCATCAACCACTGGTGAGGCTAGAGAAGGAACAGCCCAAAAAGATGAGGGGGAACACTATCTGGAGCTCACACCTGGCCAGAAATGGTGCTTATTCTAACCAGCCAGACAGGAAAACCTCAAATGAGAGAGGTGCTGGAGAGAATACTTGGAAGGGTCTTGCCTACACAGTGGGTAAAAACTGGCCCTAAAATGGTTTCACAGGGCTAGATATATGTCAAAATGTATCAGTGTACACTTAAATATGCACAATTTATAGTGTCATTATAGCTCAATAAAGCTGTTTTTAGAAAAGAGATAAGAAAATATATGAACAACTTTATGCTAATAAATTCAACAGCATAAATAAAATGGAAAATTTCTTGAAAAACACAAGTACCAAAATTGTCTCAAGAAAAAAATAGACAATCAAAGAATTCTATGTCTATGTAAGCAATTGAATTCATAATTACAACATTCTCACAAAGAAAATCACAAGCACAGATGACTTTACTGGCAGATTTTCTGAAAGATTTAAAGAAGAAACACCAGTCCTACTCAAACCCTTTCAGAAATTGGGGGAAGGAACAGGTCCCAATTAATTCACAGAATCAGCCTTCTTACTTTGATACCAAAATGAAACAAAGACATTGTAAGAAAAGGAAATTACAGACAAATATCCCTCGTGAACATAGATTCAAAAATTCTAAGAGAATTTTAGAAAATTAATTCCAGGAATATATGAAAATAATAATACTTGGGTTTCATCCCAGGAATTCAATATTTAACACTGGAAAATTATCAGTGTAAATTCACCATATTAACAAAATTAAAGAAAAACCAATAGATGCAGGAAAATTATTTGACAAAATTAAAAATCCAGTTAAGAAAAAACTCTCAGGAAACTAGGAATAGAAGACAACTTTCTCAACCTGATTAAAGGCATCTCTGAAAAACCTACAACCATCGTAGCAAGAGGAATGATGAATTCCCTGCTAAGCGCAGCAACCAGGCAGTATGTCTACTTTTAGGGGTTTATGCAACATCATACTAGACGCCAGTGTCAGTGTATTAAGACAAAGAATAAAAGATATAAAAGGCATTCAGATTGGAAAGGAAGAAGTATAATTGTCATTATTGAAAAACAATATATACAAAGAAGATTTTTAGAATCTGCAAAAAGCTACTAGGACTGACAAACTGAAGTGTAATAGGGTCATGGGTAAAAATCATAGGCCAATAAACAACATGAACTGTATTTCCATTTACTAGCAACAACTGAAGATTGAAATCTGGCTGGATATGGTGGCATGCATTTGTAGTCCCAGCTACTCAGGAGGCTGAGGCAGGAGGATCATTTGAGTCCAGGAGTTGGCGGCTGTTGTGAGCTATGATCGTACCACTGCACTCCAGCCTGGGTGACACAGGGAGACCCTGTCTCAAAAAATAAATTGAACTTTAAAAACAACACTATTTACAATATCACCAAATGACATACATAGCAATATGTTTAAACAAAATATATTAAGGCTTTACACACTACTACTATAAAACATTGCTGATATAAATTAAAGGAGACCTAAATAAATACCTATACCACATAAATGGGAAAAAAGACTTAATATTATTAAGATGGCAATTCTCCTCAAATTGATCTATAGTCTCAATACAATCCTAATCAAGTTCTCAACAGGCTTCTTTTATAAATATTAGATAATTCTCAAATGGAAATCCAAAAAACCTAGGATATCCCAAGCTATTCCTTTGAAAAGGAAGAATAACATTAGAGTCTTCGCATTGACTGATTTAAAGACTCACTATAAAACCTACAGTGATGAAGACAATGTGAGACCAACAGAACATAAAAAAATGCCAAATGTGGATCCACACATTAATTGATTTTTAACAGAGGGGCTACGATAATTGAACAGGAAAAAGAGAGTCCTCTGAACATATGGTGCTAGAACAACTGTATGTTCATACTGAGGGAAGAAAATGAAGCTCGGTGCCGTCTCAGCATAAACAAATAACACTCAGAGTAAAACTCAAAGTGGATCGCAGACATAAATGTAAAAGCTAAAATCATAAATATTTTAGAAGGAAATGTACGAGAATATCTTACTGATTTGGATTTAGACAACAATTTCATAGACAGGACACAGAGAGCAATAACCACAAAAGGAAAAATTGATATATTACCCTTAATCAAAATTTAAAACTTCTGCCCATCAAAAGACATCACTACGAAAACGAAAAGGAAAACTACAGATTGTGATAAAATGGTAGCAAAAACATTATCTGACAAAGGGCTTATATCCAAAAGAAATAAAAAGCTTCTGTGATTCAGAAATAAAAGAAAAAGAACTCAATTTTAAAAGAGATGAGGCTGGCACGGTGGCTCACACCTGTAATCCCAGCACTTTGGGAGGCCGAGGTGGGCAGATCACCCGAGGTCAGGAGTTTGAGACAAGCCTGGCCAACATGGCGAAACACCGTTTCTACCAAAAATACAAAAAAATTAGCCAGGTGGAGTGGCGCGTGCCTATAATCCCAGTTACTTGGGAAGCTGAGGCACGAGAATCACTTAAACCCAGGAGGCAGAGGTTGCAGTAAGCCCAGATGACGCCACTGCACTCCAGCCTGGACGACAGAGGAAGACTCCATCTAAAAAATAAAAATAAAAATAAAAAAAAAGAGATGGGAGCAAAACCTACACTTTGCAAAAAAAGATATACAAATAGCAAATAAGCTTGTGAAAAGATGCTCAACATATTAATAATCTGGAAATGCAAATTAAAGTTACAGCATGACAGCACACGACCACCAGAAAGGCTAAAATTAAAAAAAGGTGGATGAAGCACGGTCCCCAGTGATCCCCCTTCCTGGTACTCCCGTCCTTGTGGCGTCCCTCCCCTTGAGTATGGGTGGGACCTATGACTTGCTTCTAACCAATAGAATATGGCGGAGGGGATTGGACGTCACTTCCGTGTTTATATCACAGAAGGCGTAACTTCCGTCTTGCCAGCCCAGTCTATCTAATGACTGTCTCCCTTCCTGGATACGATGAAGTAGGCTACGTTATGCAGCACCCCATGAAACAAAGACTTGAGTGTGACCACCAGGCAACATCTGGCGAGGAGCTGAGTTCCAACAGCGCAAAAGGAAGTGAATCCTGACAACAATCCCAAGAGCTTGGGAGTGAATCCTTCTCCACTGGAGCCTCAGACGAGCCTTGCCCTTGATTGAAGCCTCATGAAAGACTCTGAAATCTTGGGCCTGGATAACCCGTGCCAAGATTCCTGACCTGCAGAAACTATGGGTCATAAAGCATGTTCTTTAAGTCTCTACATGTGTAGTAATTTGTTATGCAGCTATAGATAACCGAGAGATGGAACAATTGGAACTGCCCTACAGTTATGGGGGGGCATAAAATGGGACAAGCATTTTGGAAAACAGCTGGGCAATTTATTATAAAGTTAAACAGACACTTACCTTAACACCCAGCATGGCGCTCTAGGTATTTACCTTAGAAAAATAAAACGTGTTTATACAAAGACGTACACATGAATATTCATAGCAGTTTCATACATAATAGCCTATGAAGTAGAAAAACTCAAATGTCCATCCAAAGACAAATAACTGAAGTGTGGAATATTCATACAGTAAAATACTACTCAGCAATAAAGAGGAATGAGCCACTAACACGTTCAACAACATTGATGAATGTCAAAAACGTCATGTCGAGGAAAAGATCCCAGACATAAAAGAATATATTTTTATATTCTTTCTAGATCTATTTTCTACGATCATAGATTAGATTTACGTAGAAAATAGATCTGTGGTCATCTAAAACTGGAGGTGTGAGATTAGGATTGACAGCAAAGGCTCACAAGGCTGACTTTTGGGGGTGGTGGGCAAGTTCTACATCTTGATTGTGACAGTATTTCCAATCAACTGTCAAAACTCATGAAGCTGTTCACTTAAAGTTGGTAAATTATATTTTATGTAAATTTTTCCTTGACAAAGTATTTTTTTTTTAATGATCTCAAGGTGGATTAGAGACTTAAACTGTAAAATTCCCAGGAGAAAACATAGAGAGAAGGCTTAGTTATATTGGTATCGGCAGTGATTTCTTGGATATGATGCCAAAATCACAGTACACAAAAACAAAAACAACACAGCCACGGAACAATTATCAGAATTAAAAAGCAACCTATGGAATGGGAAAATGGGAATGCTGTTCTGCATAGCAATGGAACAACTGACAGAGTGAAAAGGTAACCTACAGAATGGGAAAATACATGTGCAAACTATGTATCTGACAAGGGGTTAATATCCGAAATTTATAAGGAACTCCTATAACTCAATAGTAAAAACATGGAATAACCCAATTTAAAAATGGGCTAAACACTCAAGTAATCATTTCTTTAAAGAAGGCATACAGATGGCCAAACGGTACATGAAAAGGTGCTCAACATCACTAATCATCAGGAAAATGCAAATTAAAACCACAATGAAATGTCACATCACACTAGTTAAGAGGGCTATTACCCGCCCCACCTCCACCCCACCACCCCAAAAAACACAAAGGTAAGATTGGAGAAATTAGAGCCCTTTTACACTGTTAGTGAGAATATAAAATGATGCAGCCACTATGGAAAACAGTATCTTAATTCCTCACAAAATTAGAAATAGAATTAGTTTATGGTCCAGCAATCTCACTTCTGGGTATTTATCCAAAAGAAGTAAAATTAGGATCTCAAAGAGATATTTGCACTCCCATGTTTACTGTAGCATTATTCACAATAGCCAACATGGGGAAACAGACTGAATATTCATCAATAGGTGAATGGGTAAAGACAATAGGGTACATATGGACAATGGAATATGATTAAGCCTTAAAAAGAAGGAAATCCTGCCATACGCAACAACACGGGTGAAAGCGAGGACACTATGCCAAGTGACGTAAGCCATCACAGGACAAATACTGCATGATGTCACTTAAAAAGGTATCTAAAATCGTCAAACTCTTATAAGCAGAAAGTAGAATGGTGGTTGCCAGGAGCTGGGGGAAGAGGGACATCAGAAGTTATGACTTGATGGGTATAAAGTTTCAATTATGTAAGATGAGTAAGTTCTAGAGATCTGCTGTACAACATTCTGCCTGTGGTTCACAATACTGTAGCTTACACTCAAAAATTTATTAAGAGGGTAGATTTCGTGTTTCATGGTCTTATCACTTTTTTTTTTTTTTTTTTTGAGACGGAGTCTCGCTCTGTCACCCAGGCTGGAGTGCCCTGGGGATCTCGGCTCACTGCAAGCTCCGCCTCCCAGGTTCACGCCATTTTCCTGCCT
>NW_016813202.1:4341802-4347410 GCF_001698545.2 Rhinopithecus bieti
TTGAGACGGAGTCTCGCTCTGTCACCCAGGCTGGAGTGCCCTGGGGGATCTCGGCTCACTGCAAGCTCCGCCTCCCAGGTTCACGCCATTTTCCTGCCTCAGCCTCCCGAGTAGCTGGGACTACAGGCACCTGCCACCTCGCCTGGCTAGTTTTTTTGTAATTTTTAGTAGAGCCGGGGTTTCACCATGTTAGCCAGGATGGTCTGGATCTCCTGACCTCGTGATCCGCCCGTCTTGGCCTCCCAAAGTGCTGGGATTACAGGCTTGAGCCACCGTGCCCGGCCACCCGGCTAATTTTTTTTTGTATTTTAGTAGAGACGGGATTTCACCATGTTAGCCAGGATGGTCTTGATCTGACCTCGTGATCTGCCCGCCTCAGCCTCCCAAAGTGCTGGGATTACAGGCGTGAGCCACCGTGCCTGGCTCACAATTAATTTTTTTAAAATAAATCTTCCAATAGCCATTTGCTCAAGCGCTATCTTCTACTGTACCTAGACCAGGTAGGTGTGCGTTGGCTGTGCAACCCTGCATTTCTCTTTCCACTGCACTTTTTACACATCTGTGTCATGGACTGTTTAGTCATGGGTCCCTCCGTCTAAAATACAAGCCCTCTGAACCCAGGGGCTGCAGCCACACTGTACACCGTTGTCTCCTCAGTGCCGACAGTGCGTGGCCTGGGGCAGACACTCAGTAAATATTTGTGGAATAAATGAAACTATGTCGTTCTTCTGCCATTGTGTGGGGTTAGTCAGTCTTAACTGAGCTATTTTGTGGTCTTTATAAAATTCCCCATTGAAGACTGTGCATTCCATCCTGACTGAGTTTCCACAGACTTACTGTATTTCTGTGCCAAGTTCACTCCAACAGACAACTGTGATCAAAACTATGATGCCAGAATTGGTTCAAACTAAGAAAACCTTCTCCCCCGCTCATTTCTGTCTGGGGAGGCTACTCATGACACTTGACGAGTCCCAGCCTTGATTAAGAACAGCTGGACTCAGCTTCTTTTCGTGTTTCAGTTTCAGGGAATGGAGGAGGGTTCTTACCAGTTCTCTCAGGCGAGATTGGCAATTCTTTCCTCCGGGAACCCCAGAGCCTGCTGTTCTTACCTCTGGCCTAATATCAGATGATTGTGTTGTTGACCTTCTGATTAGATACACAAGCTGTATGATTTCTACAAAGGGAGAGTCAAAATCGCCTTTTAACGACTGAAACAGGAGACTATGGGGACTGGGGCACTGCTGGTACCGCCAGCCTCTGTCCCACATGGTGTGACTTGATGGGAAGGGTTTTTCCATGAATGGCCCACACAGGCATGCTTATTGAAAACATATGTAAAATATACCCATTACATCATTCTTCCAGCCTGTGCTTTCCTGGGAAATCCCAGTGTAGTAAAGTTAGGAAATCTAACTGCTTTTCCACTCACACAGCACTTCACTATTCACATTGGCCAAGTAGGGGAGCCGCACTTGGCTTGACTCTCTCCCTGTGTTTCTGCACATAAAGGAGCAGATGTTAGAGTCCAAATGGTTGATTCATCCACAGACCCTAACACCTTAAGGTCACAGGTGAATAGAGAGGCAAGAATTAACAATTTAATGCTTTATTTCCAATACAATATGGAAGTTCGAAGTTAAATATCCAGCTGGGCATGGTGGCTCACACCTGTAATCCCAGCACTTTCGAAAGCTGAGGCAGGTGGATCACCTGAGGTCAGGAGTTGGAGACCAGCCTGGCCAACATGGCAAAACCCCGTCTCTACTAAAAATACACAAATTAGCTGGGCATGGTGGCGGGTGCCTGTAGTTCCAGCTACTCAGGAGGCTGAGGGCAGGAGAATCGCTTGAACCCAGGAGGCAGAGGTTGTAGTGAGCCGAGATTGTGCACTCCAGCCTGGGCAACAGAGTAGGACTGTGTCTCAAAAAAATTTTTTTTTCTCAAAAAAAATTAAGTATCAATCCCTCCTGTGTTTGAAACAATTGAGAGATCCCCATTTCCTCCACTGTTCTCTAGGCAGCAGCACCACAGGGCCAGCGTGGCCCCTTCCCCATTCAGGGTGGAAAGTTATTCATCATTCCATCAAGGACACCTGAATGTTTACTTATTCTGTATTTCTAGAGCACAACCAAGGAAGGGGCTGCTTTGGGGGCACTCAGGGAGGATGTGAAGGCCATGGAACAAGCACTGCTGCTGTGCTAAGTAACCCTTCTTCCTTCCTCAGATCATTGGCTGGGGCAGAATTGGCCCAGGCAAACAGCCACGCTGCATCCACTCACATTTCCCACATTTGTAATCAATGCTGCAAATTTCTCCAGAGTTTAATTCAAACCAAAATATGTGTGTTCCTATCTACTGTGAGTGGGGGACCAGACACACGCAAGAGTAGACTGAGGCTCCATTTTCTGGCCCATTGCAAAATTTGTTTTTCTATGCACTTGTCACGTGAGGGTCTTCACCTACTGCAAGATACGTTACACCTTCATAGAACTCAGGGCTAAAGGGGAGGTCACTTGAGGTGTCACAGCAACTGTGGAAAACTGAAAAGGCTTTACTAGGAATCTTGTGGACCCAGTGAGCAGACATGAAGCAACTGTGAAAATCAAAGTTTATCTGAATGCAACAATCTCTTTTGGTCCCTTTCAGCCCTTAGTTAGGCAGTTCCGATGGGTTACACTTAGCGGAGCACTGCTGAGGCAGCTGAGGACAAGCGGACCCAAGTCTGCCCTCATGAAGCCTGATGCACGGATTTCACATTCAACGCCTACCCCCACCACTGGATTCCATCCAGATTAGACTGGCTTGAGACCCTTTGTTCTTGGCTGCAACTGCACCGACCCATACCCATGCCCCTCTGAAACTGGCTGCTCTGCTTCATGGCCCCCAAAATGGTTGTCCCCCAAATAGCCTTGAACTGAGGGGTTTCCCGGGATGCAGAGCATTTAGTGCTAAAAGCAGAATGTCCCAGGCAACCCTGGCTGAGTTGGTCACCTTACCTCCAAGTGAGAGATGACCTCACCAGGAAGGAAAGTGAAAGTGGAGAAACCAGAAGCAGTTTCTCACCCAGACTACTGCAATAGATCATGCAACCTGAACAACCCCCACTTTCCCTGGCATACCTGTGTTCACACACAAATGTGATCGAGGGGAATTGCAGAGGCTGCAGTCTAATAAAATGAGCTTTTCACTAGACTGACATCCAGAGAGACAGCTATAACCCAACCACTGGTGACCTGATCTCCCCTCCAGATTCTTCCCTTGTGGCTACTGTCCCTCCACACTCACCCCCACATTTCAGGCCCGGAGCCTGCCAGTTCATGCTGGGCCGCAGACAATTGCCTAACTGGTTCCCTCTGCCTGTCCTGCCAACTCACAGATACTTCGTTTCTGCCTCTGCCTCAGTCCCTGTCCCTGCTTCCATCCTGTGTCCACTGTCCCTGGCAGTAGGAGCAATAGTTAAGAGCCCAGAAAGTGTGGGGGTCAAATACCTGGGGTCTGGGTATTGCTTCTTTCCAGCAGGCACCTGGCAAGTCACGCTCTTCAAGCCTCAGTTTCCTCATCTGGAAAATGAGAATAATAATAATACCTACCTAACAGGGTAAGACGATATACCTGCATGAAGAGTGACACAGGAAAACCCTCAACTGATGAAAACACTCTAGTCTATTGCGTCCATTTGTTTACAAGCCTTTATGCTTTGGTCCTCATGTTCCTAGTGCCTGGCCTGAGATATCTGTTGAATGCAGGAGGTTTGCTGAAAAGATGAGGATCCGGCTTCTTGTAGAACTGGTTACTGAGAACATCTGAATTAATCAGGATTCTCCAGAGGGACAGAACAAATGGGATATATGTATATATGAGAAGGAGTTTATTAGGGAGAACTGGCTCACATGATTATAAGGCAAAGTCCCATGATGGGCCATCTGCAAGCTGGAGAAAGAGGAGCCAGTAGTGGCTTAGTCTGAGTACCAAACCCTCAAAACCAGGGAAGCTGACAGTGTAGCCTTCAGTTTGTGGCCCAATGCCCAGGAGCCCCTGGCAAGCCACTGGTGCAAGCCCCAGAATCTGAAGGCCAAACAACCTGGAATCTAATGTCCAAAGGCAGGAGGAGCAGAAGCAAGTGTCCAGCACTGGAAGAAGAAGGAAACTGGAAGATTCAGCAAGCACAACCACGCCAGTTTCTTCTGCTTGCTTTGTGCCAGCTATGCCGGCAGCCACTTGGATGGTGCCAACCCACATTGAGGGAGGGTCTTCCGCTCCCAGTCCACCCACTCAAATGTCAATCTCCTCTGGCAACACCCACGCAGACACACCCAGAAACAATACTTCACCAGCCATCTAGGCAACCCTCAATCCAGTCAAGCTGACACCTAATTATTAACCATCACAGCATCCTTTCACTAGTCTTAGGGACAACTGCAAAAGTGACAAGTTGTGCCTTCCCAGCCCAGAGGGGTGAGTGACAAAGACATTCTCAAGCTCTCATGCCTCAGAGGGGAGAATTTGGCATATGCATAACAAAACTCTTCAAAATGGTCAATTTGACAATTGCACTTCTAGGAATTTGTGCTACAATCAGAAATTTATACAAATATGTCCATACAAAGTCATTGGGAACAGTGTTGTTAACTGGAGTGAGAATTATAAGCACCCTAACTATCCACAGTGGTTGGATGACATGCCTAGGTAAGAGGTGCAGACAGGCTGAGAACCCAGAGTTTCAAGCCAGGCTGCCTGGGCCTTGCCAGCGGTGTACCTTGGGCAAGTACTTAGCATTTCTGTGCCTCTACATCCTCATCCACAAAGCGGGGCTAAGATGAGAAGCACAGGCCTTAGAAAATTCCCTGATAAGTATTAGACCTTCAATACGAATTAGTTACTAGGATTATTTTCCTACTATTAACAGTTCTATTGTAGAAGGTGAATGACATGAGACATTTTCACAAATAAATTATTAATTTTTCTAAAACAGATACAAAAGTGGATGATTAGCATAACTCTAATTTAAATTCTAAAATGTAGCTTTTAGAAATAGAGGAATGTGGGCTGGGTGCGGCAACTCATGCCTGCAATCCCAGCACTTTGGGAGGCCGAGGAGAGTGGACCATGAGGTCAGGAGTTCGAGACCAGCCTGGCTAACATGGTGAAATACTGTCTATACTAAAATATGAAAAATTAGCCAGGCATGGTGGTGTGCACCTGTAGTCCAGCTACTCAGGAGGCCGAGGCAGGGGAATCACTTGAACCTGGAAGGCAGAGGTTGCAGTGAGCCGAGATCATGCCACTGCACTCCAGCCTGGTGACTGAGCAAGACTCCGTCTCAAAAAAAAAAAAAAGAGGCATATGTATTGTAATCAACAATGGTCACCTCTGGGTGATAGAGTTACAAGTGGCTTTTTCTTTTCTTTTGCTAATTTTCTGTGTTCTTATTGCCTGCGATGAATAGTTTCTTGTGGCTGGGTGTGGTGGATCTCACCTATAATCCCAGGACTTTGGGAGGCCAAGGCAGGAGGATCCTGTGAGACCAGGAGATGAAGACCAGCCTGGGCAACATAATGAGACCCTGTCTCTACTAAATAAATAAATAAATAAATAAATAAATAAAAAT
>NW_016813202.1:4348972-4426900 GCF_001698545.2 Rhinopithecus bieti
GCGGAGCTTCCAGTAAGCTGAGATCCAGCCACTGCACTCCAGCCTGGGTGACAGAGCGAGACTCCGTCTCAAAAAATAAATAAATAAAAATAAATAAAAAAATAAAAAATTTGAAAAGAATTTTAAAAAATAGTTTCTGGCCACATTTATACCGAAATGATAAGGTGGTGGTGGGATGATCTGCAGGAAATCTTGGTCCAGGAAGGGGACGTAGGTTCTAGTCCCTGGCCCATCTCTCCCTGGGAGCAAGTTCAGGCATGTCCTTTCCTCAGACATGAGGAATGAAGGCATGGGCCAGAAGCAAGCGTCTCTACGTTCCCCCAGCTCTGAGTGCCTCTGAAGCATGTGGTTCAGATGTAGGGACATGTTAGATGCTTGCTAGAGAGATAAAATAGAGGGCGAGCTGAAAAAAAATTATCTTTACATGAAGTAAATTAAATGGAAGCCAGTTTCCTCATAAATGCCAACTCTGAACCCTATTAGTCATACATTAAGGCCTGTGATAAGCCAGGCCACCCTAGTCTAAGTGTCCTGAAGCTAGTGATTACCTCCTTGGTGAGATCAGAGGAGCCACAAGAGGCCTAATTTCTGAAACAGCCCTTCTAACAACTTCTCAGGTGTCTTCAATCTGTGTGCTCTCAGTCCTTTGGGAAGACATTATCTGCAAGAAGCTACATTAAAATTCAGATATTTTTTCCACGATTGACTTTACTCTGTGCTTATCTGGTCATATTTATCCTGGCCCCCTAAGTGGTCTCCACTTTGCAAGGCACTGGAGCCACAGAGCCGCTGAGGTACAGCCTCTGATTCAGGGAATTTGCGGCGTGACGGGAGGAAGAGGTGAGGAAATAATGATTGCAGTCCTGTGCCAGGCAGGGGGAGGAGAGGATGCTGGGGAAGCAGGAGTCATGTGGGGAAGTGGATCTGAAAGGCTTCCTGGAGAAATCATGTCTGAGGCAGCCAAACCTAACAACAGAAGGCAATTACTCCTCCCCCAGACCAAGTGGGGGTTTCTCCAATATCAGAAGAGCCCAAACTGCTGGCAGGTAGGGTGATCCGGAGCCCCAGGAACTATGCAGCAAGGGGATATAGTCTCTCCCCACAGGTCCAACACTCCCTTTACCTACTGAGAGATGGATGTTAGGGGGACCGCGAAGGGAAAACCACAACATAATAAGTGGTCTGGCCCAGGAAGCCTCTTTGTGGAGGCACCAGGGGAGCTAGAGGGCATCAGTAGGTGGGACCCTACAATAAGCACCTGGCCTGGGAAGCCTCTTGGTCCCTGCAAACCTGCAACTCCCCTCTCCGACCAAGAGACCCTCCAGCCCCTCAGGCTGGACCTCAGCAGGGACCGGGGGGAGCCTCAGCACACCAGCTATACAAAGCTAAAATGCCCAGAAAACTTAACTCTCATTGGAAGCACAGCCCTTAGAAGTAGGTCAGTACTCCCATGCTAAATCTAAACAGGGTGACTGCCTACTAAAATA
Organism: Rhinopithecus bieti; assembly: GCF_001698545.2. NCBI lineage: Eukaryota > Metazoa > Chordata > Mammalia > Primates > Cercopithecidae > Rhinopithecus > Rhinopithecus bieti. Next base: position 4,350,460 of record NW_016813202.1, read on the forward strand.
TAAGAGTTAAATATAACCAGAGTTCTTCTAACATAATAGACAAAAGGTCCAGGACACAATCAATGTCACCCACTGTACCAAGAACCAGAAAAATCTCAACTTGAGTAAGAAAAGACAATGAACTGATTGCAACCCCAAGATGAATCAGATGTTGGAATTTTCTGACAAGAAATTTAAAGCCACCTTCATAAAAATGTTTCGATAATCAACTACAAACTGTCTTAAAGTGAATGTAAAAATAAAAATCTCAGCAAAGAAGTAGATGCTATAAAAAAAAGAAACTCAGGGGGATTGGAGAGATATTGGTCAAAAGATACAAAATTTCAGCTAGATAGGAGGAAAGAGTTCAAGAGATCTATTGTACAACATTGTGACTACAGTTAATAACAATGTATTATATTCCTGAAAATTGCTGTGAAAGTAGATTTTAAGTGTTCTCACTACAAAAGATGGTACGTGAGGTAATGCATGTGTTAATTAGCTTGAATTAGCCATTCTACAATGTATACATATTTTAAAATGTCATCTTGTACACAGTAAATATATATATACATATAAAATTTCATTTGTCATATAAGGAAAGAAGGAAGGAAGGAAGGAAGGGAGGGAGGGAGGGAGGAGGAAAGGGGAAACCCAAATGGAAATTATACTATAGAAAATCCAATAACAGATATGAAAAGTTGCCTGACAATCTCAGTAGTAGAGTGGAGAAGACAAACGTTAGAATCAGTGAACTAGATGACAAATCAATAGAATTTACCCAATGAATAACAGAGAGAAAATAGCAAAGGCAAAAAAAAAAAAAAAAAAAAAAAAAAAAGAAGAGCCTCATGAAAAAATGAAACTTAGTTGCATCATTGGATCTTCAGAAGAAGAAAAGAGACTTGGGATAAAAGAATGAAGGAATAATAGCTGAAAACTTCCCAAATTTGGTGGAAGATATTAACCTACGAATCAAGAAACTGAGAAAACCCCAAATAGGACAAACCAAAGAAATCCATGCCAAGATACATCACAATTTGATTTCTGAAAACTAAAGATAAAGAAAAAAAATCTTGAGAGCAACTACAGAAAAATGATATATTACCTACAGGGAAGCATCAATTTGAATTTTTCATCAGAAACTACGGAGGCCAGAAGGCAGTGACACAACATTTTTCAAGGGCTGAAAGAAAGGAACTGACAACCATGATTTCTATATGGCAAAATTGCCCTTATGTAATGAAAGGGGAAAATAAAGACATTCTCAGACAAAGGAAACTAAGATAATTTGTCATTAGCAGACCTATCTTCAGAGACTGACTAAAGAAAGTTCTTTAAACAAAATGATAGAAGTAGGAAGCCTGGAACACTGGGAAAACAAAAGGACAACAGAAATAGAAGAAATATGGGTACATACTATAGATAATTCTTTTCCTGAGTTTTAGAAATCATAATTTGATAACTGAAACAAAAGTTTTGACGACATCTAATACTCAGGCCAATGATATTTCAATGTGGGGAAGGTAAAGGGACCTAAAAGGAAATAAGGTTTCCACACTTCACTTGCAATGGAAACATTGATACAGTAGGCTAAGATAATAACCAGAGTGACCACTACAACTATACAGATATGCTCAAAAACACTATAAATAAATCAGAATGGAATCCTAAAAATATTCAAGTAATCACAGGAAAGCAAGATACAGAGGAATAAGAACCATAGGAAGCAAATTAAAAACAATAATAAAATGGTAGACATAAGTGCTAACTTGTCAATAATTACCTTAAATGTAAATAATCTAAATGTACCACTATGAAGACAGATTGATAAAGTGGCTAAAACATCATGACCCAACTATATGCTGTTGACAAGAAACACACTTTAAATTCAATGTAGGAAAAAAAGCCCTGAAAATGGAAGGGACCCACTTCAAGTCACATGGCCAGTTAGCACGGCATGGACTAGGATCTGGGTCTCTGCTGCCCACACACCCAGCCCAAGCACACACCGCCCCACTCCAACCCATTTCACCCTACCTTCTCCCTTGTCTATACTCTGGAAGTTCATTTCCCCTTGCATGTAGCAGGAGTGAAGATGTAGGAGGTGGTCCTTTACCTTTAATGAGAATTGAAATAGAGAAATATCTCACATGAGCAACCTGGCTGCAGCTCCTTTTCATCACCCTGGAGTATTCCTGTCTAGCAGAATTTTTCTTGCTAGTATCATGTTGCTGTGTTGGATCTGCACCCTCCCTCATCCTCTGACTCTGCCCCTATAATCTCTTAGGTTATTTCAGAGATGACAGTCCCTAGGTGACAGGCTCGAACTTGAAGCAGCTAATCATCCTTCTGACAACGAAAACTGTTGCATTGTCTGATGTTAACATTTGTGGCCTCTGTGGCAGGGGAGATGCAAAATGGCATCTCCCAGAATCACTTTCCCTATGCAGTTGCAGGGTAGAGTCCGCCACTGAGAGGAGCAGGAGGTGGAGAAGGAATTATTCTAGGAGGAAGTTACAGGCAGATGTGTGGGCAGCCAGCAGGTAGGAGGTTCATGGCAGCTTCCAGGTAAGCATCACCTGCCTGAAAAATGTAGGCAGTGGACCTAGTAGGTGGCGGCTTCTTTAGATGCTGCAGGCTTAGATGGTCTTCAGAAGTTTCTTGGGGTTTCTTGGGACTTGTAGGGGCTTTCCAGTGAGTTCCTTTTCCCCAGTTGTCGTGCTGCAGGTTGAGATTTTGGGGACTGGCTTCTCTTACCTCCACTCTCCAGCTCTCTCAATGATTTTAAAAGCTCTTATGTTCTATGCAAAAGCTCTTCATTTTGCAGCTGTGACTTCTGCTTTCCTGAACTGTGGAGCCACTCAGATCATTTACCAAGTATTTCTGTCTTTCTTCCTTCTGGGCTCAAGAAGGGATTGCCTGGCTATACAAGTTGTGTCAGCCACTAGACTTCTAGGGCAAAGGATGTATGCCCCCTGCTGACTTTTTTTTTTTTTTGAGACATAGTCTCACTCTGTCACCCAGGCTGGAGTGCAGTGGTACGATCTCGGCTCACTGCAACCTCTGCCTCCCAGGTTTAAGCAATTCTGTGCCTCAGCCTCCCAAGTAGCTGGGATTACAGGCTTGTGCCACCATGCCCAGCTAATTTTTGTATCTTTAGCAGAGACGGGGTTTCACCATCTTGGCCAGGCTGGTCTTGAACTCCTGACCTCATGATCCACCCACCTCGGCCTCCCAAAGTGCTGGAATTACAGGCATGAGCCACTACACCCAGTCAATGTATGCCCCGTCTGAGAAGCTTTAAGAGCTGTTGCATCTTTCACCACCTTCCCCTTCCTCTAAATGCTCTGACAGAATCTCTATCATTATGACCCTCACTGCTGCCCCACATTGAACATATAGCATGAGTGAGAAAGCAGCCTGCCATGTCGTTGAGATGTGGCGGTTATTACCATAGTGTCCTCTTGCTTGACCTGCCCACTATGGAAACAAAAACAAATATGGAGGCAGACTAAGATAGTAGTACAGATATTTCACTTCACTATATGATTATTATACAGTATGAAGGTGGTATGTCATCTCAAACTATTGCCTCAATGAGAAAACTGAAAGTGAATCTATACATCTCATAAAAGACAACAACAAAAAAAGGATACAGAAACACAGTTTCTCAATTATTCTACATTTAGAAGAGTGGGAATTTCAGATTCATGAATGTCTTTTCTCCATTCATTCAAAACGTATTTATTGTGCAATACCTATGAGTCAGGTACAGGGTTAGATACTGAAAATAGAAGACGAATAGTTCATGTTCTCAAAAGCTTGTCATCAAACTCTGCAGATGGCATGAAACCACGTCAAAGACAATGTGATAAATGGGAAGGAATAATATTCACCCATTTCTCTAGCATTTACCATGCACCAACTCTATGCAAGCCATTTTATACACTTTATCTCATTTCAGCCCACCACAGTCTTACTAATTGGGAGTTATAATCTCAGTATCAGACTGGAGGGAACTGAGGCTCAGAGAGGGTAAGTAACTAACTTGAGGTTACCCAGGTAGTAAGTGGCAGAGCCAGCATGCAAGCACAGATTGGCATATCTCCAAAGCCTAAGCTCCTTTCAACAGTCATGACATGGTATTAGAACAGAAACATGGGCATGGTACCAAAGGAACTGAGACGGGGCCCACTGCTGTTTGGGGAGTATTAGATCAAAACACTCTGCTTTCAAACCAACTACAAATAGTCTTGGTACAACAGAAAAGGTTTGCTCTATAGGATCCTCAGTGGTCCCCAACTCTAGAATGACTACCTGAAACTAGCATACTCCTCTTCCAGTTCCAAGTGTGTCTATCAGGGAGGAGGGATATGAAGAGCAGACACTACCTCAAGAGTTAATCTCCCACCAAGCTCTCTCCAGCAGCAGAGATCTGCCTTCAGCTCACTGAAATTCCAAATGAAAGGATGGTAAGTTCACCTCATTACCCAGGGAGGGAAACGTGGAGGCTCTCAACCTTCAGTGGCCTCATAGCAAGACACTTGGGAAGCTTCTGGACCCAGACTTAGAGAGCTGGAGGCCAAGTCACTGATGCATACTGAGCTGATGGGCGGGCCTTGTTGCAAATGGGTAAACTGCCTGGCTTGCTGGTAAGAGAAGCAGCCCTGAGACTGAGCGCAGAAGGAGGGAGTCCTGCCTGCTGGGGGTCAGGAATTCAGGAGCCAGTGACAGGCACCTCAGGCTTGAACCAGGGGGATGCTTGAAATAAAGTTGTTTTTGTTGTTCCAACTATGCACAGAGGGTCTTTGCTGGGCTTCTGGATCCTCTTTCTCCGTCCTTCAGGCATTATCTGCTAATGTTTAGGTAAAGAATTCTAAATGGACACTCATTTCTTCTGACGTGGGGCCACAATAGCCCATGGATTTCTATTTTTCAAGTTCATTGGACAAACTAGTGAGTTTCAATGTCCAAGTCTTACACAGTCCACAAAGGACAAAGCTTCCAAGATTCATATAAGGCCAGAACAGGAAGAAGCTTGCATTGGAGAAGAAATTGCTTACACCTAGTTTTAAGTAACTAACTTTCCACATTCTTTGCAATGAAATGTCAGCCTTTCTTTCAGATACTTGGTATATGGGTAGATTTGCTTAGAGATGCTATCTTACATGCTTCTATTTTTTGTCTCTTAAGAAGCTGAAAGCAGAAGGAAATCTCTTCTACTGACCCTAGGAATCTCTCCAGAAATATTTTGGCAGATTCTTTTACTCAAAGGCTGCCCATTGATTTTAAGACAAACAAAGCAACAAACAAAAAACAAAACCTAGTTTGTTGACATTCAGTAATCCCAAATCTTCAATTCCAGGAGTAGCCTCCATTTCTTTTTCTTGTACTGGTTTATGATTTTTCTATTTTCACTGTGCCTTATGAAAATAAAACATGTTAGAGTTTTAACAAGACATCAGGTGCCAGTAGATATTATTGGCATGAAGTTAACCTTTACATTTATTTGTATTTTTTCTTGGTATATTCAATATTTCTTATAGCACCAGATGGGTTGCATTTATCACCTATTCTAGCCTTTGCCCTGACCGATTTTTTTTTATTTCATAATCAGCAAGCTCTGCAAAAACAAAAAAAAAAAGAACTGTCAAGTTATAAAAGCTGTTTTATTCAAGACTATTTTAGTTAAGTATTTTTCTTTCCAGTTTTCTCAGATGTTCTCATGTGAAATGATAGGAAAGGACTAAATGATGTACAACTTTACATTCGTGGAATACATACCACATGTAAGGCACTGCTTTCAATTGCAGTCATAGAAAACTTAGCTCTGAATAAAAGCATGAACAATAGAGAAGGTTTACTACCTCACATCATAGAAGTCCCAAAGTAGGATCACTCCTAGTTGGCTAATTCAGTGACTCAGTGCCATCAAAGCCACCATCCCTTTTTGCCATCCTGGGGCTCCCCTGAAAGTCACAATATGACTGTCATTCTCAAGATGATATTGCTAAGTAGAAGAGGCTGACTCTTCCTCTAGGTCTCTTTCTAAGAACGAGGAAGCCTCTGCAAGAATGTCCCAAGCAGATGTTTCCTCATATCATATCAGCCACAATTCCCTCCAAGCCTCAGTTCACCACCAACAAAGGAATTGGACTAGCTAATTCCCTTGGAGATGCTCCTGGCTGCACAAAGCTGAGCTAAACCAGAAGGAAGAGACATGGATGCGAGTGAACGTTCAGAAGGGATTGCTACATATAACTCATTGCACTTAGTCCCCACAACAACCTTATGAGGTAACCACTATTATCCCCATTTAATAGAGGGGAAACTGAAGCCTAGGAATTTTAAATCCTTTGTGTGATTATCCACACAAAAACATAACAGGACCAAGTTTCAAGAATTGTCTTTCTAACGAATTCAAACTCGATTGGAGCCATTTCACACTCTTACTTAGAGGTTACAATGCTTCTCTGTTTTAATAATTAAGTCAAAATTAGCAAGCTGAAGGCACAGAAACCACAGAGCTTTAGAATTGGGAAGGACCTTTGGTGTCTCGCCCAATACAGCATTTAAACAAGTGGTTACTGAACGTCCACCTTGTGTGAAGCACCAAATTGGAAGCTGCTGAACCTGCCAAGACAAGCAAGATGTGGTCCCTGTGCCCAGGGCTCACCAACCGGTAGGCAGAATGAGAAAGCTATATAAGGAATAATAAACATGGAAGAATATATTAAGTGCTAAGAGAGGTGCCCAAAAGCAATGGGGTGGGGGGTGGTATTCAGAAAGAAAGGAATGCTACCCATAAAAGGCTGCCATGGAAAAGGTAGGATTTGGCAAGGTGCCTTAGAGGTAACATTTCAACAAACAAAGATGGGTGAAGGGGAAGTGGATCCCAGGATGGGAACCCCATGCAGGAACAACCATATGGACAAAATATCAGGAAGTTAAATTTGATTTCAGTGCAGGAGACAAATTACCTTGGAAAGCAAGTCTTGAGCGGTTGATTTTAAACACATTGGAAACTGAGGGGGAAATCTGAGGTTTTTGATCAGGTGTGGCATGATCGAAATTGCCTTTTATGAAAGTTAGTCTGGCAACACTGTATGTAGTAGGGTGTTTTATGCATCTGCTGGGATGTTTGGGCTACAAAGAACAGAAAACCCAACTCAGTATGGCTTGACCAACGAAGGCATTTACTAACTCATTCAAAAGATGGCTGAGAAGTTGAGGTGTTCTAGTGTTGGTTCTTTCAGTAACAGCCTTCCATCTTTCTGCTCTGCCATTCTCAGAATGCCAGCATTGTACTCAATGTAGCTCCCTCTGAGAAAGGGGCTGCCCCAGTTCCCAGATCTGGCAGTCATATGTCATGACATCCAAAGGAAGAAGAAAAGATCTCTTCCTGCTGTCTCTCTCAGGAATAAGGGAATCATTCACAGAAGCCTCCAGGAGACTTCCCCTTACATCTCACTGGCCAGAGTTGAGTCAGATGTCCTGGACTAAATCAATCATGGATAAAGAGAATGGGACCACCACGACTGGCTTCACCTGATTTTTATTTACACCTAAGAAATTGGGAGGAAGGCTGGACTCCCCAACAAAAGTAGAATTCTGCAAATAAGGAATAAGGAAGAAACAGGTGCTGAGGAGTCAATAAATGGGTCCTACATATGTTCCATAAGGGAGGAATTTTTGAAGGAAAAACATGACCCAGAAGGAGATGGCATCATTCTAGCTAAGAAATAATGGCTACCTAACTGAGGTCACTTTTACAGAAATGGAAAGGGGAATTTTTCTTGTATGACATAGGATGCCTGGGTTCATTATATTCTCTGCTTGATTATCTTTAATGATGAAGGGCTCTCAACTTCCTGATGCTACCATATGCTATTATTTAACAGCCTTTGGTATTGAGCCAAAAGCCCTGGCTCTTTTCCACAGGAAATGTTTCCAAGCCAAGAATTCCCCATTTTGTATTTATCCAACTGAGCTGTTCATCTTAAATGGTCTTTACTTGTATCCCCTTAAAATGTAGTTTTGTTGGTTTTAGTACAATATTCCAACCTGATCTTTCAACAACGTTGATTAGCTCTGTTGTGTATCGGTACTAGGCACTAGATACTAGGCACTGGCAATAGGTAAAGAGGGAGCTCACAGACTAGTGGGGAGGAGAACACATGGACAAGCAGTTACAAACCCTGTGTGACAACGCTGTGGCATCGAGTAGGGTTGACCAACATGTGGACTCCAGACCACCTACCGGAGAATCTGACTGGCAGATGTTAAAAGCACGCGTTCCTGACCTCCCCAAAGCCTACCAGGAGTGGAAACCACCAGCACTGTATTAGTCTCTTTTCATACTGCTATGAAGAAATACCTGAGACTTGGTAATTTGTAAAGGAAAGAGGTTTAATTGACTCACAGTTCCACATGGCTGGCGAGGCCTCAGGAAACTTACAATTATGGCAGAAGGGGAAGCAAATACTTCCTTCTTCACATGGCAGCAGGAGAGAGAAGTGCTGAGTGAAGGGGGAAAAGCCCCTCATAAAGCCATTGGATCTCATGAGAATTCACTCACTATCATGAGAATAACATGGGGGAACTGCCCATATTATTACAATTCAAGATGAGATTTGGATGGGGACGCAGAGCCAGACCATATTAAGAACTTAAAACAGCATTCTGGTTGATTCTTATGCATGTTATGCTGGCTACCTACCAAGAGATGGAGCAGAGAGGCACAAACATGGATATAAAGCTCTGAGACCTTTGAATAGTGAATCTGTCCTCCAACCCATGACTCATCATTCCTGGCGTATGGCATTTGCAAAGAGGATAAACAAACTTCCAGAGCTTCTCTCAAGTCCCTGATGAGAGTGTTGATGAGGACAAACAGGCAGTGAGACTCCTTAGGACTTCACAGAATCATAAATCAGCACTCTCAGGTGGAGCTGTCCAGCCAGCAGTGAATCCACCGCACTGTCCTGGATTCAGACTATATTTCAACCTTTTTTTTTTCAAAAGGAGTCATGGGAAACAGTGTCTAATATCTTGCTAAAGCCAAAACTGATGACATCCATGACATGCCACTGCTCTTTGTGCTTCAGACATGCTGCTTCTAGTTCCATGGAAAAGAGTCTTCTTCCTGACCCACCTGGTAGAGACTTTGACTAACATCAGAAAACTAATTTCTGCAGCCTTAACACTGGAGGCTGGACTGGGAAGACCAAAAGCAGGAATTTGGCCTAGTAAATTACCTACTGTTTGAACTAAAGAGAAACAACATTGCTACTCTCCTACCCCATCACAATCTGTCACCTGGACAACCACAACAAGTTCCTGACAGGTCTCTGCTTATATTGTCATCCTTGCAGTCAATTCTTCATCCAGCAGTCAGAGACAGCCCTGTGCCAACCAATAACTTTCCATTGTAAGCAGAAAAAAAGACAACCCTCTTGAGACAGCCTTCAAGGTTCATCTGGCCCCTGACCATGCTCTGACCTCATTTCCAGCTACTCTTCCCCTCAGTCACTATGCTCTAGCCACACTGACCTTCTCTCTGCATTTTAATTTCAGGGACGTTGTACTTATCAGTTGCTGTGCTCAAAAGCTCAGGACATTCTCCCTCCAGATCTTTCCATGGCTATCTTCTCCTCAGCATGCAAGGCCTTGATCCTCGACTTCCCAGCCTCCAGAACTATGACAAATTAATTTATATTGTTTAAAAGCTACCCAGGTTATGATATTTTGTTACAGTATCCCAAGCAAACTAATACAGGAATATTACTCAGCCTTAAAAAAGAAGGAGATTCTGACATATGCCACAATGTACCTTGGATGAATGATCCTTGAAAATATTGCACTAAATAAAATCAATCAAACACAAACAGATACTCATATGAGGTACATAGTATTGCCAGTCCTGAGAGAGAGTCAAATTTATAGAAATAGAAAGTAGGGGCTGGAGGAGGAAGAATGGGAGTTGTTTAATGAGTACAGAGTTTTAGTTTGGGATGTTGGGAAATTGTGGAGATGCATAGTGGTAATAATTATACAACAATGGCCAGGTATGGTGGCTCACGCCTGTAATCCCAGCACTTTGGGAGGCCTAGGTGGGCGGATCACCTGAGGTCAGGAGTTTGAGACCAGCCTGGCCAAGATAGTGAAACTCCGTCTCTACTAAAAATACAAAAATTAGCCAGACGTGGTGGCGGGCACCTGTAATCCCAGCTACTTGGGAGGCTGAGGTAGAGAATTGCTTGAACCCAGGAGGCAGAGGTTGCAGTGAGCCAAAATCGTGCCACTGCACTCCAGCCTAGGTGACAGAGAGAAAAAATGAGAATAATAATAATTATACAACAATGTGAATTTACTTACTGCCACTGAATCGTACACTCAAAAAGGGATAAAATGGTAAATTTCATGTTATGCATATTTTACCACAATAAAAAATTTGGAAAAGAAAAAGAAACCTTGTTTTGGCTTCCTTCCCTAGCCTATCTCACTTCCCACATGAATTTTTGTGCACAAATCTGGCATTGGTGTCTGCTTTATGGGAAAGCCAACCTAAGACAAGCCTCAAGACAAATGGCAGAGCTGGTACACAAACCCAACCTTCAAACCTAGTCTTTAGGCATCAAGTAGTGAGCTCTTTCAGCTGCATGAAGCTGTCTTCTGTGCAGCATTAATAACATAAGCTTTATCAGTTTAGTAGTCACCATTCGGAGACTTTGCCTAGGCAGCACTTGTTTCTTTGCAGTTCCCTTAGCCAACTGCAAAATAAAATTTCTTGATCACAAGAAACTGCAACCTTTTGTTCAGCTCCCCTTAGCCTATCCCCTTCTCAGCCCTCTGCAACTCACCTTTCTTCTCTATGTTGAAATAACCACTTGTACTGAGTAGTGCCTGCTCCACACAAAAATAAAGGTAAATTAAGCAGCTCAGTGTAATTTCTGCAATTCAGGTCTGACTTTAGCTCAGGCTATGTCTCAATACTGATTAAATCAATCCGCTAACAATTGTGCCTCCTTTAACTCGGGGCATTGTGGTCACAGTCACTGATGCAATACAATTCCATTTAATTCAAGAAATTTAAGGGCTGAGATGTGGCGTTAGGAAACAGGGTATTGTTCCATCATTTTCAAGACTCTACTACTGTATTTATCATAATATTATGATTATTGGCTACTGTTATAATGACCAAGTATAACCAGTGGGTTATATTGTTACCCACTACCTTTGAATTCCTTGAAGACAGAGATGGTCTTTTACTCCTAGCACCAGGTGAACAGAGTAGATGAGCAGTTCTGCTCGGTGAATGAATATTCTAGCACTCCCTCATCCTGAGAAGATTGAGGCCCTCTGCCACAGACTCTCTCAGTGACCTTTCTTTCTACCTCAACAGACATTCGTATTTGTACAGAAAACATCAGTATCTTGTCATTTCCTCCTATTTCAGAAGAAGAGCGTGAACTTTGGAATCTTAGAGACATGGGATCTAATCCTAGCTCTGTTGTTTGTTATCCAGGCCAACACTTCTCAGACTTCACATGAATCCACTGGGGATTGTGTTTAAACCAATTTTGATTTAGTAGGTCTGCAGCGGAGCCCAAGACTTTGCATTTCTAAAAGGCTCCCAGGTGCTCCTGATGCTGATGGTCCGTGGACCACACTTCGCATAGCAAGTCTCAAGGGCCTGAGTGATCTTGGTGAAGTTAGTTGAACTGTCTGAGCCCATTTCCTCCACTGGGGAAAAACAGGAGGGTACAGAATAGGAGGTCAAGTTTGCATTTGGCTCCACATAATAGGAACCAGACAAACAATGGTGAACAAGTTTGAGGTTCATTTTTCTCACTTCAGAAGGAGTCCAGGGATAGAGAGGTCAGGGCTGGTGCTGCTGTTCAAAGACTCAGGCCCCTTGACTCTTCCTGCTCTACTATCTGTAGCAAGTGGAGATTTATCCTCAAGGCCACCAGATGGCTGCTCTACTTCTAGGAAGAAAGGAAGAAGGAAGAGCAAAGGGCAAAGGGTAGTGCCAGCTGACTCTATTTTTAAAAATTTAGGATAAACAACAATTGACTCCAAAGCCCCACCCTGTAGACATCTGTGAACAACACATTGGTCAGATCTGGGCTATAGGACACCTCTGGCAGCTCAAGAGTGTGATAAGGTGAGTATTCTAGCTGGGCGCATTGCTACCCTGGGCAAACTTGAGGGGTTATTAGTAAGGAAGCAGGGAGGAAAGGATGTTGCATCACTTCTAGCAGTGTCTGATACAGGTATCTGTTTTGTGCTGTTGTAATGGCATTTAATGAGGCTTCATGGGTACTATGCCCAGCGTATCACCTGCCACAAGGTCCTGACTGCATCCCCTCCAGGAACTGCTACATTTAGAGTTTCTTCTCTCTGGTGTCTTGAAAATCTCCTAATGTGCTGGCTTCTTCCTTCAGTCTTTCCAACTTACTAATCTTTCCAAGCCTGAAACACTTTCTCTTCCCAGCCTCCCCTTGAGCCTGCCTTGCCCCCACTGCTGTCGTGTTTACCCCACCACCCATCACCTTGACAGCCACCTGCATTCATGAGCTTAAGTGTCCATACTGCCCATAAAACTGCATTCTCAAAATCAGAAATGCCATCCTAATCACTAATTCCAACAGTCTCTTCTCAATGCCTGTCCCACTGAACTTTTGGAAGGTATTTTAACCTTGCTGCACACACCTCCTTCTTAAAATACCAACCTCTAGTCTCTGGGGCACTTGAGCTTTTGAGTTCCCTCTTCCTCTCAAAATGCATCTCTCTCCTTCCCTGGCTTTTTCTGTGCCTTTGCCTTAGACATAGGCATTTCTAAGGTTCTCATCTGGACACAGTCCACCCTACATGCTCTTTTCATAGTTTCATTCTTTCCCATGGTCTAGAGTAGACCTCTGACCAAATTCCACCCTCATCGTCCTCTCCCTTACTCCTATTCCAACCTCAGTTTTTAAAATAAAAAGTTTTGTTGGAACACAGCAACATACAATTCATTTACGTATTTCCTGTGGCTGCTTTTGCACTACAATGGAAGAACTGCTATAGTGACTCTCTGGCCCACAAAGTCTGAGATATTTACTATCTGGCACTTTGCAGAAAAATCTTGCCAGTCTACCTATGCCTTTTTTTTTTTTTTTTTTTTTTTTTTTGAGACAGGATCTCACTCTGGTACCCAGGCTGGAGTGCAGTGGTGTGATCACTGCTCACTGCAGCCTTGGCCTCCCCGGCTCAAGCAACCCTCCCACCTCAGTCTCCACCCACCTCAGTCTCAGTAGCTGAGACTACAGGCATGAGCCACTACTCCGGCTAACTTTTTAAAATTTTTTGTAGAGACAAGGTCTCATCATGTTGCCCAGGCTGGTCTCAAACTCCTGGAATCAAGCGATCCTCCCACCTCAGCCTCCTGAGTAGCTGGGATTACAGGCATGAGCCCCATGCCTGGCCATCTTAGAATCATAACTAACAACTTCCATATCCACTAGCTAGCTGGTGTTCATTCGTGCACTCCAGACCCAGATTTTAAGGGCCTGCTAGACAATTCAACAGGGTTTCCACTAGCACCTGCAATCCAAGTCCCAAACCATCTTCCTCCCCAAATCTGTTTCTGCTCTTATTTGTCCTGTTTCAATCAATGGCTTCATCCATGATCTATCTGTGGTACAACTGAACATTTGCAGTCAATTTATGACATCAGGACCATGGAGCTATGAAGGGCCCTCATATGGTTTGGCTCTGTGTCCCCACCCAAACCTCACCTTGAATTGAAATTCCCGTAATCCCCATGTGTCAAAGGTGGGACCAGGTGTCATGGGGGCAATTCTCCCATGCTGTTTTCATGATAATGAGTGGGTCTCACGAGATCTGATGGTTTTATAAGTATCGGGCGTTTCCCCTGCTTGCACTTCTCTCTCCTGCTGCCATGTGCAAAAGAATGTGTTTGCTTCCCTTTCCACCATGATTGTAAGTTTCCTGAGACCTCCACAGCCATGCAAAACTATAAGTCAATTAAGCCTCTTTTCTTTATAAATTACCCAGTCTCAGGCAGTTCTTTACAGCAGTATGAGAACAGACTAATATAGACCCCCAAGTCCAGAACTTCAATGATATCAATCATGGACAATGATCTGGCTTTATGTTTAAAAATTCAATATGACATTAGTAAATAATAATAAAAAAAAACTGCACTCGAATTTTCAAATTCAGCTCCTTTTTCTTTAAAATCTGGCTCTAAATCACAGACCTGGCATACTTACTGTAGGATGGTGCCTTATCTCCATGACAATAAAGGAGGAGAAATTTCATAAAGCTGAGACTCCGTTCTCTCCATCGACCCAAAGAGTAATCAATCCTTCTGTCAATTTAACATGTAAATGCTACCTTCCTAATTTCTAATTGTGTAAGTAGCTGCAAGACTGAATTATATGTTACTGAAGAAAATATAAGAACCAAAATGTAAACAATAACACAGTCAAGTTTGTTGTATAATCCAGACTTTTTCTACTTCCCCCAAAGCATAGCCCTCTCAATTTATGAGTTCTTAGGTTATTGGAGCAGAATATAAATTATTTGATATATTAACTTCTGCAAAAGTATCGTAGACATTCCAAGGCCTCCCTGGCAATGCTGGGATTCTCCTGTAAAAGTTCTTTGAAATTTGCCAGCAACTTCAGCAAACAGGATTCAGAAAACTTACAAGCATTGGCAATGACAAAGAGTAACAGTTGCTAGCCCTTTGATATCTGGGTACTTTTAGTCATAAGGAAGCTGAAATGTTTTTCAGAATTAGCATTAACATATGGTAGAAAATATGATTGTCTTATTGTCTAAGTGAAATTTAATATTGCTGCTTTATCAACTTCAACTTGTCAAAACCCAGGAATCAATATTACTTGTCTTTGATTCACAACATTTTTTAGGCCCACATGTGGGCCATGCCTTTGTGATAGTTAATTTTATGCATCAACTTGACTGGGCCAAAGGTGCCCAGAAATTTGGTCAAACATTCTGGGTATGTTTGTGAGAGTGTTTTTGAACAAGATTAACATTGGAATTGGTGGACTGAGCAAGGCAGTCTACCACTCCCTAATGCGGGTGGTGCTCATCCAATCTGTTGAAGGCCTAAATGAATGAAGAGCCTAACCCGCCTGCTAACAACAAGGAACTCCTCTCTGCTCAGCTGTCTGCAAGCTAGGGTGGAGGTCTTCTCCTACCTTCAGACTCAAACTCAGACTGGAACCTATACCATCAGCTCTCCTGGTTCTCATGCCTTTGGACTCAGACTGAAACTAAACCATTGGCTCTCCTGGGTCTCCAATTTGCTGACTGTGTATCTTGGGACTTCTCAACCTCCGTACCCAAGGGAGCCACTTTCTTGTAGTAAATATTATATATAGACATATATCCTGTTGGTTCCATTTATCTGGAGAATCCAGATGAATACAAGGCATGATGAGCATAGACAAACTAATACAGTAAATACACAGCTAAATCCAAATTTCCAAGGGTTAAGCTGAGTTGCTGACAGGTGCATTTCTTACTTCAACCCAATCAATTCATGTGGATGAAAAGTTTGTTTTAATAAACAATAACATAGAATATTCAAAATAAACTTTCACAAAACCAAGCAGAATCATTACTGGTGTGATTACTTTGTATAATGTTAGAAAGTGAAATTGAAAATATTTTTTAAATCTATGAATTCATTGAGAGTTATTATAAAACTCTAAAACAAGAGTAAGTTTAAGTGAGATTGTTATTTATTTTAACAGTTCTCATTATTTTCCCTGAACAGAACTTTTTTTAAAATTAAGACTAATTTAATATTATTTAACCATAGTGCAGCAACTTCTAAAGGAGTTAGTGCTGAGCACACAAACTCAACCACATTTTAAAAGAAGAGGAAGTTAAAGACTTATTGATGATTTTGTTAATGTCAGATCATAGCAAATCCTATTTAAAATATTTTTCCAAATATCAACATTTGTATTATTGACTTAGCATATTATGTTTTGCTTTAGATGTTAGATTTCAAAGTATTTATGTAAAAAAATACCTCATCAGAAATAATGCGGTTTGGTAGTAATAAAGATGTGTACCTGAGAATGTATGGCAGAATAAGCTCTTGCTGTCTGGACAGTAATCTGTTCTTGGTCCCTTTTACTGGCTGAACCCCTGCTAAGCACCTCCTTAAGCTAAAAGTCCTCATTGCCCTCCCACCCCTGCCTTTCATCCCTAGTCCTGCCCTATGCCTCCCTCTCCCTCTTCCAGCAGCTCTCACACAGCTCACTCTCACCCGGCCTCTACCACCCCATGCTCTAGCCAGTGGCCCCTGTAGAGGCAGGGAGGGCACTTCTTGTTGCATGACCTTGGCACAGTTGCACCTGTCAGTTCCTCATAGCTAGAGTAGCAACAATAATAGTTTCTTTGCAGGGCTTTCCTGGGAATTAAATGAGGTAGCCAGTCAAGGTACCTAGTATGCCCAGCCTGACACATAATAGAGCTTTAATAAGTGTTGGTTTCTCTTCCCTTCACTATTTCTCATGTGGACAATTGCAACCTCACCCTAACAGGTTTCTACACCTCCAGCTCCCTGTTATTCAGCCTACCCCCAATCTATCCTCCTTGAGGTAGCTGTCATGATCTTGCAAATTATAGACCTGGTTATAATTTTCTCCTTCTTAAAAACCTTTGGTGAGTCCCCATTGCCTACAGAATGAAATTTGAGCTCCCGAGCAGAACAGGTAAGGAATGTCTTCTCTTCCGGACACAAGAAGCCTTGCCTCTCCCTGTGCTATCTTCACATTCACCCATTGGCTGTAGTCTGGGCTTCTCAATGTTTCCCCCTCCACGTTTGCTCATGGCCTTCCTCAACCTGGAATGCCCAGTCTCTATCTCCGTGGCAGATTGCTAAGCCCTGCTCAGGGGCTGTCTTCTTTGGGAAGCCACCCTCTTTCCCTTGAGTCTAACATACATAAACCACTCCCTGCCCAACGCATTGTGCAAATCAGCTTTAGGATGCCTACCCTCTCATGCTTGTAGAGTAATTATCCATGAAGAGTTCCTCCCTGACTGGACTGGAGGCCCATCGAGAACAGGACTCTGCTTCCTACATCTTTGTTTGCTCAGCACCTGGCTCAGAATAAGGGCTACCAATGAGTGACATTGAAACCCTGAGAAAAAGGAATCCTGGTTAAAGAAGGAAAGGAAGACACAAGGGAGAGAAAGACCTTGGATATCCTGCAAGTACAAGAATAGATTTCCAAGTCCTTAACGGGTCAGGTGCAACAATGTTTTGAGATTAGACTGACTCCACATTGATTTCATCAGTGAATCATTACCACATAATTATTACTGCAGGGAATCCTATCCTCGCCGTAGGACTGGGCACTGACCATTGCTGTCCCTAGAATAGAAATGTCTGGGTCCTCTCACTCCTCATCACAACCTTCTCCCTGGGGACTCAAAGCTGCAGGCCCTCAAGGAGGTCTCTGCTTCCCCTGGGGAGTCCCAGATACTCCTGCATACTGTGGAAAGCACCTCGGCTCAGGTGCAAGAATTACCACACAGGCGGCAGCCTTCGTTTAGAACATGGTCATTCATCACTGACTTGATCCTGGGAATGGAAAGCAAGCCAAGACTTTTCAGGGTTGCTGTTGTTGTTGTCTTAAACCTTTCCTGTAATAACTAGCTACCCTGTCCTCTGAAAGCCTGCGTGGTCCACGGTTTCACTTTCACCGATTTCCATTGGTGACAAGGTATAATCTGTCTTCCTATTTTAAAGTAATGAAAGGCAGTTGTAGACTCTTGGAAAACATCCTACAGAGACAATGGAAGAAGTTAGTGCATTCCGGTACGTTGACTCATCCTTTCTTTCATCCATCAGATTCCTAGGCGTTTTTCAGACATGTGTGCTGGGTGCTGGAGATGCTCGAATAAATAAGACTCTGCAGAGCCTCACTGCACCTCCTTCCTGGATGTTTTACAAAGGGGTTGGTGAGCTCTGCTCACCCTATAAAATCAAATCCATGGGACTGCAGAGCAAGTGAGTCATAATATTTGTGGGATAAATGAATATAGCATGACAGTTCCTGGATATGACTTCCCAGCAATTACAGAGGGATGAAGGTGACCATTTAAAATGCCAGTTGGATGACAAGCTCTGTAGAATTTCCTTAGTATAGGCTCAATAAAATTCTGAGCTTTGGCAGAGGATGGTCAGTATTCAACACATGGATTTTAGTATCAGATATCCACATACAAGGGCTGTATGATCTTTGTTATAAGAAGAAGGACTATATGATCTTTGTATAGCCAAATACAAGTGCTTTATGATCTTTGTTATAAGGACAAGCTCTTGTTTGCATTTGAATAATTATTTGTCGTTTCATAGCACTTTAAAATGTCATATTCCACCTGATAAAGCTGTGGGCTATGTGTTTTGATTTTCGTTTTGGAACTGAAGAAACTAAGACTCAGAAAGTTTAAATAGACAGTGAGTAGTAGGTGAGGCAATGGAGCCTAAACTCCCTTCCTCTGTGTCAGTCAACATGGCCTCCTGAATTCACCGGGAGCCTCAGGGCTCATGAATGGGCTGAGGTGCCATAACCCTTGTCCTGGGCACAAGCTGCTTGACAGGTTGCTATACAGTGGGTGTTTTCTCTCTTCTTTTTAAAGTTTGAAAGCAATACTTTCAAAGATAAACAAAATGAGTCCTTGTGATTCCATAGCACCTCCCTTCCTCATCGCTAGTCACTGGGTGCTAGAAGCCAGGGGAGAACAAAAAGGAAATATTAAACAGTGAAGTAGCAATCACAGCTTCAGCTGGCTTCCTTTAGGGGAAAGAGCTTCAAAAGCGGCCAAAGTGTGGGCCCCAGAACTTCCTGGTGGCAGAGAAATGGGCAGGCAACCTTTCAGCTGATATCTCAGACCACAGACTCAAGGGACAATTCAGGCAGCTCCCCCAGTCAACCAGCCACAAGCAAAGTGGAGGCCAATAACTCTGCACCTGGCTTCCTGGTCCTTCTCTCCCGAACGGCAGTCTGTTCTTTGGCTTCCGACCTTATCCAAATTGAATACACTGCTCTAGAATCTAATCTCTGGCTGAATTCCTTGCACAGGGTAGAGGATCCTCCATCACAACGCTCAGGAAGGACCCTGACGCCCTGCCCTCCCTATCCCAGCCACAGCCACCCAAGACTGGAGACACTAGAATCAGCTGCCCAGCCAGCCATCTGGACTAACCTTGGCTGACCCCACACATAAACTGGGACACTTCCCTGGCTGTGGAAAAGATCTTCATCAAAGATAAATAACAAACTCCTAGACTTGACTCTGTGTCTCAGGCTTCCACCGGAGGAGAAAGCGAATGGCAAAGAACATCTCAGCAGCCTCTTGACCAGCCCGGCGGATGGGTTGCTGGGATTTCCCATGCATACAAATGAGAAGACTGCTCAATGGACTAGTCACTGAAATAGACTTTTCCATCAACAGTTTCAATTTAAAACCCTGACAAAGCCATCTTTGGAAAATGTTCTCTAGTATATATCTCTTCCAATGCACTTCAATTAATTAATCTACAATTGTCCTCGCAGCTGTGTGAAGGGGAAGAGTTTCTAAGAATTGAGTTTCTTCTAAGAACATGAACTTATTTGCTTATTCAATTTGCCAAAGGCAGCAAGGGAGTGTTTTCTCTACACTTTCCCAAGATTTATTATAAGGCTACCAACTTTTTCTCTGTTAAATCGGGTGGCTCTAACCTGAGAAAGTCATTAGAAAATGAATAGAAGAGAGAGGCATGTGATCGGAGTTCAGTTGAACCGATGGAAACTTTTAACTGAGTCCTGCAGAATTTTAGAAATCTCAATGAAAGAACAATGGAGATGGGGCATGAGCTGATACTGCTACCAACAGAGCAGTTTTCCCGTCCTCAGGGATATGAAATTAGCAATCTCATTCTACCTCAATACACTCCCACCTGGCAAAGAGTAAGGTTCACTAATTCACCAGCAAGGAGAAAAGGAGAAGAGATAAGGTCCTGGCACCAAGCCACATTGCCAAAGCTTTGAGAGGTTGTTACCCCAAGTCCCCTCCGTAGCGGAAAGTTTAAGAGAGAGGGCTTGGGACCCAGACTGGCAGGGTTCAAATCCCAGCTCCATCACTTACTATGTTATTTCACCTCTCTGTGCCTCAGTTTCCTTCATGGAAAAACAGGGTTAATAATGGTTTTTCTCTCACAGGACTCGGGTGGGTCACATTGAGTTAATGTATGTGAAATTATTAGTTAGGACAGTGGCTATAAACTGTACTATGCATGTTTGCTAATATTCTAGGCCTACAGTAACAGAAGATCAAGTCTTGCTACGAAGGGGTCCTCTGAGCATCCCTTTAATGAATATGTCAGAAATAGTTGGGTTTTTTTTGTTTGTTTGTTTTTGTTTTTGAGATTGAGTCTCACTCTGTCTCCCAGGCTGGAGTGTAGTGGCGCAGTCTCAGTTCACTGCAACTTCCGTCTCCCAGGTTTGTGCAATTCTCCTATCTCAGCCTCCCTGAGTAGCTGGGATTACAAGTGCAAGCCACCACACCTGGCTAATTTTTGTATTTTTAGTAGAAACAGGGTTTTGCCATGTTGGCCAGGCTGGTCTTGAACTCCTGACCTCAGGTGATCTGCCTACCTTGGCCTCTCAAAGTGCTGGGGTTACAGGTGTGAGTCACCACACCCAGCCAAGAGGTCATTTTTTATATGCAGATGTGATACTGCTAAAGTAGATGGGTTTTGTTGCTTCTTTAAGTACTTAGAAACAACTTGAGTTTTAAAGTAGACTAGTCACTGAACTGGTTTGAGTACAAATTTACTTTGTAAATGCTTTCTTTTCTTAGAAAGTATAAAGAATCATCATAAGATTCAAATCATCCAGATCTGAATAACGGAAAATTTTTAGGTGCCTCTTTTACTTGCTTTATATCTGAGAAAAGATGCTGAAGTGGGAACAGACAGTTGCACACCCCAGAAATCATTGTCAAACTTGAGATCTTTAAAAAAGACACAGTTTATTGATTTTATTTCAAAAAAGACACAGTTTATTGACTTTATTTCTATTAGAACAGTGAATATACCTACTATAGAAAATATGGGAAATTCAGAAAAGCAAGTAATAGAAAAGAAAAGAAAAATAAGCTGTAATACCAGCTTCCAAAACAATTACCAAAAATGGTGTGGGCCGGGCGCAGTGGCTCATGCCTGTAATCCCAGCACTTTGGGAGGCCGAGGTAGGTGGATCACCGGACGTCAAGAATTGGAGATCAGCCTGGCCAACATGACAAAACCCCGTCTCTACTAAAAATAC
Organism: Rhinopithecus bieti; assembly: GCF_001698545.2. Lineage (NCBI taxonomy): Eukaryota > Metazoa > Chordata > Mammalia > Primates > Cercopithecidae > Rhinopithecus > Rhinopithecus bieti. The sequence continues at coordinate 4,371,813 of NW_016813202.1, forward strand.
AAAAAATTAGCCCGGCATGGTGGCGGGCGCCTATGATCCCAGCTACTCGGGAGGCTGAGGCAGGAGAATCGCTTGAATCCAGGAGGGAGAGGTGATTGTGAGCAGAGATTGTGCCACCGCACTCCAGCCTGGGCAACAGAGCAAGACTCCATCTCAAAAAAAAATGGTGTGAAGTACTATATTTCCTTCCACTCTTTTCTCCATACATAGAATTTATAGCCTTTATTGTTTCTATATAACAATAATTATATTAAATGTAAGAATTATCTCTTTTCCTTTAACCTTGTAGCATTTTGTGTGTGTGCGTGTGTGTATGTGTGCATGCTCAGACTTCAAACCCTGTGTCATAACTCAGGGTTTGATGGTGAGTGGCTATTCTATTCCTGCACCAACGCTTCGTCTTTCCTTTAGAGAGGAGCAGGAAGCTCTGTTCCATCCTTCACATGTGCGAGGCGGTGGGAGAGACATGCAGCCTTGGGTACAATAAAGCTAGATTAATAAAATGTTGTTTTGACAGTTCCCAGCACCATAATACTGCGATGGTTAGTTTCACATGTCAGCTTGGCAGGGCTAAGAGATGCCCAGATAGCTGGTATCTGGGTGTGTCTGTGAGGATGTTTCTGGAAGAGATGAGCATTTGAATCAATAAACTGAGTAAAGAAGACCTCCCTCACCAGAGTAGGCAGGCATCAGTCAATCCTTTGAGGCCTGGGTAGAACAATAAGGTGGAGGAAGAGAGAATTCTCTTTTTCTTTGAGTTGAGTATCCATCTTCTCCTGTCCTCAGGCTTTGGTTCTCCTGGTTCTCAGGCCTTCAGACTCCGAGATTTATACCATTGGCCCCCCTGGTTCTTGGGCCTTCAGACTCAAACTGAATGATCCCACCAGCTTTCCCGGGTCTCCAGCTGGCAGATGGGAGGTCATGAGACTTCTCAGCCTCCATAATTGTGTGAGCTGATTACCATAATTAGTCTTCTCTTATATGTATCTATACATATCCTATTGGCTCTCTTTCTCTGGAGAACCCTGACTAACACAAAAACATTTATTAACATTTCAATATGAGTTAAATTCTGCAGGCTAATGCTGCATTAACCTACCACGGCAGTACTAATCTCCCCAGTGGTCAGTCCTGGGGGAGAATTGTATTGATTAGCTTGGGCTGCCAATTACCACACTGAGTGGCTTAAACCATGTAAATTTATTTTCTCTCCATTCTTGAGGCTAGAAGCCTGAGATCAAGACTTTGGTAGGGTTGGTTTACACTGAGGGCTTTCTTCTTGGCTTTTTTTTGAGACGGAGTTTCGCTCTTGTTGCCCAGGCTGGAGTGCAGTGGTGCAATCTCGGCTCACCGCAACCTCCGCCTCCTGGGTTCAAGCAATTCTCCTGCCTCAGCCTCCCACGTAGCTGGGATTACAGACATGCACCACCACACCCAGCTAATTTCATATTTGTAGTAGAGACGGGGTTTCTCCATGTTGGTCAGGCTGGTCTCGAACTCCTGACCTCAGGTGATCCACCCGCCTTGGCCTCCCAAAGTGCTGGGATTACAGGCATGATCTTCTTGGTTTTTAGATGGCTATCTTCTTGCTGTGCCTTCACATGGTCTTCCCCCTGTGTATGTCTGTCTCCAAATCTCCTTTTCTCGTAAAGACACTAGTCATATTGGATTAGGGTCCATTCTCATGACCTCATTTTAACTTAATTACCTCTGTAAAGAATGTGTCTCCAAAAATAGTCACATTCTAAGACCCAGGGGGTTAGAACTTCACCACATGAATTTAGAGGGGAGACAATTAAGCCCATAACAAGGATCTGTTATGTCATGCTACTCCACCCACGAGTTTGTTTATGTTTGATACAGACAGAACATTCTTTCAGTGACATCAACTGCAGATCTAGAACAGCTAAGAGCTGAGAGTGGGGCTTCAGTCACTCTTGACTACTCGGATCTTACTACAGTGCTTGATGCTTAATATGTAACAAAAGAGAGAAGCAAAATAATGAGGTGATTAAGTGCACAAACCAAACATACTTTCTCCATCTGCTCAGGCTTTCCAAGTCTAAAAGAGGAGGGAGGCTAAAATTCTATTGGAATATTCTCTAATTCGGCTCCTAACTCTGTCCTCAGTCATGAAGATGAGCTGCGACTCATTTGTCCATAGCTAGGGTGAACTAAAACATACTACCTTTTTTTTAACCTAAGGGAATTTTTTTTCTCTCTTTTCATGTGTTGCCTTAAAAGATATTTTCTCGTATGAGTTTAGTTTTACAAAGAAACCAAACAAACAGAAAACAAACAACAACAACAACAAAAAAAAAACAAAGAAACCCCAAAGTCATAGTCTTTTAAATTTTTTTTCACTCTTGTGGCTGCTAAGAGTATACATGTGGGGTTCACATACATTATTTCCCTTAATCCTCCCAATCACTCACTTGGATAGGTGTTATCATTAACACTTAGACTAGAGGAACCAAGGTTCAAAAAATATGAAGAAATTTGAAAAAAAATCACATAGTTCTTGGTGGCAGAATCAGACCTGAACTCTTATTTTCTAAACCCAAGCCCTATCCACCTCTGTCCTTGGCTGTCCTCCACAAATAGAGATCCACATGTTGGTCTCCCATGCCTTTTCTAGCATGAAAAAGAATAGTGGGAAATTTGGGGAGAACGACATACTACAGGGTGTGAGAGTTAGCCTCTATGTCAAACTGTGTTACCCTGAGAACACAACTTTCCTGTTACCCTGGGTTCTCATTTGAAAGTGGGTGCATAGCGCAAGATCATCTTTGAGATTCCATTAGTTATATAAAGTTCTATGATGGGCATAAGGAAAGTTCACATACTGCTGGGAGGGCAGTACGCTGAACTAAGTTTTGGCAGCACTCCATAGTACTTAACAATTAACTTCCAATAGATGTCTAGGCCCTTTGCCACCACCACATTTACCCCATCCCTCCTGCAGCCCCAGTGAGAGACATATCAAAGATAAACTTTGGGCTGGGTGCAGTGGCTCATGCTTGTAATCCCAGCACTTTGGGAGGCTGAGGCAGGGGGATCACTCGAGGCCAGGGGTTTGAGAATAGTCTGAGCAACATAGTGAGACATACTTTTTTAGCACCACGCTCTAACCAACTGAGCTAACCAACTAGTTGATAAGAGACACACTTAAGATGGAAAGACACAATTAGGTTGAAGTAAAAGGATGGAAAGCATACAAACATTAAAAGGGAGGGAAGATGAGAAAGCTAGAGTGACAACACTAATATCAGACAAAATAGACCTGAAGACAAATCATTATTAGAGACAAAGAGCCACATTATAAAACTCTCATCCAATTTACTGAATACAATAGTGAAAGCAAAAGACAGCATGGTGGTATGGGTACTTGAAGTACACTTTCTACTGAATAGGTATCACTTTTTTCACCATTGTAAAGTCAAAAAATGCTAAGTTGAACCATGATAAGTCAGGGATTATCTGTCTACTAGAATCAAATCCATTGAATTGTATACTTTAAAGGGACGAACTTATGGTATGTAAATTACATTTCAATGAAGTGGTAAAATAAAGGGAAAAAAAAGAACAGCAACCACTGTGATAATAACGAAAGGTGAGGAGAAGCTTAAGACAGTATTTGGCTTTCTTCACAATTTTGCTTTGGGTCAGCCCTGCCCAGGATTCTATGTCAACTCTGTCTCTGTCCCCAGACCTACAGTCTCAGCAAGATGAGTGCTATAGAGAGAGGAGTAAACAACACACCCAGGAGAAAGGCGGAAGAAGTAGTTGGTGTCAGAGTTAGAACAATTTAAAGGATGCCTTGACCTGAGAGGCAGAGAACCACAGGAAGGGATTTATAAACAAAGAAAAGAGCTGTACTGAGGACCGGAGTTAACCAGGAGTGAAGCAAGTTGAAGGTGGCTGGCAGGATGGAGGCATGGCCAAGGGCAGGGAGAAGGAGCGCTGAAGGCCTCCCAAGATGTGCTAAAGAAGCTAGATTTTAACCCGATCAGGGAGAAGCCAGCAACAGCTCTTAACAAAAGCATCAGATTCGGTTTTTGAGAGCTCATCAGAGTAGATGATAAATGGGAAGAGGAGAGAGACAGGAATAACCGAGACCTGCAGGAAGCCAGATGCAACAGCCCAGGAGAGAGAAAATGGCTGGTCCACTTTAATCAGAAGATGGTGTTAGAAAAAAATCAATCTTTTAACCTAGGCATTCATCCACAACCTAAAATACTATGTTTTTGTCAAAAGGTTATATTCAATTGTGTTAACCAAAGAGTGCATAACTCCCCTGATAAAAAGATTTGAGAGAGGAAGCTGTAATAAGAATATAATATGCTGAGAGAAAATGCACTTCTCCAAGTCCCCCGAGTCTTATTTCATTGGATGCATTTAAAAGCTCTATCATTAAAACAAGTTTAAATTCTTTGATGGGAAGAAATGTCATTTTCATCACAACTTTAATGGAACAGTTCATCTTAGAGGCAGGAAGATACTTTGCCAAATGGATGAAGGAGGCTTGGTGTCTCTAACTTGGGGAGGGCGGCTCAGGGCAGTGGGAGGGAGTATATGGATTTTGCAGACCTGATGGCTCTGGAAGGCTCTGCTCTGTGCTATTCCTTTTGCACTGCTTCCTCTCTTAAGGCCTCCATTTTTCTAAATCCTAAATAGATCACAGACGCTTGTAACACACATTAAGTAGTATTATGAGAATTAATACACTTCCATTGGTCAAAAAATCTCGTGTTAAATCTGTTAAAGAGATTTTAACAGACTGTTACCATCCTTTATGTATAGTCAGACTCAGAGAGAAACTGTAAAATTCACCAAATGGACTGTGTGGAAATTGATGGAAGCATTCTAATTGCAGTTAAAACATGGAAATAGAAATCTGAATGCTTTGAAAGAGCTGACTGCCATCAGCTGTCAGGAAAATACTGCTAAATGCCAGTATGCGTTCTGTACAGTAAGGTGGAGGAACCCTGGAGCTGAAGCACTAAGAACTATAATTTTCCTAGAAGAATCCTTCTCACAAGGAAAGAATCATCCATCATGCCAGTGTTTTGCTTTGTTGTGGTCAGAAACAGAGAGCCACCTGACTGACATCACAAAATCAAGTTATGAAAATATAGCTCTGCCTTGCATAATGATATTTGAGCCCATGACAAACCACATATTACAACGGTGGTCCCATAAGATTATAGTGGAGCTGCCCTACACAGATGTACCATTTTTTTTTATCTTTTACACAGTATTTTGCTGTGTCTTTTCTATGTTTCTATGATTTTTTTTTCATTATGCCCTAATTTCTCTTTTTTCAAACTTTTTTTTTTTTCTTTTTCTTGTTGAGACGGAGTCTCACTCTGTCACCCAGGCTAGAGTGCAGTGGTGCGATCTCAGCTCACTGCAACTTCCGCTACCCAGGTTCAAGCGATTCTCCTGCCTCAGCCTCCTAAGTAGCTGGAATTATAGGTGCCTGCCCCTGCATCTGGCTAATTTTTGTAGTTTTAGTAGAGACAGGGTTTCACCATCTTGGCCAGGCTGGTGGTGAACTCCTGATCTCGTGATCCACCCATCTCGGCCTCCCAAAACGCTGGGATTATAGGCGTGAGCCACCACGCCTGGCCTTTTTAAATTTTTATGTTCAGGGGTACATATACAGGTTTGTTATATAGGCAAACTCATGTCACAGGGGTGGCGTATAGATTACGCATCACCCAGGAACTAAGCATAGTACCTGATATGTATACATATATTTAGATATGCAAATACAGTTGTGCATTGCTTAACAATGGGGATACATCCCAAGAAATGTACCATTAGGCAATTCTGTTGTTGTATGAATATCACAGAGTGTACTTACACAATCTAGATGGTACAGCATACTACATACCTAGGCTATGTGATATGGCCTACTGCCCCTAAGCTACAAGTATGTTACTGAACCAAATACCATAGGCAATTATAACACAAATCACTAGACAATAGGAATTTTTCAGCTCCAGCATAATCTTATGGGACCACCTTCATATATGGTCATCTACCAAAGCATCATTATATAGTGTATGACTGTACTTACCACTGTGTTCCAGTTGCCTACAATATTCAGTACAGTGACATGCTGTACAAGTTAGCCCAGGAGCAATAGGCCATACCACATAGTCTAGGTGTGTAGTTGGCTAGATAATCTAGGTTTCTGTAAGTACACTCTCTGATGTTCACACAAGGGTAAATCACCTAACAACCCATTTCTAAGAACGTATCCCCGTGCATGACTATATTGTAATGCTGTCTAACATTTTTAAACACTTACAATATGCCAGAAACTGTGCTTAGCCATTTACAAGCCAGGTTTCATTTAGGGCTCACCATAACCTTATGAAGTTGGCAATATTATTCCCCTTATTATACAACTAAGGAAACTGAAGTTCAAAGAGCTTAAGGGGCTTGCCTGGGGTCACACAGCTTGCGTGGGACAGAGTCTGTATTCAAGTTTAAGTGTGGAAGCCAAACTCTAAGTGGCTTGATTAAATTGTCTCAGGTTCTAAAATGCATGTGCACTGAAACTGGTTCAAGAAACCATCCGAGCCCAAAGCGGAGCTAAGGGGTGTCTCTCTCTTGGTCTTTTGATGGCTGTCCTCACATCCTCGCCCTGTACACGGCCATTTCTGCTTCCTCATAACTTTGACTCTCAAAGGCTTGCCCTGGCCCCCACATCAGCCCCACTGCACCCTTATCATTGGAAGCTTACTGCTAACCAGCCCTATTCCAAATTCCTGTGAAAAAAACCTTGGCAGCCCAGCTCATCGTTTCAGACCAGGATCACAGGTCAGAGTCCTCTGGCCAACCAACCCTAAGGTGCCCCGATCCAGTGAGCAAGACCGAGGTGGGTCCCATGGAGCAGAACATGGCCACTGCAGCAACAGGGGCCAGGGCAGGGTGGATGTCCCTGGAAGAAGAAGGGATGAGTGGCCAGAGAAGGCAAAGACCAGGGTCTCTGCACACGCCAACAGGGCGGGGCATTTCTCATAAGGGCCTCCTCCCAAATCCAGTCTGCTCCTCCAGAAGAGGGGACTGAGAACCTACATGGTCTATTGATGACCAGACGGCTGATGGTTAGGAATGAGGACTATGGTGGACTGGTCAAAATGTATCAACATCTGTCCTTGTCCCAAACTCAACAACCACATTTCTACTGATGTCTTTTCTTCTAACCACTCAGACCTAAAACTTCAGTTCTCCTCATTCTCTTCCTTCCTGGGCCTCCAAGACTAACCACCTTTTGGTTTGTTTGTTTTTCAATTCTCCCTAATAAATAGCTCTGGAATTCACTCAGGGTTTCCATTTCTGTATCTGTCAACTGAGTCCAGGCCCATATCTCAGGTTGCATCCATTGAACAAATAATAGCAACACAGCAATCACAGCAATTCTGTAAGGAAGGACTATTATTATCCCCTTGTGATAAGAAAACTGAGGCCAAGAGAAGCTAAGGGGCTTGTTTGAAGTCTTATGGATCAGAAGTAGTGGACAAGGACTCAGACCCCTGCAGACACTCCTCTGCTCTTAAGTTCTCAGAGTCCTGCTGTGTGCCTGATGCTAGGAATCATGGATAATGCAGACGGGGGTCCTGCTCTCCCACTGCTGACAGCCTAGTACGCGAAACAGGCCATACCCAAAGAGACAGAGAGATAAAGGTCTCATTACAAATGGCACAGGAAAGAGAACCAAGCATACCTGCTTGCAAGGTGGCCCCTGACTGGCATCTGGGAACCTGGCTCCCAGCACGCTCCCAGTCAACAGCTAGCTGATAAGCTGACTCCTTGTGCCTAGCTATGCAAATGATATGGTCTAGGCTGAACACTGCCTTCCTTCTAGGGGTGTGAAATTTTGGCATGTGCTAGGCAGAGGGTGCCTAGATAAACAGTCCCCAAGAAAAATTTTTGGTGCTGAGTCTCTACTGGGCTCCCATGGGCAGAATCCTCACACATAGCAGCATTTTCACTGCTGGGGGAGGCGTGTGCATTGTGGGACCCCCCAGGGGAGGGAGAGCATCGGGAAACCACCTACATGTTCTCCAGACTCTGCTTCTTTTCCCTTGTGATCTAGCTGTGGATCTTCGCTACGTCACTGTCATCAATCTTAGCTGTTAACACAACTATATGCCAAGTCCTGTGCATCCTTCCAGATCTCAAATGTAGGGATGGTTTTGGGGACCCTCAACACCCCAACTATGGTAAATGCCATGAAGGAAGAGCACGAGTGATGTGAGGAAGACAGCAGGGGCCTCGTTAGCAAGGGGCGTCCAGAAGAACCCTCGGTGGGAGTTCTATGTCAGCCAGTCCTAACCATCAGGAGAAGTTCACGGGGCCAAGAGCAGAAGGCACATGCTCCCGACAGAGGAGGAGCATGACCGAGAACACGATGGCCCAGTACGTGGCTCCCTAGAGAGCTGAACTACCTCCAGCCAGTGACATCCCTGCAAGATGGGGGGTCCTTTGATGTCAGAGCTGCAGACAGATGCTGCTCCAAGGGCCTCCGGCCAGGGCCAGGAGTTGAACTTTATGCTACCCCCACTGGAGAGCTATGGAAGGTGTTTGCTGGTAGGGAACATGATCCATGCACTTTTTTCAAGGCCCATTCTAGCTGCTATGTGGAAGATGGATTACAGGGAAGGAGGTAGAAGCCGGGAAGCAGTCAGAGCCCACTCACAATCTAGGGGTACACAAGGGTATACATGGGTGATAGCTGCACTAGAGGATGGGATTTCAGGGGCAAAAAGGTACAGACAGCAGCCTCCAAGTTGTCTCCTGACAGCCCCCCACCACTCCAGTACTCAGCCCATTTGACCCCCAGTCTGCCTGGGAACCCAAGGCTATGGCCCCCAACTAGAGACACAGCCCCACAGCTCCCACGGCCCTGGCGGAGCTTGTCTGTGTAACACACCAGCCTGAGATGATGTTCTCAGTCTCGGGCACACGCGAGATATAAGGTTGTCCGCTGTCCTTCTGCAGGGGTATTCTCCTTTAGCTCAACATTTTGCTCTTCCTGTGTTTTTTCTGAAGGCTGTTCAGATTTCTCCTCATTTGTGACAGCAGGCTGATAGTGGATGGGGGTTCACTGTGTGTGTCGTGGAAAAATTAAGTTGGCAACCATGTTCGTTCCTCTCCACCTTAGCTCTACTTCTCCAAAAAAAAAAACATGCCATGCACAGTGGTTCATGCCCATAATCCCAGCACATTGGAAGGTCCAGGTGGGAGGATTGCTTGAGGCCAGGAGTTCAAGATGACTCTGGGCAACAGAGCAAGACCCTATTTCTACAAAAAATTAAAAATTAGCTGACTGTGGCGTCATGTGCCTGTAGTCCCAGCTATTCAGGAGGCTGAAGCAGGAGGATCACTGGAGCCCAGGAGATGAAGGCTGCAGTGAGCTGTGATCAGGCCCTGTACTCCAGCCTGGGCAACAGAGCAAGACCTTGTCTCAAAAAGAAAAGAAAAAAAAAAATCAGTGATTTGTGAAATCCAGAGGTCTGGTGACCACTTAATTGGGGGCAGAGTCCAAACTCCTTCATCCGGCATGGGGCTCTCTACAATCTTGCCTGCACCTGCCTTGACCTTTCCAGTCTTCTCTCTCACCACTCCTCCACCCTCTACTCCTGCCAGTGGACAGAGTCTCTTGGCTTTTCACCCCGTCTTTCCCCTAGGCCAGCCCCGTCCTTTCCTGGTTGCCTCAGCCTACAGCAATCTCTCCCTCTCAACTGCCTCCTCTCAATCAACTCCTTCCTCCTTGGACAGTGATTTCATTGGGACAGTTTGCCCTTTCCTGCGTTTCTGCCTGTGTTCCAAACCCTACCTTCTGGGAGGCTGGCATTGCCCAGTTTCCACAGCGCCCTCTCCCCACACAGCCTGGCAGGTGGGTCTACGAGAAGGTGCTCCCCTCTGCCTCTCTCTGCCGCCTCCCCTCAAGCTGAGCTGATGATGTCCAGGTTGTGGTTGTCTCACGGGCAATGAGAGCCAGGAGAGGAAATGAGTTTCAAGGCTTGAAAGGCCACATTCACAATTATTAAGAGGGAAAGTAAGCAAGAATCACTCCCCTGTGTTATTCGGTTGCACAATCCTAGAACAAAGAGGCCACTGATAGGAATTACAGGAAAGTCGGTGCACAGCTAATGCAGAGAGAAATTCGGTTTGCAAACTCCACCTGTCAGGATGGAGGCCTCGGAACATGGTTAGATGATTCTAGGGCAGTAGAAATAGTTCTCTGACATAATTGTAGTTATGCAAGCTATAATAATGATACACTTCCTTAAAAACTTGGATTTTAGAATATAAATAGATTGCTTTCAGGGGATTAGAAAAGCTCTTCCCACAAAGGCTTACCTGCTTCCCCAGCAAAGCATATCTTAGGAGCTGCATTTTTCTCAAGTGCCAATGTCATCATCCCAAGTAAAACATTTTTTTAAAAATAGGTAAAAATAAATCTTCATTCTATCAACAGGCCAGCCACGTACTCAGTACTGGGTTATACGCTGTCCAAAATACAAGTTTAGCTTTAGTTGGGGATATATGAAAAAACAGTAAACAATGTAAAACTGAATATTCTTGAAGTCTTCTGCAAAACTGATGACGCAGGCCTTGTGCCGTGTGTAACTCAATGTCCTTTACACGAGGACTTAGTGGTAAGTTCTGCTTAAAATGTAAAGTCAAGAAAAATGTTTTCTAAAACAATAAGCAGGCCAGGCACGGTGGCTCATGCCTGTAATCCCAACACTTTGGGAGGACGAAGTGGGAGGTTCACTTGAACCCAGGATTTTGAGACCCCCTTGGGCAACATAGTGAGATCTGGTCTCTTCTAAAAACCAAATAACAATAATAATAATAATGAAGAAGAAGGCAGAGGAGGAGGAGGAGGAGGAGGAGGAGGAGGCAGCAAAGCTTTCCCAAATGAGGACGGCCTGCAGCCACAGGCTGTACGGCCCACGGACAATAAGCTGCAGGTTGCCCTGCCCCAGCCTGATGCTGCATCCCCAGGGCCAGCTGCCTTCACCTACTTGCTTGTCTTCACCCAGCCGCCAGGGTTCCAGTAGCTGCTGCCTCCCGCTCTCCTGTGGGACCCAGTGATTCTGGCTTCTCCTTTGCCTGGATCTGTCTTTGCCCCCTTTACCCTTCTTTGAGTGTCTCACAGCCTGGGTGGGGAAGCACCTCTCTCCTTCTCCCTCCCCAGTCCTCAGCTCCCAGTCATCACTAAGGCAAAGCCTGGGGCCTCTCTTGCCCAAGAATGGAGGAATACAGTGTTGATCTGTCTCAATCTGTCAGAGGCACAGAGAAAAGTGTTTTGTTAGACTCCCTCATTGTCCAAACAGCCCACCTCTCTCTCCCTCCCTCCCTCCCTCCCTCCTTTCCTTCCTTCCTTCCTTCCTTCCTTCCTTCCTTCCTTCCTTCCTTCCTTCCTTCCCTCTTTCCTTTCTTGTTTTAATTTACCACTTTATTATGTAAATAAAATTCAAACAGGCCAGCGCAGTGGCTCACACCTGTAATCCCAGCACTTTGGGAGGTCAAGGCAGGCAGATCACCAGGTCAGAAGATCGAGACCATCCTGGCTAACATGGTGAAATCCTGTCTCTTAAAAATACAAAAAAATTAGCTGGGCATGGTGGCGGGCACCTGTCGTCCCAGATACTCGGGAGGCTGAGGCAGAAGAATGGTGAGAACCTGGGAGGCGGAGCTTGCAGTGAGCTGAGATCTGCCACTGCATTCCAGCCTGGGCGACAGCAAGACTCTGTCTCAAACAAAAGAAAAAAGAAAAAAAAAGAAAAACTCAAACAGAAAACTGCACAAAACGAACATGCAGCTGAATGGATTAGGGTAGGGTGAACCCCTGTAACCAACTCTCCCTGCTCTCCCGACCCACCTCCCACCTCAGGAAAAGCAACTCCATTCACCCAGAGCTGTGTCTAGAATCACTGGCCTCCTCTCAGTTCCACTGCCCTCTCCTTCACACCCACAGCCATCCAGACCTGTTGATTCTGTCTACCTAGGCTCTCCCAGTCCAAGTGCTGAGCCTGGATGGGGCCAGCCCCAGTCCCTCCCCTCTGTCCTTTCTGTCGCAAGAGGCTGAACTCTGCAAGCCCCCAGCTCAGCCATGGGAGGTTGTAAGAGATAGGGGTGGGGAGAGTGGGGAGCCTTGGGACAGTCAGGGGCAGTGACTGCAGAGAGACCTCTCCTTGGCTCCACTGCCCATAGGATAGACCCATGGGGGCCTCAGAGTCATCGACACCACCTTCTCTTTCCTCTCCTTGCTTGGAGGTGGGAGTGGCTTCCTGCCTCCCCACCCTGATTACCATCCCGGCTCCCTTCTCACTAGAGTAATCAATCCTGGCATTCGACCCCTCTGTTGTAGAGGCACCTACTCACCCCTTCTCCACCGCCCTCACTCCTCCCTGCGACAGCCTCCTCGCAGGCCTCCAGAGCTGCTCCGCTCTTGCCTCCCGAACGTAACTGACCACACGTCTGGTGTGACTAGAACAATGTAACTGGCACACTGTCCTTGTGTACTTACACATAGAGGCCTCGTTCTCAAAATTATCCTTGGTGGGATAGTAAATTATGAGGACTTCCTACCCTGCACAGTGAGGTAGGATTTCCTTCTCCCCCCAGTGGCCTTTAAAAACACAAAGCAGATCCCATCATTCTCCTGCTCAGAATCCTCTAAAGCATGCCCAGTAAGATGGCTATTATGAAAACAAACAAATAACAACAAACAAACAAAACAGGGAATAACAAGCACTGGCAAAGGCGTGGAGCAGTGGGAACGCTTGTGTATTGTTGGTGGGAGTGTAAAATGGTGCCACCGCTATGGAAAACAGTACGGCAGTTCCCCTCAAAATTAAAATGGAATTGTCATATTACCCAGCAATCTCACTTCTGCGTAGGCAGCCAAAAGAATTGAAGCCAGGTGCAGTGGCTCCCGCCTGTAATCCCAGCACTTTGGGAAGCCAAGGTGGGCAGATCACTTGAGGCCAGTAGTTTGAGACCAGCCTGGCTAACATGGTGAAACCCCACCTCTACTAAAAATACAAAAATTAATCATCATGGTGGCGGGTGCCTGTAATCTCAGCTACTCGGGAGGCTGAGGTAGGAGAAGCGCTTGAACCCGAGAGGTGGAGGTTGCGGTGAGCCGAGATCGTGCCACCGCACTCCAGCCTGGGCAACAGAGAGACTCTTGTCCCCCACCCCTCCCCAAAAAAAGTTAAAATGGTATAAAAATCTTGAATGATATTCCATTGTATGGGCCACATTGGATAGACCACACTTTGTTCATTCACTCATTTGCTGATGGACGCTTGAGAGGGGACGCCCCTCTTGGGTGTTGTGAATAACATTCCTATCTCAAATACCTAAGAAAACAAGAGTGTCAAGTCCTACAGCTGAAAGTGCCCTCCCCGGTGAGCATATGTCCCCTCCCAAGCATGATTCTTGGAAAGGAGGGAGTGAGCAAGAATGAGACCTGGGGAAGAAGGGGTCTGGGATGGAAGCCAGGAAAGGATGGAAGGTTCTGGATCCCACGGAACCCACAGTGGCTCTCTGGAAAGATGGCCAAGTTGAACATTCTCCCATTCCTGGCCGAGTTCTCCCACTTTCCCACTCTCACCCTATGAGAGCTGATTCGAGAACAATAGGTTTTGATCAACACCTGACTGACATCCACGAATGTAGTTATTTAGGGTCAACATCTCCTGGATGTAACAACTAATTTGGAACATAAAGAAAATGAGAGTGAGACCTTTGTCCAACATGTTATTGAATCATGCGATGTTTGCTTCAGATTCAGAGATGGAAACAATTTGACTACCAGAAACCAAAAGCAGATTAAAAGGAATAACACTGATCGACATTGTTAAGCTTCTATCATGTGCCAATCATTTCATATCCACTTTCTCTCAGTTGCACAAACAGCCTTGCAAGGTGAGTATTACTGATGTTGCATTACAGATGAGAAAACCGAGGCTCAGAGGGTTCCTGAACTCACCCGAGTCTGACCCCAGAGCCTGTTCTCCTGGTTCTTGATCATCTGTAGGTTGAAGGTCAAAGGTCATTCTATTAAATCATCTGCACAACCCATTTTGGTACTTCAGATTAATAAGCCTTTGGTTGATTTATAACTTTTAAAGTGTGACTAGTCAGTCACAAAGGCTGACCGGAGCAACTCAGGCATGGTTTACGAGCAGAAATGGTACACATTGTCTACCATATGCAGAGTCCAGGCTACAAACTGTGATGTTTGTGAAAAAATTCAAGTTGCAATGCCTGCCCTTAGGAGCTTAACATCTAGTCCGGATATCTTGTTGTTTTGGATGCTTTCTTCACCCTGCACCCTGCTGGCCACTCTGTTCTGTGGCCTAGACGGCTGCAATGGCCTGTGTGCCATCAGTTACACATTCATAGGGCACCATCCCAGCCCGGGTCTGCCCTTGGCACTTGGCATGGAAAAATGAAGGCTGTCTGAGCCTCAGCTGCTTTATCCACAGGCTGGGCTGATGATCCTTGTCCTGCCTCTCGCATGGGGTTGCAGAAAATACAATGAGCTAATGGAAGTGATCGCACTGCAAAGTAAACAGCATTCTATCAGTCTAAAATGCTATTTCTTATGATTTATGGCTGGAAACCTTTGCTTTTTGTTTTATTGGAGACTTACTTGATTCCAATTCGAGCTGATGTTGTGGTTTTTACAGAACAGACTGCCATTTATTGAACTCCTGATTTGCGGCAGACACATAGATTATCTCATTTAATCCTCACAACAGCTCTATGACGTCGGCACTATTATTATTATCCCCATTTAACCAATGAGGAAGCTAAGATTCAGAGAGCTTAGGTGAATGGCAGAGCAAAGACGTGACTGCAGGCTTGTCTGTCTCCACAGCCCATGTCGGGCCACAAGGATCCCGGGCCCAGCAGAAGCAACAACCTTAGGGCTGACAGCAGGCGGGCATCTCTACCCACTCAATGCATGAGCGCTCAGGCAAGCAAGAGGTGCCTTGCTATGGGTGCTTACTTAAGAGGACACACCCTTGGCATGGGTGGTTCTCCAAATACAATAACACAAGCCAGCGAGGATGCTCAGATTTAGAAAAGCAAAATTCACATCAAGTGCCTCACCCCTAAAGCCCCAGCATTGTGTATGAACAGTGACCCTCACCTAGAGACACACACATCAAGAATGTGTGGCTGGCATAATCTCACCAGAGTACTAGGAACCTGGTCTGTTTGTATTACCTTAGATGTTTGTTTTTGCTTACAAGCTGGGTACGATGTTGAGACAAATTATCTTACAACTCTCACAGACGAATGATATTTTCCCAGTTATTAATGGTAATCTGCAGTCATTGCTGTATTGCAAGGCTTCTCACTGTGGAACTCGGTCCCTTCTTCCTGTCTGAAACTGTTCAGCTATAGAAAGATTCCTCCTCGGCTTCCAAAAAAGAAAACCAAGTTGATATTTTGCCGAATTTGAATTGCAACCAGAAAAGAAGGTCAAGTTTTAAAAGAAGTAACATGGGAGGGGATTGTAATTAAATCGCTCTGGGCTGGGTAGGGGATGATTCATTTCAAGTACATAACATTCTGGAAAGCATGTGACCAAAGGTATTTTTCTAAATAACCTCAAGTACTAGTCAAATGATTCTTTAAATTGCATGCCAGCGACATCTCCTAACTGGTATTTTGCTTGGCAGGCACTGAGCCACCACCACAGCCCGGATTTTCCTGCAGGCAGAGCCCAGTCTTGTTTCGGCAGTCATGCCTGCTGTTTTCTGCTTCTGCCTGGAAAGATGGCACAGCTGCAGAGCACAGGCACATTTGGTGGCCTGTACCTATCAAGGGTGACTCTACTTAGTTAGGGAGTCTTCTCTGAGGCTCAAGAGAATGGCATGACCAGAGTCCTTGGGGTGGGTGTTACAAAGCCTTAGGTTTTCTCCAAATGATGGCACCACTGCTGAAATTCCACCTCTTCCAGGAAATTTTCATCAAAAACAATGAGGAGACCCTAGGTGATGGCCACTCAAACATCACCCCCCCTTACACTGACAGTCCCCAGCCCCCATCCTTATGCTGCTCTACTCCCATCATCCAAATTGTGCCCGAGGTTGCTGTCAAATTAGTATAGTGAGTCTTCTCTCAAGATGCACCAGGGTATGTCCTGGCGTGACCACCTGATCCAAGCTGAGCCCCTCAGATACCTTTCAAAGCCAGGCCACAAAAGTGGAGGAAACTGATCTCTAGAAGAGAAGGACAATTGATCAAATATCCAGAGAGGGACAGGACTCAATTTAGCAATAGAGTGTTCTGAGGGTGTTTGAGTCCTTGGTCTGTTTGCCCTGATGTCCAGCTATCCCTAGATCCTGCAGGACACACAGCCTTAAAATTAGTTTCCTTGTTCTCTCAGACTGGTTTAAGTGTAGTGTCTGTCACTTGCAACCAAAATATTCCTAATAATGTCACCTGACTCTCTTTCACTCATGATCTCACTATGACATATGAAATCTCTGTAATAGTACTTTGTCTACTTGCACAGGCATCTGGTTTATAGGTGGACTCACTTTAAGAAAGCTTGACGTGTTGAAATGCAAATAATCCAGTCTGAAAATGAATGGATAAGTATTCACACCCCTAAATAATTATTTGTTCTACAAAAAATACAACTTACTAAATGGGTTTTTTTCCAATTACCTAATGCATTAAAAGTATTCTTTTGAATTCAAAGTGTTTATCAAAGAGATTAGTAAAATAAATTATGATGCACCATATACGTTAGTCTGTTCAGGCTACCCTAACAAAGTACCACAGACTGGGTGGCTTAAACAACAGAGATTTATTGTCTCACAGTACCGGAGGCTGGAAATCCAAGACCAAGGTGTTGGCAGAGTGGGTTTCTTCAGAGGCCTTTCTACTTGGCCTGTAGACAGTCATTTTCTCCCTGTGCTCTTCAGATCAACTTCCCTCTCTCTGTGTCTAAAGTTCCCCTTTTTATCGTGTGAACAAATGTGAACCTGAAAAAGCCAATTTTTCAAGTGGCTAACTGGGCCTAAATTTAAAATAGAGCCAAGCAGCCATTTGCTGACTAGAGGTCACGCGTGTACTCTATGTTCTCCCAAAAACCCACACCTTTTAAACTTTGGGACTTTCAGAGCTCACCATAACCAACCAATCAGCACTCACCTGCCTTAGCCAATCAGGGCTCAGCTGTATCTATCAATCGGCACTCAGCTCCATTGACTAATAAGAACTCAGCTGTGTCAACCAATCAGAACTAAATGAGTCTTAATCCTTCCTTTGCATAAATGGACCTGATTGGGAACCTGGGCAAGAACTTTTGCTGTAAAACCTGTCTTCCTTTTGTTCTCTGGAACAAACTTTTGTTTCATATCAAAGGCTGTGTTTTCCTAGTTTGCAAACTGTTTACTAGAATAAAGTCATCTTCTTCCAAATTCTTTTTCAAAGAACTTTTGTTCACAGTAAGAACACCAGTCATTTTGGATGAGGGCCACTTAATGACTTCATTTTTACTTACTTTGTAAATACCATCTACATATAAGGTTACATTTTGAGGTACTGGAGTTACATATCGTTTTGTGGGGGACACAATTTAACCCTTAACACTATAGAATGAAATGCTATACAGCCAGGACAAAGAAGGAGAGGTGTTGAGTGTGCTGAGAGTAAAATCTCCTTTCAAAGCAGGTGAAAAAGCCGGTCCTCATGCCTGTATACTTTGAACCCCCTGTAAATTATGTGTGTGTGAGTGTGTATGCATGGACATGAACACATATACATACCTACAGGTGTGTTTCTTTAAGTTCTGAAAGAAATCAAGAAAACAAAATAGCTTTTTGAAGAGGTAATTGAAGAAGAAGGGAAAGAGATGAACTTTTCATCTGTACTTTATTGCATTTCTATTCTATATTTTCTGAATCATATATATTTCTTTTCTTGCTTGTACTTTTCTGCATTCTATTAAAAATGCCAGCTATGTACTGCCTTAAAAATATGAGTTGATTTACACATAAGTTCTCAGAATAGGTTTTGTGTGCCAAGCATGACCTACATTCTGTGTACCTGTGTGTATTTGTAGGCTCTTAAAGGTTATTTGTTTTAATCCACACATGTGGGGCCTGGCATGGTTGGCCAGGAAATCAGGTTCCTCCTAGTGTTGTGGAAACAGTGATGAGGAGGGGGTGATGGTGATGTGGGTAATGGTGAAGAAAACAAGGTTGGTCATGGCTTGGACACTGGCTAGAACTGCTTTCTCAGATGATGAAATAAAGGCTTTTTCTTATATACCAACAGTCGATGAGCAAGACCTATATCAGAGGACTTGGTCTACCATAGGCTGTCACTCCATCTAACACCTACTATGCTTTTGTAGGTTCAAGAAAGATGTCCTTGGAAGGAAAAAGAAGGTTGGATTCAGTGCATCAATTTTACTTTACAGAGTCCTGTCTTTACAGCAGTCCTTCTCAACCCCAGGTCCAGGAGAAAAGTAAGCCCTGAGGTCCTTAGACATCCATGGAATAGAATCAATTCACTTTTCCCCTGCACTCCTGGAATGATCTTTGCTAAGTACTGCTTTTGGAACATTGAGAAAAAAAATTCACTCCCATTATTTTCTTCAGGGCTTAATCCTCTCACAGAGCCTCTTTAAAAGGCTGGCCTAGTCTCTGCTGCGCCTGCCCAGTGTTTTATGTAGGGCCCCACCATACATAGTCAGGCATCTTCTTCTAAGAAGGAGCCAGAACTCACTATGGCCCATGTAAAAGACAACAGCCAGGCCAGAGCCATCTGGAGAGTTCTAGCCCCGCTCCAGAAGGTGGGTACTACCTGGCATGTTCACTCTGGACTTAAAATCTAGTCTGGGCAGTTCAAAATGGTGCCACTAGCCATATAGCTATTTAGATTTAAATTTAAATAGAATTTCAAATTTAGTTTTCTGGTCTCACTAGCCACATCTCAAGTGTTTGATAGCCACCATATTGAATAGCTTCCATTACTACCGACAGTTTTATTTTGTTGTTGTTTGTTTGTTTTTTGGTTTTGGGACAGAGTTTTTCACTCTTGTTGCTCAGGCTGGAGTGCAATGGCACAATCTTGGCTCACCGCAAACTCTGCTGCCCAGGTTCAAGTGATTCTCCTGCCCCAGCCTCCCGAGTAGCTGGGATTACAGGCATGCACCACTGCGCCCAGCTAATTTTGTATTTTTAGTAGGGACGGGGTTTCTCCATGTTGGTCAGTCTGGTCTCGAACTCCTGACCTCAGGTATTTCACCTGCCTAGGCCTCTGAAAGTGCTGGGATTACAGGCATGAGCCACTGCGCCCGGCCAACCACCAACAGTTTTATTGGAGGGCCCTGGTAGACTGCAATTGTGAGGTGAGCCCGGAACTACACCAAGAGGACATCCTTGCTCCAGAGTCCACAGAGGGAATACTTGAGAATGTCCAAGCCCACATCATGGAATGAGAACTATATGCAGCTTATTCAGTAGCTCTAAAAATAAATAATTATAATATTAAAGATGTCAACTTAAACATAGATATGAATACTAAATAAAGAGAAGTCAATTGGTATTAACTTCCTATCTCTGCAGCATGCTGTGGGGCAAAGAGTGGTGCTGGTCTGGGTACATCCATGTCTCCCTTGTCCTGCTCCCAGATCCAACCGCTCCTTTCATTTCTCTCCATCTACATTGAAATATTTTCTATACACAGTGTAGGGAGTTCTCAGGCTCTCCTTTTGCAATGATCAAAGTGATTTTTTTTTTCTCTCCTTAGCTTGCTAAAGAAATCTGGCAAATGTTGGGTAGAAGCATGTACATTCTAGCTTTTCGAAAAAAGTTTTACATATTTTTTCCAATTTTGTTATTGTGGTGAAATATGCATAACATGAAATTTACCATTTTAACCATTTTCAAGTGTACAGTTCAGTGGTATTCAATACCATCATAAGCTCAGGCAGCCATCATCATAGTCCTTCTCCAGAACTTTCTCGCACTCCTGCTCTGAAATTCTATGCCGATTAAACACTAACTCCCCATTCCCCGCCTCCCAGTCCCTGGCAACCACCGTTCTATTCTCTGTATACGAATCTGACAACTCTAGGTTCCTTGTACAAATGGAATCATGGGATATTTGTATTTTTATGACTGGCATCTTTCACTTAGCATAATGTCCTCAGGGTTCACCCACATTCTAATCGGTGGCAGAATTTCCTTCCCTTTTAAAGCTGAATAATATTCCATTGCATGTACATTTTTAATTTATTTTTTAAATTTAACATTAATGGATTAGTAGACGATATGGGCATAAGAACATGTCACAGGTCTCTCTGTACTTCTTCATGCATCCATCCAACCTGCCGGGCACGGGCAGGGCATGGTCCAGACAAGGAGACAAGTCAACCAAAGCCTGCAGCAGACTCTGGGGCCATCTGGGTGAGGCTGTGACTACATTTAAGATGAGCCGGGGGCTTTCTGCCACCCAGGACACTCATAAATCTACACCTTTTGTCCATCCTTGGATGGCTCTCAATTACTCAGAGTTTAAAGATTCCCAGTTTGCCAAAACTTGAGAACATCTGTTTGAACCCATTATGACCTGGAACGCTAGCAGTCACTGCCTGCAGGCCAGGAATGCTACCTCTGCGTGTGCCTTTCCTGACCTGTGCTACCAGCTGCCTCTGAGTCTCATCTTGCAGTGTGAGATCCACGTGGTCCTGGCATTATAACAGGAAGAGATCTACTTGAGGGCAGTGGCTCCTCTCATGCCCCAAGGAAAAAAGTCATTTCCCCCACTGTGCAGAAATTGAGGGTTCTGTGTATTTTTGGCTGATATGCCCAAATCAATAATCTGTTGCCATTCTTATCTTCCCTGTTTGAATGACATCACTCTCCCCTGGCTATGAGCCAGACAACAGAGGGTGGCCTCCACTGTCACTCACGCCCTCCCCCAGCCGGTCACCACGCACCGTTCATCCTCCTTCCCCACGTCTCTTGCTGCAGCCCTCTTCCCCAGCCCCAGCACCGTTATCTTTAACTCAGGTCATGCCCACATCTGAGCTATTCTTTCAATAAATAATAACTGAGTGCACTGAACAGCTGATACTGGGCTACATCCCCAGGATTACACTGGAACAAGGCAGGACATTCTCTGAGAACTGACTTCGAAAGAGGACACTTCAATACCCTGTGACAACTGCCCTGACAGCCTGAAGGAGGCACTCCTCACTGGCTTGGGAGGTGGAGGAGGACTTCCTGGAGGAGGTGACAGCCAAGCTGAGATCAGAGGGATCATTCATTCTCTGGCAGAGCGAGGTTTTGGGGAGGGCAGGTTGGGAGCCAGGTGGGGAAGAATGTTCCAGGCTGATGAAATTGCCGAGGCAAAGGCCCAGGGGCAGCACAGAGTCTGACAGAGCCACCAAGGCTGTAGCCAGAGCACAGAGGACGCTGAGAGAGGAGACCAGGGGAGGGCAGGACAGGAAGGGCCATGTAGGCCCAGGCATATGATTTGATTTTGCACAAATGGAGAATGCCTGAGCCCTGTGAGACCACAGAGGAGTGGCACCTGTCGATTTTTATTTTGGAAAGATCATTGTGCTCATTTTCTAGGACTGCAGTAACAAAGTACCACAAACGAAGTGACTTTAAAAGAACAGAAATTTATTCTCTAACAGGTCTGGAGGCCAAAAGACCAAAACCAAGGTGTTTTCAGGGCCATACTTCCTCTGAAGGCTCAGAGTGGTGGCCAAGAGGGGAGGCAATCCTTCCTTTCCTCTTCTGGTTTCTGGTGGCTCCAGGCGTCCCTTGGCTTGTGGTTGCACAGCTCCATCTTGGCCTCCAACTTCACATGGCCTCTGCCCGTCTATGTCTCTTCTCCCTTTCTCTTTTTATTGGGGGGCGGGGAGTGAGGAGGACAGAGTCTTGCTCTGTCACCCAGGCTGGAGTGCAGTGGTGCAATCTGGGCTCACTGCAACCTCTGCCTCCCGAGTTCAACCAATTTTCGTGCCTCAGCCTCCCAAGTAGCTAGGATTACAGGCACTCGCCACCACACCCGGCTAATTTTTGTATTTTTAATAGAGACGAGGTTTCACCACGTTGGCCAGGCTGGACTCGAACTCCTGACGTCAAGTGATGCACCCGCCTTGGCCTCCCAAAGTGCTGGGATTACAGGCGTGAGCCACTGCGCCTAGCCTCCTCTCCCCTTCTCTTATTAGGACACTTGTCATTGGATTTAGGGGCCACCATAACCCAGGACAATTTCATCTCACTATCCCTAATTTCATCACACCTGCAAAGACCCTTTTCCCCAAATAAGCTAGCACAGGTTCTGGGGCATGGACGCCTTGCTTGGGGAGGCCACCCTTCAACCCCCTACAACTGCTCAAGCAGCAACATTGAGAAATAAATTGCAAATGGGACCACGGCCCTCCCCACCTGGGCTTATCCAGGGCCTCCTGATGACTGTCAGGATAGAGCTCACCTCAGCACCAGGTCCTCGGGATCTGGCTCCACACCAGCTCTCTGCTTCAAGCTGGCAAGCCCCATACAGTGCAGAGTGCTCCGGCTCTCACAGGCTCTGTGCCTTCTCCGGCATTCCCCTCCCACATCCTTAAACATGATGCCTCCTGGGGGAGTCTGGGGACTCCCCACAGCCTCCTGCCTGGGTGAGGTGCACCTCCCTGAGTGACCAGAGCACCAGCGACTACAGCTATCCATCAGCTGCCTACTCATCTGTCTCCATGTCTTCTTTACACCAGTCCCAGAGTAAATGCAACAAACGGTACTTTGTTGAACTAACAATTGAAGTACCCACTATCCCGGTGACCGGGGCAGGTTTCTGTCCACTGCTGGGGCCCGTCTGTAAACACAGTCTCCACTGGAGGTTTTGCTCATCCATCCTTCCCACCGTGGGCTGTCTCCTTTCTGTTGACCTCCCCAGCCCCATCCTTACAAATCCTTCTGACGCCACAACACCCTCCCTGATTTCTCTGTACTCAAGAGGAGAGAAGAACTTAGTAAGATCAGGTAACCATGAGGGGAAAAAAGTGAAAACAACAAAAAAATCAATGTCAATCATCCATTCCAGAATGGTTCCGTGCTACCGCCGAGGAGATGACATGAACAGAATACACAGCTCTCCTGAAGCTTAAGGTTCTGTGGGAGAAACAGTGATTAAATAGGAGCCAGCAGGAGCCACAACTGTGCCCGGTGAGGAGCCTGCTGGAGCGGCCGGGAAAGGCTGCTCTCCGGAAGTGAGGCCTGAGTTCCGAGGGCTGGTTACCTAGGCAGAGTCAGTGGGAACAGGCTTCTGGAAGGGAGGAACAGCATACACAAACAGTTTGAGCCCAGAGGACCACCATGAGCTAAGGGAAGGGCTGTGTGGCTGAGCGTCCTGGACCTGCTGGAAGAGGAGCAGAGAGGCAGTTGGGCAGCCAGGGGCGGTCCCCCGACAAAGGGGTTAGACCTGTATCCTGAGCAATTTTGGAGTCTGAAGGGGTGAAGACAGGCAAGGATTTTCAGCAGGGAATGAACGAATGATCAGGTTTGTGTTTTTAACAGCTCACTCTGGCTGCAGTGGGAGAAAGAAACCAGAGAGGCCAAGGCTAGACCCAAGTTAGCAATGACAATGGAGGCTATCATTGCCCTGGTAAAAGACTGCAGTGGTGACAGCAGAGTGGGAGAGAACCGGGCAGGTGAGAGGGGTATTTAGGCGGTAAAATCAAGAGAAACTGGAGAGGGATTCCACGCAGTGGGAGCTCACTGGCCATATGTTTCAAATCCTAACCTCCAGCCCCATGTCCCCATTACAGAGAGTGTAGCCTGCTCTCTGCATTTAATTGCTTCGTAGTGGTGACCACATAATTCTGATCTAGTGAACAACCAACATATTCCACCCTCACCGTCTCTCTCTACTAAGAGAGATGATAGCACAGTAATATAAAAGGCAGGGAGGAGTCTATACATCATGGCATTTTTTTCTTCAGGGAAGCCCGCTATGGGAACCACCGTGCAGACCATCTCTCAAGTGTTGTGTTGGTTAGGATGCTCACGCATAGGGGTTTGTTATCTCACTTAACGAGGAGGTCCCAGACAGGAAGTGGCTTGGTTTGGCAGCTCAACTCATCTTCAAACACGCAGGCCCCCTCTATCTCATGGCCCTGCCACTCTCTGAACACTGACTTGGATTTCAGGCCTGTCACCTCATGGACCCAAGATAGCTGCCATGGTTCCAGGCAACACATGTAATCTCAACAACATTCAGCCAAAGAGGCTCCAGAACTCGTCCTGTTCTAGCAGGACCAATCTTCTAAATCTGCGTCCCTGCCTTCACAACTGTTCCATCACTATTGCTGTTGTGAATAACCAACATTCGCTGGACAGCTACTGTGCCCGGGACACTGGACTAGGCACTTTATATGAAGTCGCATGGTCTGTGTCAGTTCATAGCTTCTTACCATTTTGCAGGTGGGGAAATGAACATCAACTAACTTCAGAAAATTGCCCAAGGTCACCAACATAGCAGAGCTGGGATTGGAACAGGGATCTGATTCTAGAGCCCAGGCTCTTAAAACCGTAAAGCTGTGCTACTCAAATTTCTTTCAAGACTGACAAGATGCCTTTCTCTCACTGGTTCCCAGCATGCCACCCACCACTATCACCCCAAGACATGCAATTCATGCCTCCCGGGGTAGCCATGCCTGAGGCACCAACTGCAGCTCCAGCTCCACTCTTGCAGAACTTTAGGATACTGAGTACCTTCTGTTCTGCCAGCCGTGTCCTCCCTGCCCTTCTTGCAGCATCCATCCTCAAGCTCCTGTGCTTCACTGGAGCTGTGTCCCATCTTGGACTTGGACAGCCTTAGCTAGGTCATCCTACCACTGACCAAAGTCTAGCTCAGACACTGAACTTTATGCTGATCCATCATCTCATTCATCTCCTCCAGCCCTCCTTGCCCCACTGTCCTCATCTCTTTGAGCTGCTATAATAAATTACCATAGACTGGGCAACTTATAAGCAACAGAAATCTATTCTAGCCTGATCTCAGGCTGAAAATCTGAGATCAAGCTGCTGGCATGGTTGGGGTCTGGTGAGGGCCCTCCTGCAGGTGGCAAACAGCCAACTTCTTGCTGTGTCCTCGAGTGGCAGAAGAAGCTACCTATCTCTATGGTCTCTTCTTATAAAAGCACATATCCCATTCATGAAGGCTCCACTCTTATGATATAATCTCCTCCCAAAGGGCCCATCTCCTAGTACTATCACATTGGGTTTCAACATTGGAATTTTGAGGGGACACATACATTCAGACCATCGTACTCACTAACCCTTAAAGGTGGACAATTTCCAGTGTATATCTATGCTCAACCAACTCCTCTTCTATGTATAGTCTCTATCAAACATCGCATCAGCTCCCATGATTTCAACTGTTATTTCCCATAGATGTCTCCTGCACTGGTACCCTCACCCCGACCTCACTGCTAAATCTCAGTTTTGCATTTCCACCCCCCAGTGTCGTCTTTCTAGAGATGCGAGATCGTTATCTACAAAATAAAGCTCACGTCTTCTGTTCCACTCCTGCTCCAGTCCATGCCTTCTGTCTTCTTCATTTCAGACAGTGGCACCTACCTTCTGTCTGCTGCGGTTCATTTATTCATCAAATTATCAATGGACTACCGCATTCCATGAGCCCAAAGAATCGCCCCACCTTGTCCCCTCTCCCGTCCTTATGGCTGGTCTGTTGCAAGTCCTGCTGAATCTAGCCATTGTTTTCAGAATATGCCTTCTAGTCTTTGGCAGTTCTGGTCTTTTAAAAGGAATGTTGTCCACTTGTGCAAACAGAACAATTTAGACTCCCTCCTTCAAAAAAAGAAAATCTGAAATCAGAAATATGAGTCTCCATTAAAGTAGGGAATTAACTTTAAATTAAAGGGAAATTATGAAATCGCTGAAACTGAAAAACACTATGTATTTGGATGCTGTGCTGTACAGTTTCTTTATTTTACTTTTAAGGCTGCTGAATATAAAACCTAATGCATTAAAGAGCTTTTCTTAGCCAAGTAAGCAGTTAGAAACACAGGACTTTTAAATCAGATTAAATGCTCTATTCACTGTCATCAGTGACAGGTTTTTCTCTGCTGTTTTTTCTTTTCCATTCAATGTCAAATGATAAGGACTTTCTTGTGAGAAAATTGTTTTTTTAAAATACTATGTTTACCTCCAATCACCCCTGAATGAATACTCCTATTGCTGGCCAGATGCGGTGGCTCACGCAGTAATCCCAGCACTTTGGGATGCCGAGGCGGGTTGGTCGCCTGAGGTCAGGAGTTCAAGTCCAGCCTGGCCAACATGGTGAAACCCTGTCTTTACTAAAAATACAAAAATTAGCCAGGCGTGGTGGTGGGCGCCTGTAATCCCAGCGACTCGGGAGGCTGAGGCAGGAGAATCATCTGAACCGGTAGGCGATAACCTCTGGTACCAGTGAATGTGACTTTATTTAGAAATAGGGTCTTTGAAAATACTCAAATTAAGATAAAGCCCTCCTGGATGAGAGCGGGCCTTGATTAATATGGCTGGTGTCCTTATGAAAAAAAGGAGAGGGAGATTTGGACACAGAGCCAAACACAGAGCACGCTGTGCAACAAGAGAGGCAGAGATCAGAGATGCTTCGACAAGCTCCAAACTTCAAGGATTGCCTGCAATCACCAGCAGCTAGGAAGAGGCAAGGAAGGATCCTAAAGTGTAGCTGTAGGTTTCTAGCCCCCAAAACTGTGAGAAAATCGATTTCTGTTGTTTTAAGACACTCAGTTTTTAGTAATTACTTCAGCAGCCCTAGAAAACTAATAGAATTAACGCTGTTTTCTGATAGTCTCTAAACCTGTAATACAACATGAAGAGTTTCAAAAATACTTGGACATTTCCCACCATGCCTCTCCAAATCCCACCGGACTTTCCAGGCTCAGCACGGTGTCTGCCCTTTCTCTGACAATTGATGAGTTTTGCCTTGTGTCCCGGAGCATCAGGGACTTGTGATAGCCGTAATTTCTGGAATACCTAAAGCCTGGATGAGAGCAATGATCTCAACTTTGGGGCCACCTTTTCTTGGTGTGTGTACAGGAGGATGGAGCGGGGATCAGGACCATGTTCAGGGGCCAGGAAACAGTGTTTTACACAGAGTGTGGGACTGTCGGGTGGCTGACCTTCCGACCTGCTTTCCAGTTGCACTGGGAGCCGGTGGGCAAGTGGTCTGTCGCCCACCATGGCGTGGTCAGGTGGCTTCCTTACAAGGCACTACGGTAGCAGAAAGCCAGTGGAGACTGCGCGGGCAGGTAGGGAGGACATAACACAGGAAGCCACCTGCTGATGGGCAGAAGACTTGAGAGAGCCAACAGGCTTCCCATGAGTTGGGTCAGGAAGATGTGCTGTATGCTGTGTCTGGTTGCAGGAGGGTGAGGGAGTGAGCTCTTGGCTCTGGATGGTGGGGCTGGGGGATAGGGAACTCTGTATCTCCCCCGCCCTGTTTTCACTGTTTTCCTTCCCTTTGCTTTAATATAATGTGCCTCTGGCTCAAAACCGTTGGTGTTATGGAAATAAAGAGTGCTGGGGGGCAGAGCAGGAAGGTTGAGTCTCACTTCTCTGAGCCTTAGAGATTCTCACTAAAGAGCCAGCAGCAGCCTGATCTTTCTGTCTCCAGAAACTGTCATGCAGACCAAATGAGGTCCCACAGTTGCATATGCTCTGTAGGTGGTAGAATAAGATAAAGCCCTCCTGGTTGACAGCAGGCCTTGGCTAATATGACTCTCCACATGTTAGGTGTTATTGATTATCATTGTCATAGTCCATATCATAATTAGTAGAACCCTCTCAAAAGCAAGAGTCCTTTGGTAAAGGGCAGTTCAGTGTCCCCAGTGTCATGTGCACTCCGTAGGGAAGGATGCTCCATGAATGAGTGAACTTGGCACCATCTAGGCTTCCCTATCTCCCCCTCCACAGCTTCTTGCCATGCCTGCCAGGCTCCCTTCTGACTCTCGGCCCTTTTCCTTGGGGACTAGCCCTTCTCAGGAACCTCTGCCCCTGGCCGAAGGGTCCTTCCCTCCAGGGAGTAACACAGATAGATGCTCCCTGTGCCCACAGAGTTCGTCCAGAGACAGTCACCTTACCTACCAGGTCCCTCAGGCTACTCACTCGCTAAAGGACCTTGGTTAAGACACATAGTCCCCTTCATCATTTAATTCACTAGTGACATGAGATGACAAATGGAAATGCCAGTCCAGAGTGAGGGTTAGCAGGCAAAGTCAGGCAATATTCATTCTTCCAGACAGATGCTTCATAGCCTCTGACCGCATCATGTACTGATCAGTGTTTTCTAGCTCCCTGGAGCATCAGCTCTCTGCAGGCCTCTTGCCAATGGGCCCCATGTGGCACATAAAAAGCATGTGTACAGTCCTGGCCTGACTCCTGCCACCACCCTTGCTTTGTTAAGGTAGAGCAACGGAATAATGACAGATAACTTGCCACGGTGCAAGATCTCAATTGAAAATGCAACGTCCTACCTGCCATGCACCGTGGTTGGATTAATATACAGTCTGTACATTTAGGTAAAATTCATAAAAATCTGCATGCACCCTTCACGCAGACATACAAACACTCTCACACACATCCCTCACCAATAGCAAGCCTCCCATTTGCTTCTATTGTTCATATCTTTCCATCAAGAGAGTAAGGTATTTGAAGAAAGAACCTCCTACGTGAGCGTCACGAGACAGTGATTGGACTGGAGCTGCTGTGTTACTTTATACAAGTCACTTAACCTTTCTGAATGTCAGTTTCCTCATCTATAAGTTGAAGATGAACCTAGCCCACAAGATGGTTGTATAGGCAGATGCAAAAGTGTAGTAAAAATACAATGAGACCATTGTTATTACTGCCTCTTTCAAATATATCCACAATTCCCTTAAAATCTGGTGATTTTTATGAAAGCCAACTAAAAAGAGACAAGCAAACATAAAAGGAATAGCTGTACTGTCACGAGATGGCTTTCTCAAGCTACACATGGAAATAAATGCCTGATTTTGCACATTCCACTTCAGATGATGAGGAGGCACAAACTGGGCCCCAGCTTGGAGGAGAAGCACCTGCCACCTTCCAAGAGCCAGGGCCACCCAGGAGAAGACCGGGACACAGGGGAGGACTGGGTGAGGCAGGGATGGGGGACTCCAGAGGCCTCTGGATGCCTGATAGGGAGAGAAGAGGCCAGGAGCCCTCCCCAGACAGGAGACCCAACTGGTAATGACATTCTCTGACCTGCCTGCAGTGTACCTTGTAAGGTGGACCTGAAGGGGCACCAGCAGGCCCGTTAGGCACTGTGCTGGTTAAACTTCTCCAGGATACTCTGATCACTGACCAATCCTAGCCTCTCCACCAACTGGTTCAAACTGTATTCTCTGGGGGCTAAACCTTGTCCAAAGCAGCTGAAAGATGGGTTTCATGTGCCCAGCCTGTGTCGTCTGTTCCTTCCCCATCTCTCCCAGCCACCCTCCCCACCATGTGCCACTCTGTTTCTGTTTCACATGTGGTAGCTACTTTGAGTTGACTTTTTCAACCTCCATTCCTCTCCCACTCTAATGCACTTTCCTGCACAGAAGGAGCTGGAAAGCTCAAGTTTACATTTTCCAGATTTCTTGGCAACTAGGGATCAGGGTGAGACTTAGGAACTACAGATCATATGCAAGCACAGGCAACTTGGATTCTGAAATGATTTGCATGGAGAGAGGGCAGATTCACTTGCGAGTACCAGTCCAGGCCCAGGCAGCCTGGTCCTGGGCTGCTGTGACAGCAGCCTCCTTGGTACCCAGCTCTGTGGGCTGGTACCAGTCCAGGCCTAGGCAGCCCGATCCTGGGTTGCTGTGACAGCAACCTCCTTGGTACCCAGCTCTGTGGGGGTGATTTTGGACATTGTTCCTGTGATTTTATCGTAGAGCCTTTTTTCATCCTTGCCAACAATTCTGAAGGCTGGCTCCATCCCTCATAACTCTCTGCTTAAACAGAGACGGTTCTTTTACCTACAACTAAGAACCCAGACCCATATAGTCTGTCACATTTTACAGATCCCTGAGATAAAATGTACCAGGGAAGCCCTTGCCTAGAGAACCATTCTAGGAATGTTTTTGTGAAGTGATTTGCTTAAAGTTACAACCTGGCATCAGCACGTTGGTATGTTATGGCATGCCTAGTGTCCGGCATAAATAAATATAAACAAGATTTTTAAAAGCATCACTTTGCCTCAGTCCTTGAGCTGAAAATGGCTTAATTTACAGAGGCACAGAAGAAAGAAAAACGTTACAAAAGTGAAGGGTTGTGCCGAAGTTGCATCTGAAAAGGCTGGTTTTCATTTATCTTTTACATTAAGTAGTCATTCAGGCTTGACATGTATGAATTTCCTGCCTTTTACAAATGAAAATCACAATTCTAATGGGAGGGTTGTAAATCAATTCAAAAGTTGTAGAAATCTCAGGCTGAAGATAGGCTTTCATATCAGACATCACCCATATTTGGGTTATTTCCAGAGCTAATACCATTGTTAAGATCATCTTCATTATCTCTATTAAGTGCATAAATGTAATTTCTTCTACTACGAATACCACCCGTAAGAGAGAAAAACAAGCAATACTAAACAATTTTTCTAAGAGTCTTCTTGGATATTTTTAGGAAAAGGCATTTTGAATCTTTCAGTTGTGTGAGACAGCCTGTTGCTGGGCAGGGAAGCCGGCCTGCTTGCATGAGAGTCATCTCTGCCTGGAAAAAAAGGTTTCTATCCTGGGCCTGGCTGCATCTGCCCTGGCAACGCTGACGCACAGAATGTTATTGGAATTGGAAAAGGTAGCGCGGGGAAATGCGATGCCAGAGACTCTGAACCATGAGAACCACAGGCCTGCGAGGAGGGTGCCTTTGAGTCCATCCCCCAGGGCTTTCATGAGCCTGGAGCCACATCTGAGAAGATGGGATAACTGTGGGATTGGGGACTGTCTTAGTCTGTTCAGACTACTATAACAAAATGCCATAGACTGATGGCTTATAAACAACAGAAATTAATTAGCCAGGCATGGCAGCACGCACCTGTATTCCCAGCTGCTTGGGAGGCTGACCTGGGAAGACCACTTGAGCCTAGGAGTTCGAGATCAGCCTGGACAACATAGCAAGACCTCATTTCCACCAAAAAACAAAAAAAATTAGCCTGGTGCGATGGTGCACCTGTAGTCCCAGCTACTTGAGGAGGGGGGACAAGGGGATGGGGGGATGGCAGTTGCTGAGGTGAAAGGATCACTTGAGCCCAGGAGGTCGAGGCTGCAGTGAGCCATGATCATGCTACTGCACTCCAGAGCAAGACCTGTCTCTTAGAAGAAAAAAACCCAAACCAGAAATGTTTATTTCTCACAGTTCTGGAGGCTAGAATTCCAAGATCAGGCTGCCAGTAGGGTTTTCCGATGAGAGCCCACTTCCTGGCTCGTAGACTTTCTCACTGCGTCCTTATAGGATTGAAAGGGCCAGGGGTCTCTCTCAGGCCTCTTTTGTAAGGGCGTGAATTTAATTCATACAGACTCTACTCCCATGACTGAATCACCTTCCAAAGGCTCCACCTCCTAACACCACCACCTTGGGGGTAAAGATTTCAAACTATGAATTTTGGAAGCAGAGGGGACACATCATTTGGACCATAGCAGTGACAGAGAGATACTTTTTCAATATGAACAAACACAAAAGTAATGACTTCTCTAAAAATATAACTGGTCTTATGGATTTAAAACTGGATGGAATTCTGCTTACCATTCGGAATTTAATATTCAAAATTGCCAAGCCACTAGCAGTCATAGCAGAAAACTACCATATGGAAAAGTTATCAACATGTCCTTTTTGGAAACAGAAAATCACTGCAATGTTTCTAAGTATCAAATAAAACCCATTAAACATGTTTCTGGGTATCTTCCCTCCCATTGGGGTGAGAACAGCATTCTCATTTATGACAGAGTGAACTATTCGTGTTCTCAGAAGGAGCGACGGGCTAATTGCAGACAAAGGATGTAAATTCGGCCCAAGAGCCCCGCTATGACTCCCACACCCACGCAGGGGCTTGTTCCCGTTGGTTCCGGCACTCAGATGGAAATGCCACTTACTTATTACAGAAGCCCTACTGGGTAGCTCAGGCCCTGCACATGAAGGAGCTGGAGAACTATTATTTCCCAGCGGTCCTTGTAACCTTCTCCTGGATCCGACTGTTAGGAAGTGGGAAGTGCAGGCAGTTGTGGAGGTGTACGTCAGGATTTAAATCCAAATTCATCTTTAAAAATTGCCTGCTGCTATCTTCTCTCTATGGCTATCGCACATTCTCCATTGCTTTGATCTATCTTTTTAACTAATGTAGATGAAAAGTCAAGGTGTGATCCTTAATAATTGCTGAATGACACAGCAACCAGAAGAGAGATGCTTATTGTAGCGGGCATGCGGTGAAGGTGCGCGTCCCAAATCCTCCATCTATGAACAGTGGAGGGAAGGGTGGGGTTCCAGGGCTTTCAGGGTGACTCAGGCCAGGAAAGCCAGGGGTTACTGAGTGAACAGTCTTCTCTCATCCTCTTGTTTCCTGCATTATTCTTCACGTCATTTCTAGTCCAGTGGAAGTGTGCAGAATTCTCCTGTTCTTTCTCCTGAGGGCTACCAGTGCAGCTGGGAGAGAGGGCTATTTGAAAAGTCTGGGAAATGTATTAGTCTGTTTTCACACTGCTACAAAGAAATATCCAAGACTGGGTAATTTATAAAGGAAAGAGGTTTCATTGACTCACAGTTCCACAGGCCTCAGGAAACTTACACTCATGGCAGAAAGGGAAGCAAATATGTCCTTCTTCACAAGGCAGCAGGAGAGAGAAGTGCCAGGTGAAGGGGCATAACCATCAGATCTCACGAGAACTCACTCACTATCGTGAGAACAGCATGGGGAACTACCCCCACGATCCAATCACCTCCCACCAGGTCCCTCCCCAACACATGGGAATTACAACTCAGATTACAAGTCAAGATGAGATTTGGGTGGGGACACAGAGCCAAATGGTATCAGGAGCAGAGGCAGGAAAGGCCACATTGGGGTTCCAAGTGGCAGAGTTCTTCAGCAGATAGCTCAGGACAGATTGCAGATGATTGCTGTCAGATGGCCAAGTCCTGCCACAAGAGTCAGTTCTAGGCACCGTCTCAGGGGATGCTGTGCTTGGAGCCCAGGGCAGAGCCTGGGCCACACTCATCTGAGAAGGCAACTTCTCCAGGCCGCATTGGCCCACACAAACCTCTGGTGTTTGGTATGGCGATTCCCTAACGGCAGTGCGTCAGGATTCTTCAAGCTGGGGACAGGCTGCTCTTGGCCTCTTTATTTCTTTATGGTGATAATTCAGCATCCATTTTATGAAAAAAAAATAAAGGAGGGTGGGAAGGGGAGGGGAGAGGAGAGAGAAAAGAAAAAAAGACCAGCACTAGATTGCCAATGATTGCTTTGAATGAAAGAGCAATTCTATTACTTGAAGTTAATGGAGTGCCAAAATTGTGCCCAAATAAAAAAATGTGCAAACATACATTGCTTTCATGGGGATACTAAAGACACATCTGCAAGACAAAATCATTGTCTTCTGGGGCTATCCCCTTCAGAGTTCTTCCTGGAACCTCACTCAGGAGGAACAACTGAACCTAGTTTGTGCTTCCTCTCACCCCACTGTCCCCCTGTCTTCAGGACAGACTGAGTCAGGTGTGCACTTCTGGGGACTCCTCTGTCCCACCACTTCTGAGAAGATGGAGGAATTTCCATCTCTCCGCCCTCAGCAATCTAAGGAGGTGACCATGAAGAAATCAAGAAAACTACAAGAAGGCATGCATTATTAATTTCTAAAATATATTTATAATACCCATTAGAATAGCTACTATTTAAGAAAAACAGAAAAATACCAAATGTTGGAGAGGATGTAGAATAATTGGACCTTTCGTACCCTGTTGTGGGAATATAAAATGGTGCAGTCCCTATGAAAAACAGTATAGCAGGTCCTCAAAAATTTAAAAATAGAATTATGTGATCAAGCCATTGCTCTTTGGGTATATACTCAAAAGACTTGAAAGCAAGGACTTGAACAGATCTCTCTGTACACCCATGTTCATAGCAGCACTACTCACAGTAGCCAAGAGAGGAAAGCAACGCAAGCATCTATCAATGGATGAGTGGATAAGCAGAGTGTGGTCTATACATTCAATAAGATAGTAGTCAGCCTTATAAAGGAAGGGAATTCTGACACGTGCTACAACATAGATGAACCTTGACAACATCCTAGTGAAGTCAAGTCAATCACAAAAGAACAAACACTGTATGATTCCACTTACATGAGGCCCCTGGAGTAGTCAGATTCATAGAGACAGAAAGTAGAACGGAGGTTGCCAGGGGCTGGGGTTGGGGAGGGGAGTGAGGAGTTAGTGCTAATGAGTACAGAATTCAAGTTTTGCAAGATGAAAAGACTTCTGGAGATGGATGGAGTGATGGTTGCACAATATGATGTACTTAATCCACTGACTTGTACACAAAAATATGATTTAAATGGTAAATTTTTATTATGCCTGTTTTATCACAATAAAGGGGTGTGTGTGTGTGTGTGTGTGTGTGTGTGTGTGTGTGCGCACACATGCACAACTGCCCAAAGCTCTCTGTGTCTGGATTCAGGTGTTGAGGAATCTTTCAGATGGGTCTCTTTCCCAGCAGAGGAAGGACTGAAATAATTTTTTCCCTTTCCCAGCAGAGGAAGGACTGAAATAATGCAGGAAGCAGAGGCCAGTAATGCAGGACCAGAGCCAAAGGGGCCGCCCCAGCACCGAGAATGAAGGAAGAGCTTGCCCGCACGATAGGACAGGAAGTGCTGCCAAAAGCCCATCTTTAAAAAGACAGTTACATGTGTCAGTGTCCTCTTTGCAGGGTGCCTCACTCATATCATCTCATTTAGCTCTCACCACCCCCATCCCAAACTTGAAAACTCTTCCCCATCCTCCCTTTTACAGAGTCAGAGAAGTTGAGTACACTGCCTGGGTGATCCAGGCACTCAGTGGTGATATGGTGACAATGAAATCCAAGGCCAGGTGGGCCTATTTCTAAAGCTCTTGATCCTGCCACAGGTTATGCTTGTCTCCTCCTGCAAAATATATCATCCCTTCCAGAGTCCCCATGCAAAGGTACCAACCTCCCACCCTTTGCGTCATCACCCTAAGAGCTTCCTGAGTTCTAGGGTATTTTGAGTGGATCATGAGTTTATGCGACTAATCCCCTGAGTTGTGCAGTGCACAACCTGCACAGCTGAATGCTAGAGCCCTGGTTAACCCATTATGTTACTTAACAGAGGTCATACACAAGTTCACCAACATGTGAACAGGATTCCTTTACCATGGATAACTTTCCACAACACATGCTCCTCTGGTAGGAAACAAAGACTGCCTTAAAGGCCCAGGACACAGGACAGGCAAGCCTGGATGACAAGGGTCAGGAGGAGGCGTAAGGTGACATTAAAAAAAAAGAAGCAATGTCACCATGGACATCTGCACAGACTCGCTGCACAGCAATGGGACACTCCGAGGCATCCGCAGCTGCTGTTAGATCTGACATGGAGGCCCTGAGTGGCCCCTCATCCCTCTTTGCTGCACCCCCAGCCAACTCGCTACCCTTTCACTCGGTGATTAAGGCAGGATTTAAGTGCGGCTTCCGGGACTTTTCAATTCATTCATTTGAACTCAACAGGAATTCTAACCATTTGCAATCTGCCTCTGCTAGAATCTTGGCATGAGTGTATCTGAACCTGGACATCCCAGATGGCCCCAGGTGATTGTGGTCTGACTGGTGTGGAACTGAACATGAAGGGGGCATGGCTGGACCACAGTTCCCTGGAGACTAATGAGGGAAACGGGCCTCCCCGGAGAACAATGAGGGGATAGATGCTGTGAGGAGGGGAGAAGGTGGTCAGGTGGCTGGATGCGTCGAGACCCTGCACTCCCAGGGGCTCAGGAGGGAGAGAGGAAGGCGGTCAATGGGGAGCCAGGGGGTGGGAAACTTCTCCAAGGGAATCAGGGACAGGACCTCAACAGGAGGCTGCATGCATAATCACCATGCACAACTCTCCATCCATTCCAGGCCTACTGCGTACGTGGGGGATGGCATCTGGAACCTCACTGAATCTCTATGAGCTGCAGTTTCCTCATCAGCTAAAGAGAGAAGTACTGGCCTGAACAGGTGGTTGTGAGCATTAAGTGTCAACATGTACAGCACCCGGCACATAGCGAGAACTCAAATCTTCCTAAAATTGCCTCCACGTCTCTATCATGCAACCAAATATCCCTGTGTGCAGGACTTAAGGCCATGAGGCTGTGCTGCAGAGGGGAGGAAGGGCAGCCAGGAACACTCTCTGAACCTGAGAATGCCAGGAGACGTCACTGGAACGGAACCAACTCTGAAGCCCTTGACTGGGATCTAGGATATAAAATGAGAGCTCTTGTCCACTTGGAAGCCCCTGATAGGGCACTGCAATTTTATTCTCTCTTATTTCAACTAGACATTGACTTTGTACATGAAATGTCCTTTCTGCTCACCAGTTCAGGAAAGCTAGAACTGTCACTACTTTTTTTTAACCAAAATACAGATTTCACCACTACGCAATAAATGCTTGTAAGGAATCTGTACTTGTACTCCCTAAATTTATAAAAATTTTTAAAATGAATAAATAAAATAAAATTAAAATGGAAGCTGTTAAAATATTTTGCTGACAGACACACTAGAGCTTACAACTCAAAGCACATGAGGTTTAATTTAAGAGAGACATTTAAGTATGAAGTGTAGCAGGGAAAAGCTGTGAATTCTGCATATGTTGGACGCCATTCTCCCACTGCCTAAGTTAGGACTTAGGAAGTTTACTTTGCCAAGTAGGCAATGGGGTATTTAAGGCTGGAGCTACTCATCTGGGAGCCAGTGGCCCATGGATTGGACAGAACTTCCAGCCATGAGGCTGGATGAACTGACCAGATTCATAAGTATGGTAGGTAGAGAGGGCATCTGAGGCCCACGCCCTGGAAGCAGAGTTCTTTTTCTGTATGGAAAACAATCTTAACTGATAGGACCATTTTTATGCACTTGACCATATACATGGACATAAAAATACATACAAGAATATGTACATATGTATATATGTGTACATACGTGTGCCATGAGGAAGAAACGCTACTTCTGACAGGACTCAGCGACATCTTCTTGGAAGTGGTAGCACATGATCAAGACCTCAAGGAACAGGAGGAGTTTCAGCAGACTGAGAAGGGAAGAAAGGCAAACGCAACGATGTGGTGCTGGGAGAGCAAAAGTCCGTACTGTCCGGGGACCTCACTGTAGGGAGGAGAGGAAGATAGACCAGAAAGCTGGGTTATGGCCGGATTAAGATGGACCCCAAAGGCCAGGCGCGGTGGCTCACACGTGTAATCCCAGCACTTTGGGAGGCTGAGGCGGCAGATCACTTGAGGTCAGGAGTTCGAGACCAGCCTGGCCAACATGGTGAAACCCCATCTCTACTCAAAATAGAAAGAAATATTAGCCAGGCATAGTGGTGCATGCCTGTAGTCCCAGTTACTAGGGAGGCTGAGGCAGGAGAATCACTTGAACCCGGGAGGTGGAGGTTGCAGTGATGAGTCGAGATGGCACCACTGCACTCCAGCCTGGACGACAGAGTGAGACTCCATCTCAAAAAAAAAGATGGACCCCGAGAATGCCAAGGAGTGTGGACTTGATTTGACAGCCACTGGAGAAGCCAGAAGTTCTAGAATCAGAGCGATACCACTGCACAGCCGTCCACAGGGCCCTGGGCCTCTTATTGCCATGTGGTGGGGAGTTTCGGGGAGTCTTACAGGATCAGCAGGAAGGTGGGAGACCATCGGGGGCTCAGGACGGTGGCTGTTTAGCAACCGGTACGAAATAGTTTAGCATGTTAACCACCAGTATGGCGGTGCCAGTGTCCACTGGCTCAATATCAGGCCTGTTAATGGGGCTCTCTGAACCCACTCCCTTGGATGTCCTTCCATTTTCCCAAGACAACCTCCTTGAACAGGCTTCTCTCCAGGCCCTTGGGTTTTATCTTCTTTTGTGCAACTGTCTTGCAAAACCTCCAGCATGGAGGTCACAGCAGGAATTTTGAAGCCCTCCCTTCAGCTGCATATCTACATCCTTTTTCTTCTACAATTCATATTCTGCAGCTACTATGACCAGTAAGAAGGTTAGTGAATATTCCCTATTAGGGCTAAACTGCAGAAGACAGAGACAGTGGGAATGGGAAGGAAGAGCTGAGTGAAAGCAGGAGGTGGAAGCAAGACTCTACTGGGATTCAGTGACTGAACAACGGGGGAAGACAAGGGAGAGAGAGTCCAAAGCAGAGTTCAGCTTCAAGTTCAGATAACTGGGAGAAAAGTAACCTCATGAATAGGACTACTGAGGTTGGGAGAAAGAGCTAGGGTAGGGCGAAGGGGGAAAAAGGAATCGATGTAGTGTTAGATAAGATAAGTTGGAGACGTCCAAATGGAAATATCAGCAGGCAGTTGGGAGTGTGGGAGTAGAGCTGAGAGAAGCTGTCAGGATCAGAGGTACAGATGAGAGAGACTTTGGAAAAGAACCACAGGGCTGGGCTCTCCCCAGAGAGAAAGAGAAGAGCAAGAGCCTAAAGATAGAACCTTGGAGACGTGCTCACTTATGGGGCAGCAGGAAGAAGCAAAAGAAGAAGGGGAGAGGCATGAGGAGGAGGAGAAGGATAGGTCAGGCCTGAGCGTGAAGGAAGCATGACGTTGGAAGGATGAACAAAGCTTCAAGAAGGAAGAGTTAGTTATATTTTTCATTTGTCTGTTAATAACCTTATTCAGACATAACCCCCCTACCACACAATGAACCCATGTAAAGTGTACAACCGAATGGTTTTCAGCGTGTTCACAGTCATGCAACCTTCACTGCAATCAATTTTGGGACATTTTCATTACCCCCTAAAGCCCCATACCCTTTATCCATCACATTCCAAGTCTCCATGTCCCCGGAAATAGGCAACAAAAATCTACTTTCTATTTTATAGATTCACCTACTCGACTTTCATATAAAAGGAATCCTCAGTTACTGAACTTGTTTGTCTTCTTTTGTGACCGCCTTCTTTCACTTAATGTTTTCAAAACCCATTCGTGTGGTGACATGTATCAGTACTTCATTCCTTTTCATGGCTGAATAATATTCTCATGTATAGATATACCACATTTTGTTTATCTGTTCATCAACTGACAGACATTTGGGCTGTTTCCAGTTTTTGGCTATTACAAATAATGCTGCTATGAACACTTGTACAAGTTTTTTGTGTGAACATTTGTTTTCATTTCTTTTGGGTACATATCTAGGACTGGAATTGCCTAATCATATGGTAACTCTATGTGTAACTTTTTGAAGAGGTATCCTATGGCTTTCCAAGTGACTGCACCATTTTTCACTCCTACCAGCAGTGTATGAGGGTTTTAATTTCTCAACATCCTCGTCAACACTTGTCATTTTCAATTTTCTTTTATTTATTAACCTAATGAATGTGAAGTGGTATCTCACCTTGGTTTCAATTCACATTTCCTTAATGACTCATAATGTTGAGCATGTTTGCATGTCCTTTTTGGCCAAGTGGACACTTTCTATACATGATAGATACATCTATTCAGATCTTTTGCCTATTTTAAAATTAGATTATTTGTCTTTCATTACTGAGTTATAAGAGTTTTTTTTTTTTAAATTGCAGATACAAGTCCCTTATCAGATATATGCTTTGCAAATATTTTCTCCCACTTCATGGGCTGTCTTTTCACTTTCCTTTTTTTTTTTTTTTTTTTTGAGGACGAGCTTGCTTGTTGCCAGGCTGGAGTGCAGTGGCCCAGATCTTCAGCATCACTGGCCAAGCTCCGCCTCCCGGGTTTACACCATTCTCCTGCTCAGGCTCCTGAGTTAGCTGGGACTACAGGGCGCCTGACCTACCGGCTAGTTTTTTGTATTTTTTAGTAGAGACGGCAGTTTCATGGTAGCCAGGGATGGCTCCGGTCTCCTGACCTCGTGATCGCCCGCTCGGCCTCCCAAATGCTGGGATTACAGGGCTTGAGCCACTGCTGCCCGGCTGTCTTTTACACTTTCTAGAGAGTATCATCACGAGTTGTCACTTCTGATGAAGTCTAATGTATCTTTTTCTTTGGTTGCTTGTGCTTTTGGTGTTATACAAGAGTCCTTTGCCAATTTTAGAATCCTTTGCCAAATTCAAGGTCATGATGCTTTACTGCCTACATTTTCTAACGATTTTATCATTTTAACTCTTATATTTACGCAGTTGATCCATTTGATTTTTGAACATGATGCAAGGTAGAGATCCAACTTCATTTGTGTCTTGATATCCAGTCCCAGTACTATTGTTTGCTAGAAAGACTACTCTTGGCTGGGGGTGGAGGCTCACGCCTGTAATCCCAGTACTCTGGGAGGTGAGGCAGGTGGATCACCTGAGGTTGGGAGTTTGAAACCAGCCTGGACAACTTGGTGAAAACCCATCTCTACTAAAAATACAAAAATTAGCCGGGCATGGTGGTGTGTGTCTATAATTCCAGCTATTAGGGAGGCTGAGGCAGGAGAATTGCTTGAACCCAGGAGGTGGAGGTTGCAGTGAGCTGAGATCACGCCATTGCACTCCAGCCTGGTCAACACAGCAAGACTCTAAGAAAAAAAAAAAGAAAGACAAGACAAGACAAGACTACTCTTTGCCCCATTGAATTGTCTTGGTACTCTTGTCAAAATCAATTGACCATAAATGTAAGGGTGTATTTCTGTGCTCTCATTCTATTTCCTTCATGTTTTACATTTGTCATCCATGTCCTATACCAATATTTTTATTTTTATGTTAGACTACAGACATCTACTTCTTGACTTGGTGACCCAAGATAGTGTCATTTCCCTTAGACTGGCAGCTCCAGTGAGTTCAAACAATGCCCACAGAACTTGCTTTGCACTGTGGCAGGCACAGCTCACTGTGGTTCATAAATCCCCTGTCCATTTCAGGGGGAGTCACATTACAGGGGGAGTCACAGGGAGTTATAGGATGCCTGTAACTCAATGTCCCACCCTGCCAGCTTCCCCTTATCTCACAGCCACATCAAGCCAACTGGTTCGTCACACACCCTGAAGTCAGAAGGTCGTGGCTCAACACTGTTCTAGACTCTGGACTATGTCTATGTTTAGACTTTGGTCTAAAACACTATGTTTTAGACCAAACTGGACTGTGATGAGGAGCTACTGAGAAAGAGATCAATGATAGGATGGTCCTATGTTAAAGTACTCATGTCCATGGATCAGGGAGGGAGGGGGAGACAGTGAGAGCAAGAGATACTGAGAGAAAGGGAAAGGACCAGAGAATTGAGAAATGGGAAGAAAATTGAGGAAGGCTTATTTAAAATTCTTATCAATCACTTGACTAAGTACCCCTCAAGCTAGCATAACTGTAGACTGCTCAAAGCACAGGTGTGGGTGGCAGAGAGGCCCACGTGTCCAACCTGGCTCTGCTGCCTGCCAGCCATGTTGCCTTATGCAAGGAACTCCAC
The DNA here is from genome assembly GCF_001698545.2 of Rhinopithecus bieti. Classification (NCBI taxonomy): domain Eukaryota; kingdom Metazoa; phylum Chordata; class Mammalia; order Primates; family Cercopithecidae; genus Rhinopithecus; species Rhinopithecus bieti. The sequence goes on from NW_016813202.1 coordinate 4,413,536, forward strand.
ACCTCTAGGCCTCCATTCCATCACCTGTCAAATGGGATAATAAGAAAATTGCCCTCAGGGGGTAAGTATGAAGATTAAATAAGTTAATGCTCTTAGCCCAGGGCCTGGCACAGGAAGATCAATACAATGAGTGCAAACCATAAGAGAGTTGTTGAATAACCCCCTACTAGCCTCATCACCAACTCTACAAACCAGTGGACCTCGAATGAACTTCCTAGGCATTAGAATCTCCGGAAAGGTTGTTTGACAGAGATTGCTGGGCTGGCTCCCCAGGGTTTCAGGTTCCACAAGTCTAGGGTGGTGCTTCTAAATTTGCATTTCTAATAAGTTCACAGGTGATCCTGATGCTGTTCTTCCAAAGAACATACTTTGAAAACCACTACTCTGAATTATGAAGAGTCAAGAAAACAAAATGTCACTTATTGGCATTTTAAATTCTCAAGTGAAAAGTCTTTAAATAAAAGCCCTAATAACTGATCCCAGATATAGACACCCTGAACCATCTGGAACTCACTAAGAGAAAGGAAAGGTGACTTTAATTACCAATTTCTGGAATGTAAAAATACAATCAAGCCTAGTTGCCATGATAAAAGTGTCTTTTAAAGCCTTTATTTGACTGGAAAGGAAGAAATCTGAAGCACCATGTAATAGCACATGTGATTAACAACATCAAATGAGGTTGTCTTTATCATGGAATCGTGTTCACTGTCCACACAAGTGCTCAACTGGGGCCACTGAGAAAAGCTTTTTTCTCACCAAAATCTTTCAACAAAACACACTAATAAAACAACCCTTACCCATACAGGAAATGCGTTGTCTGCTGTCTACTTGGGAGGGGCTATAAATAGCTCCTTGGAGAACATTGTTCTATAATTAGCTTTCACTTCAAGTGAACTAGTATAATGAATTTCATATCACTAGATGTTCTTCCTGGGCAAAGTATATGGCAGATTATGCATTTGTTAATGTAGAAACTGAACAAACAGCATTGCACCGAAGTCAGAGAATTTTTAAATGAGACAGAGAAGAAAACCACACTATGAAACTGACTGGAAGTGCCCACTTAGGGTGTATGTGCGCTCTTACAAACAGACGTGTGCAAACACATTAAATTGCTTCTTCATAGTTGAGTTAAACGGGCAGGTGCTGAGAGCAACTAAAGACAATGGCTGCTTGAGCCTCCATACAGCTGTTTCTCGGCTCTGTTCTTAAAGGGTGTTCCTTGCACTCGTTAGAAAAGTGCAAATCTCAAGTTTGTTTGAGCCTCCATGAAGGAGGGCCAGGGGCAAACACCTGAAAGAGCTGAAATGGATTTTTCTACATTCAATGCACTTTAGCTCCAACTCCACAGTGACATCTGAAATCCTCTCAGCTAATTGCAGGAGCTAAACAACACCTCCCATTCTTCTGGTACATTTACAGTTCCCCCACATTTGCTGCCCTCGCACCTTCCTCTCCCCACAACTCCCAGCACCCTGGTACACAAAAGACTTTTCTTCATTCTATTTTCCACATGCTCTGAAATCAGTGTCCCTTCTGCTTTCCATAGGTTCCCTCGTGATGGCTGTTTGGCTGGGATGGGGTCATTTAAATACCTCCTTGGAGCACTCACAATTTGGGCTGAGCACTGGAACTCACTGGAACTCCTGTTCCAGTGAGCAAGGCTACATCCCCAGCCACTACCTTAACCAGTAGGATGACCAGAGGTAACAGCTGAGCAAAGCTCCTGCCTTGGGCTGACCTGCACTGGTCCCACACTTTTGGGCCAGGAGGGAGGCTGTGCATGGAGGGGGGAGTGTATGGGACCTTTCTGTATTTCCTTTCAGTTTTTTAGAGTCAAAAATGGCTCAAAACAATAATGTCTATTTATGTAAATCCTCTTAGAAGTAGATAGGATCTAAAATCACACTTTATTGTTAGAGAAAATGGACATGAAAGAACTTCCTCACGGGGGGCTTGAGCATAAGGAAATATTATTAAGTGCCCGTATTGGCGATAATCTCACCTCTTTTTCAGATTTGTGTGTGTGTGTGTTTGTGCTAAGGCTTTAGGGCATGCTTGACCTGCACCCGAACTTTCCATTTAATGAGAGGAACTTGCATCCTTTCCCAACCTGAAGCCCAGAGCTGGTTTGAAGACTGCGTATGTTTACGAAAGAACACTCCCATCCAGTGTGTTGCCAAAGTCCAAACAGTGCCCTTGGTGAGATGCCAGTGTGCCAATAACCCATGTATCGACCCACTGACTTCATTTCCTTATACGAATCAGGACCTAGTATTGCTCTTTTACCAATCCCATCCTTTACCCTGGAATTCTATTTCAAGCACTTGGAAGACAGCCGCTTTAAGAATGGAGTAAAGATATTAATAACTGATGCATTGAGGAGAGGATGAAAGAAAACAGACAAGAAGTGTGTAATGCTGCTTTGGTATCAGTTTGTTACCCAGCAAATGCCGTGAATATCTTTGTGTTGGCATTGGATGTGGCGATGTGCTGGGCTGGGTGGGAGAAAGCCCAGGCTTGGCAGTCATCAGAGTCAGGTTCAAGTCCTGCTCTGCCTCGCATTTGCCAAGGGACTGAGGGCACCTTGAGCCTCTAAGTCAGATTCTTATCTGCCAACTGGAAATAATTAAATACTTTTTTGTATAGGACCTTATGAAGATGAAATGAGGTAATGTAAATATCTGGCATATAAGTATTAGATAAATGTAACCTTTTATTCCTGAAAACATTATTAAGTAAAATATCATTTAAAAATTCTCTTATCCAGATGATGGAATAGTATTCAATGTTTTTTTTAAAAAGTACTATCAAGCCACAAAAGACATGAAGGAACCTTAAATGCATACTACTAACTGAAAGGAGCCAATTTGAAAGGGCTACACACCATGTGATTCCAACTCTATGACATTCCAGAGAAGGTAAAACTACGGAGACAATAAAAAGATCAGTGGGTGCCAGTAGTTAGTGGGGAGGAAGGGATGAATAGGCAGAGAATAGAGGATTTTTAGGGCAGTGGAACTACTCAGTATTACACTATTACACTATAATGGTGGATTTGTGTCATTACACTTTTGGCCAAACACACCAAGAGTGAACCCTCAAGTCAACTATGTACTCTAGGTGGTTATGATGTGTCAATGTATATAACAAACAGCACTGAGGGAGGGGATGCTGATAGTCGGGGAGGCTGTGCATGGAGAGGGGGTGTATGGGACCTTTCTGTATTTTCTTTCAGTTTTTTAGAGTCAAAAGTGGCTCAAAACAATAATGTCTATTTATGAAAATCCTCTTAGAAGTAGACAGGATCTAAAATCACACTTTATTGTTAGAGAAAGTAGACATGAAAGAACTTCCTCAGGGGGGCTTAAGCATAAGGAAATATTATTCTTAAGTGCCCGTATTGGCAATAATCTCACCTCTTTTTCAGATTTGTGTGTGTGTGTGTGTTTGTGCTAAGGCTTTAGGGCTTTGTCACCTCCAGACTCCTCCAGCCCAGTTTTCCTCCCTGGCTTCTCCACACGGTCTTTGTAAGGAAATCTTACTTCATTCTTTAGTTTGCCAACCACATGATCTAATAGGCACAAAAGCCAAGTCAAGTCTTAACCCCACCAGGCAGGCTGTACAAGGCCTTGATTGTCTCCTGGTAGCATCCTCTGGCCCAGGCGGGAGGGCGAGAGCCTGCTGCCTCCAGCCCTGTTCTATTGTATGAAGCTTATGCAGAACCAGCACATCAAGGTGCTAACCTTGATATCGGTTCTTTTTTAAAATTTATTTACTTATTTTTGAGAGACGGGGGTTCACCGTGTTGCCCAGGCTGGTCTCGAACTCCTGAGCTCAAGCAATTTGCCTACCTCAGCCTCCCAAGGTGCTGGGGATTAGACATGAGCCACTGTAACTGGCCTAATCTTGATACTTGAAACACAGGATAGGCGTTCCTCAGTCTTGCATTCAAAGGTACTCTTCATAAGCCCTGGCCTCTGAGTCACTCTCCAATTAGTGGGTTCTAAGTCCTCTTCTTCATGTTTATACTGACCCAACTTCCCTTTGCCTTGGTTGCTACAATTTTCTTCTCTAGCATAATGTTATTCTATCTAACGGTGCATGGCATTGTTTCTTCTTTTGAGTTTTGAAGTGAAAACCGATAATCAGAGGTAAGAACCCACAAATGGACTTCTGGACATTCACATGAAGAGAGCCTTCTCACCTTGTGATTAACTAGAAAAACTGTGCTAACATCTGGCATGGAACCCTGTTCTTTTTGTCTGTTCCAAAGCTTGTGCTGAAGTCATTGAACATATATACCCAACAAGAGTCCCAAGCCCTAGGCTAGTGCCGTAATTCGTATAGCAGCCCACACATTCTTGCCCTTATGTAATACCACAGGTAAACACCCATAGTCACCCAATACATATTTTGAAAATTTAATGTATCCATATTTAAAATTAGGATGTGTCACAGATTCAACTTCTATGATGGAAAAGAATATCCAATTTGACTGTGAGAACGTTGAATTATTTCACTGATATCTCTAAAGACTGATATAATTGACTGCAAAAAACTTTTGATCCTCCCTTCCATACATTTGGATTCTTTGAAAAATATCTGGGGTTCCTGAATACATCCAGGCAACAGTCAATCAGTAAAGCCATGTTCTTTTAAAGGCCCAATGACTGGAACCCTGTGAGAATGTCCTAAAACTGGCAATGCAGTTTTGAAATGGCTCTTTTGCTCCACGCCGCACATTTTGAAGAATACATGGATTATGATCTATTGTAGCTTGGCTTTGTTATTTGGTTAACAAAAAATCCAGGCACCAATGCCACCTCTTCCAGGAAGCTCATCCTGAGTCCTTCCTCAGCACCCATGGGGCATCTGCTTCTGACTTGGAGGGCTTCTCTGGTCCTAGCCCTATTTGGCTCATGTTTATGCCTGCCTCAACATTGTAAACCCTTTGTGTATAGAAACTGCCTTAATGTTCCCTTGATCCTTCACAGACCAAGCCCAGCCTGACTCATGGGAAGCCTTCAACAGATGTCAGTAAAAGGAACTGAACTGTCAAATGCATAGAATGAACATAGGGTCAACTCTCCTCTGCAGCTCTCTTCTGTATGTCGGGGAAAGGGCCTAGTCTAACTGGCTTCTGTGATGCAGAATCCACTCTGCCTTATGGTCAGATAGGATATGTGGCCTAGCTTAGAGGTATCCTTCTCATCTGGGTGGGATTAACATTAGGACACGGGATGGAGTTTGGAATAAATACGACAACCACATACATATCATCTCCAAGACTATAAAGGCAGAAACCACATTTAGTAGGGGCATCTACTGGACAACAGAGAAAAAGAGACCACAGCAAAAATACTTCTTGCACTGCAGAATTATTTGATGAGTTATTACTACAGGACATTCCAGGTTTCCTAAAAGATCATTTAATGCTTGTTCAACATGTTCCCAAAAGGGAGTAGGAAAAGGGACTTGGAATCTCTTCCAAAGCAAAAAAGGAAGGGAGGTGACTTTAAATTCTGCTTTAAAACCGGTTAGAAGTACACAATTTCATCCTTTAGTAATATTAGTCATGGCCACGCTCTAAAGGCGGCGTGAAACCTACTTGCCTGGAGGAAAAGGATGGGGTAGAAAACAAAACAAAATAAAATACATAAAAAAAAAAAAAGTTTCTTCTTTTGGAAAGGGAGGGACTTCAAAATCATAACGGGCCAAATGCCTCCTCCTCTTTCTTGAAAAGCCCTCCAAGTCAGAAGCAAGCCTGAGAATAACAGCTGCTCTTAGGATGCTCAAAGCTCCTTGCAGCTGATTATTTTTCAGGAGGAGAATTAGACACAAATAATTTACAAGTGGGAAATAAAGAGAATGACCTACTTTACAGGGGGGGAGAAAGGAGCTCTGTGTGAGCGTTTTGATCTAATTGACGGTGTGGGGTTGCATGCCCAAATAAGGCGCTGTTGGTCGGATCTGCGCGGGAGAGGGCACGTCTCAAACTCGAGGGAGAGGACTAGACAGCCAGAGGAACCGCGTCCGGGGCGACCCCCAGTCCACCGCAGGCGCCTGGCGCGCTCGGGGCAAAGGCCCTAGGAGACCCCTTTTGGCCACAAAATCGAGTATGACAGAAATGGGCCAGCGGGGGCGCTTTCCTTCCAGAGCCACTTGCCGGAATGTACGAGGGACTGAGAGACGTCCGGAAAAGGCTGCCTCGCTCAGAGCGCTGCGCCAGGCCAGGCACCTAAGGCTAGGGAAGCGGTGACCTCGTGGGGCGTGCAGGGGACCTTTCCCCTCTCCGGGGCTTCCACCCAGGCGCCCCCCCGCTGTGAACGCCGCCGCCCGGGTGAAGGGGAAACTGGCCACGTTTCCGGACCTCGGCCGGGCTCACGGTCTCCGGTTTTCACCCGGCTCTGTGTTGGAGCCCCGAAGGGCATCAGACAGCAGCCCCGGCACCACCCGGGGGCTGTTCCTGCACCTCTGCCTCCCTCCGCTTGGCGTTTGCGGGAGCCTTGGTAAAATCCTCCCTGTTTCTCGCGCGCGCCTCTCTCTCCAGCTTCTTTTTCTTGGATTCTCGCCTGTCTCCTCCCACAGAGGGAAAAAAAAAAAGGTCACGTATGTTTGGAAAAATATGTAGGTCAGTGGAACATTTCCTGCACTGGTGCAAAAGGAGAGGAGGGCAGCGGCGGAGGGGAGGGAGAGGCAGAGTGGAGCTCCGAGTGCCCGCTCCTGGCCGCAGCCCCACACCCCACGTGCCCCTGCTGGGGAGGGGGGCAATTAGCCGGTTCCTTTCCATCCTTGACCCATTTTCCGGACCAGCTACGTTCGCCTTAGGACAGGCACCGGTTATTCCTCCCCAGCAGTCGCTGCTGTCCTCTGCCAAGCACCGCTTGCCCGCATCTCCCCCGACCGCCAAGCACCGCTCGCCCGCATCTCCCCCGACCCCCCGTCTCCCACTTGCCGCCGGGCCGCACCCCCGCAGCTCACTGAGAAATCGCAGTGGTCCCCGCAGAGACGCGCTTTGTGCCCTGGGTCGAGACCCGCGCGCAGCCCTGACCCTGGAGGACAGTGTGTGTGTGTGGGGAGGGGGGTGATAGTCGCGTGCTCATCCCCCCTCACCCCCTGCGCGGGACAGCAGGGTGGCGGCTCGCACTGCGAGGGTCTACGCTAGGCGGGGGCGGAAGATTCCTTGTTCCCCCCGAGTGACAACTTTAATGGGACCTCGGCTGGCAGCCTCTACTCCACTTGCCTCTCCTCCTGGCCGGCTCACCTGGAAGCACAACCCCTCACTGCCCCAGCCCCGGCGCCCAACCCCGACCCTGCGCCCCAGGCCCGACCCCGCCGCGCGTCCCTTGCAGACCAGCAGAGGCGGCGGCGGCGGCCGGGGGATTCGCGGGTGTCTGCACCGCCCAGGGAAACCGGGGGTCTAGGGGTCCAGGGGTCCGTCTGCCTGCAGCGCGCGCGGGGTGCTTGTTCCAGGCTGGGTCGGGGCCAGGAGAGACCCCGCAGGCGGAGGCAGGCGAGGGAAGGAGGGGAAGGAGGATGGAGGAGGGGAGGGAGGAGCAGGGGAGGAGCAGAGGCGGAGGCGGCTCCCCCCGGCTCTGCGTGCCGGAAGAGTTTGCCGCGCGAGCAGCCGGCTCTCGCAGGACGAGGGACCCGCGCGGCTGCGGCCAGGAGCGCGCCGCGGAGCCGGAGACCCGCAGCCGCAGGCGGCGGCGCGCGGCGCAGCAGTAGACAGCGCCTCTCCTCCGCCGCCCGGGAGGAGCTCGCCCGCCCGCCGCCGCCACGGTCTCCCAGCGGCGGCGGAGCGCGTCTCCCGGCTCCAGTCCCCCGCCCGCGGGCCGCTCCGGCCCGCTCCGAGGTAAGGGGCCGCGCTAGGGGGCGCGGGGGACCCAGGGTGGGGAGTACGAGCGCGCGGGGTCGCAGGACTCGGTCACCTGCGTGCCAGCGGGGAGAACGCGCGGGGGCGGAGGGGCGCTCAGGCGCGAGGCTGCGCGGCGCCGGGGACCCCGGACGCGGGGGCGCGGAGAGGTGGGTTCCCCCCACCACCGTCAGGCCGCTAGGGGCTTCGCGTCCTGCAGGAGGTAGCAGCCGCTGGGCCGGTGGGCTCCGGGCGCGTCTCGACGCAGAAGACAGAGGATTGGGCACCCGAGCCTCGGAATTTGGGGGTCCTCGGGGTGTCCGATAGGGTGGATAGGGATCGTGCCCCAGGGCAACAGCTTTGGGGATTGCCCGCTGTTCTCTTCGAGCCCCATCGCGCGACCCTCCGAAACGTCAAGCGTCCTGGACCCCTGGAGAGTGCGGCATGCGCGCCCTGGGCCCGCGGTCTCTCGGAGTCCCTGGGTCGGAATTGGTTCCGGGCCGGATTGGGTGTGGAGTCTGTGCACCCAACCCCCGTGCGCGCAGAGAGGGTGCAGCCTGGCTCCTTGCATCGCTGCCCCCAACCCCACCCCGGAGCTCCCCAGGTTGGATGTCTGCGTGTGGTTTTGTTGGGAGATGTGCCCCTTTCCCAGCCGAGGAGGGACGCACCTTTGACCTTTCTAAAGAGCTGGGCAAGTTGGTAACCGGGGAAGGGACAGGCACCACGGGGCTAAATTCAAAACCAGTCCCGTTCCTCTGCTTGCCACTCCTTAATTGCTCAAGGTAAGAAAGTTTGTTTCAGCCCTGTGATTCATAAATAATTAGTAACTAGTTTTGTTGATTAAGCAAGATAGAAACCTTGAATATACACATGCACGTCCATGAAGGCTAAACCCTCCCGAGGTTGTATCCGGGAGGCGTTCGTACGGAAAGTTAGAAGCCCTGGAGTTCAACAGGTGTTCAGGAGGGTCCCGGAGAGGAGTTTAGTCTTTACCCGTTGCTTTGGCATCCACCCCAACTCCATTAAAGTAGTTAGCCTGTTTTCTCACAGGTAAAACATTGAGCACTTATTAAATTAACTTAATCAGCAGAGGCGAGCTAAACCGCCTTGATCCTTTAGAACCCAAACCTTATTTTCCTTAATAGAAAGGTTTTTCCTGTTTGGACTTCCCAGGTAATTAGTTCTAAAGTAGTTCCCAGCAAGAAATCTCTGCTAGCACCTCTGTGTCTCTCAGTGTAACTTGGTGCCCATCAGTGAATTGACCAACTAATTATGGCTTGCATTAAACACAGAGCTGCCCTCCTTGGGAGGCACTGTTCACATTCAAACGCACACACTAGCTCCATCTTTCTGCCACTAAGATGTCCTTAAAGGAAAAAGTTTGCCAAAAATAACCCCTAAATAAATAGTGTAATGTTTAAAAGAGTTATCCTGACCTGCGCCACTATTTTACAAAAGCAAAAATTCAGTGTTTCATTACAGCGCTAAACCAGGACCAGTAGAAGTATTGGTATCTCTCAGCAGTCTACTTAAAGATTTCGTTAAAAATAAAGTGTGCAACATAAAGACATTCAGTAATTATCTTCCATCTCACAGAGAGATGTGGAGTGTGGCTTAGAAGAATTGTAAATGCGCTGCTTTTAGTCGTTTGCTTCTTGGAAATCGATGCCTCTATTTATTTGCTGGTCTGCCCCACTGTGCGTAAATGTAGAATCGGTTTTATTCTCACTGCTTCCCAGAGGGGCTCCTGTGGAGGTGAAAGAAGGAAATACATTCTAGAGGAAATATGTTATTAATAAAACGTTACCTCCCGAAGAGTTAAACACGCCAAAAAGAACCAAGTGAGGCTTTACTAATTAGTGGTCTGATAAGAGAGTGTTCGGATGGTGACTGAAGAATTGATCTTTATATAGAAAACAACAATTGTTTTTAAGCTCATTTGGTTCTCTTAGAACAGTTTGGACCCTTTTAAAAATTTCTGGCTGTTTAATAATGCAAATGATGAAAATTGTCAAAGATAACACATATCACCTGACGTGTGCCATGTTTAAGTTGAATTCACCTTATTTTTTTTTTAACAATCTTTCTTAACTCTTGGTAATCTTTATAGCTCACTCAACACTGCAGCTTACTAGGTTAAAGACTGAAAGTTAATTTCTTCAAATTAAAATAATAAGACATGCATATACTTTTTAATATAACCATCTTTACATGTTCATGTTTTCAGAGTCTTGCTTTTGAACCTTAAGAACCCAAAGGGCTAAGTCTTCTTTCTTAATTTTTAAAACAAGCATGTGTTTTGTTCTTTACATGAATCGTCGGTTCTCCCAATGTGATCACGACACTGTCCCATGCTGATTCCACGCACGGTGCAACCCTTTCCCAAGAGAGGTCAGATTTCGAGGTGTTGAAAATAGCCCAGTGACTCAGTATTCTTGGCTGCTTTATGCCAACGGTTTAATTGGCTGCATCATAGCAAGCATCTAATTGAGTTTCACATTTAAATAGTGGATGTGGTACTTGGTGCATTATTTGCTTACAGAAATGTCTGATTAGCATGTTCCTGATCCTCGTTCTATTTGTAGCAAAGATGTGAGGTCAGGGACTGTCACATTTCATATTCCCCACAGCATCTCATCCCGATGGGGCCTTGTTCAGAATAGATGCTCAGTAAATAGGTGTGGGAAAGGAGCTGAATTGTTGGTGATCACTATCCAAAGGTTAGAAATTTCTGAATGCTAATGGGGTACTTAACTATGAGTAATTCTATTTTAAATCTCAAGGTGTTGATGATTAATAGTATCTCAGGGCACTAAATAAACATGTATTAAATGTGAGCATATGTTTAAAGGGGGAATTTTTAATGTAGTCTTTAAGGCACTACTGCTTTTCACTTGAATTAACTGAGAGTGAGGACCCCTTGGCATTTTACGCAAAGTCATTTCTTAGGTAAAGTTCCCCCAGAGACCACTTAAACTTTTGTAAGTCTTAAAACAATGGGTGGTTCCATTTGATGGTTCAGAATAGAAAGGAGAGTGTTGATCCTCTACACTGGTATGAAAAAAACTGTGTATAAGGAGATGGAGGATGCTGGATATCACAGTGCCCTGGAATCACCTGGGGCCCTTGGCTAATGCAGATTCTAACTCAGGATGCCTGGGAGAGGACCTGAGCTGCATTTCTCACAGCTGCTAGATGCTGTACGCTGGCAAGTTTCTGGGATGCACTGAATCCAGTTCAGCATGTTTACTGAGCATATACCACATAGAGAGCCCAGATGATACAAAAATAAGAAGATGGGGTGTACCTGCCCTTGAGGAGCTAACAACTTGAGGTGCGGGGGGAGAGAGAGAGGGAGTGTAAACTGAAAATGAGGTTCTGAGATGCCATTCTCCGGGGTGGTGGCCAGAAAGGGGCCCAGGAAAGGAGAGTTGCTGGTAGGGCTTCCACATTGCTGACCTTGACCTGTAGTCATATTTAAATGGAGAGCCTTGTGACTTGGCAAGAAATAAAATGCAGATTTTGAAGTCAGACAGACCTGGGGTAGCCTCCCAGCTCAGCTATGGCAATTTTTAACCTCCCTGAGACTCAGAGTCCTTGTCAGAAAAACAGTGCAAATGATGCTAACCTTGCCAAGTTTGTAGGATTACCAGTCAAGGATGTGTGTTAGGCCTAACAAAAGTGATTGCTTTTATTACTGTTGACAGGAGAGAGGAGACTGGAGAGCAAGGAGGACGAGGAGGTTACTCAAATATGTTCCATGTAGTTCACCAATTAGAGATTCAATTTGGTGAACCAGCAAACCCAAGGCCGGCTGTGGAGAACCGGGCCAGGGCCGGAGGGCAGGCAGCTGTGGAAGCTAATCAGAGGCAAAATGGAGTTATTGGGAACATGCTTATCTCCACCCTCTCCTGCAGTCCCTGGCTTCTGGTTTGCTTTGTTGATAGTCCTTCCTAGGATATTTTCATCTGAAGCTGTTCCTGGTACTTAAGCTGTAGGTTCTGTTGATCAAGACTGCTAGCGGCAATCAAGCGCTCTTTAAAAATGTAGTGGAGAGGACAAACAGCTGTCCCCTTTGAGGAGTATTGGTCTTTTCCATGGTGGGTCACTTTCTAGGATCAAAGCCATCGGTCCATCTTTCGACCATAGCACGAGTTACTTGAAACTAGTGCCGGGTGTGTTGAAATTCACCTGGGGTGCCTTTTATGCTTCGCACTCTGAGATGATTGCTGCCTCCTGCCGTCTCGGAGAGATGGCTTTTGCAAGGCAATGATGTCCCTCACCCTGATATTAGGAGGGGTCACCTGGGTGGCCCTGAAAACACTTCAACCAACATCACTCTGATTTTTTAAAATATATTTTGGGATTCCATTTATTATTTGCAAAGGCGATTTCTCTGCTACCATTTGCCTTCCACACTCCCTAAAAGTAAATCTTGAAAACCAAGCTCTAAGAGAATGGCAATGGCAGTTTGATGTTTTGGGGAAAGGAAACGTAGAGGAACCCCTGGAGCCAAGGCAGGCCTGGGTGAGGATGGAGAGGAGAGAGGGAGAGGAAGGCATCAGGTGTGGGAGTACCAGGATGGAGATGGGAGCAGTGATGGAGGCTGAAGCTGAGAGGTTGGGCCCCAGGACCCAATTTGTGGACTTTGCTGCTTTGCTGAAGGCCATGGCAGATAATGTTCCCAGACCACTGAAAATCATCCAGGCGTCCAGAAAACACAGGCCCATCTAAAGGCAGACAGGTGACAAGGTGACAGAACCTAGTGGTGTGATTCTTCTAGCCTCTTCTGAGCCAAAGATGACATGCGCAGTTTTATGAAGGATATTTGAGTTCCTTGGTGGTAAAATATTCAGAGCTCGAGGTCATCTGAAAACTTATTGTTTTCTGTTTATAAAAGTACATAGTTTTGGAAAAGATGGAAAAGAAGGAAAAAAACCCCACAATTTCAAGATATATTTTCTATTCAGTGTTTTTTCTATGTGTTAGAATATTTTATAATAGTCTATCTTAAAAGCACATGGATATAATCTTGTAAAATTTTCAAATATTACAGAACCATTTCTGATAGAAAGAAAAAAATCCCCTTCGTCCCTGTGGCCTACTCAGTAATCATCCCCTCAGCTTTTATTTGCCTAGCAGAAAGTGGATTTTGTACAGTAGACTGCCAACCCACACTTGTCTCAGGAGGTTTATCTCATTGGCCATGCAAGTGAGGGTGGGGCTGCTGTCCTTGCCAGTGACTGGCTCAGGGTGAGCATGTGCACCCTGTTCTAGCCAATAAAATGTGAGGGTGGGCTACTGGGAGGCTTCTGGGAAAGTTTCCCTGGTCTTAAAGAGGCAAGGAAGGAAACAGCTCTTTCCTTCCACTGGTTACTGTGATATGAGGCTGTAGTGCCTGCAAACTGGGCAGCCATCAGCCATCAGAGGGGCTGGGCCAGGTCTCAGCTGACCTGTGGAAGAATGCAAAGGTGAAGAAGGGCAGGGGGCAGGGGGCAGTGGGGGGG